>NC_081413.1:268550353-268867853 GCF_030272615.1 Cryptomeria japonica
ACTTATTTGGGGGTCCTTTTAATCGTTTTCACCCAAGCCCTAGAAAACCGGATTTGGAGGACTAATTAGGCCTAATTCCTTGTAGCCCTTTTGTAGGCAAGATTTTGAAATCAGTAAGAAACCTAATGATTGATAGCCACTAATGGACCTCAAATGAATACAAAACATGTTAGTAGACACCTCCACACCTTTGCAACATCGCACAATGATAGGAGGTCATTTTGACAACTTGAAGCCAAGAAGCCATAATTGAGTACTAGAGAAGTAGAGTGAAATGGTAGGGTTCCTAGTCAAAACACTTGAAGAAAACACCTTAGAAAGAACAAGAATCAAGCCCTAGAAGAGATTGAGAAGGACTTGAAGGTGTAGAGAGTAACTAGGCCTGGTGAGTTGGTGCAATTGAGCAACAACATCTAGGTGAAGTGTTGAGCAAACTAGGTAAACCCCATCAGTAGGTAGGAAATAGGTGTGGTAGGTAAGAGAAACAACAAAATATTCCACATGAGGTGGATCATCCACCGAAGGTGGAATGTAACAAGAAGATAAGACCACAAAAAGTCGAAATTATCCTACACACACTATCCCAATGTCGCACAAACACCCAAGTGTCTCATATGCAAACTACTATGAAATGCATTATGCTAAGTAAAATTAAGTAAGGTGTAATAATGCCCAACATGAATAATTAATTATGAAATGCATTATGCTAAGTAAAATTAAGTAAGGTGTAATAATGTCCAACATGAATAATTAATTACACCAGCAAAAACACTTTCATAATTACGTGAAAGATTCATTTCACAAATTCACCTTTTATGCCTCAAGTGTTTCTTTCCACCAAACATTTTTACTGAGAAGAAAAAGTATTTCCTTGTGTACATATCTTCTTTACCCAGATATACTCCCCTTTGCATAAGTAGATCATCTTACTAGACAATCCTACTTGGAGATTTAATTTGTGCTTTAAAATAAATAATATTTCCCTTTGATAAAATATTTCCTTCATCTTTCCCCGGAATCATTCACCTGAGTAAAAATCATTCCCCTTGTACAAAAATTATCCCCTTTCGTGAAAAATTAGCCCCTTGTGCAATGGGTAAAATCACGACCATCCTTGGTGTTAAGACAGTCCATCTACCTTTGAATATCTATCGTGACCTTCCTGCAAAAGAACAAACCCAAAACCAAAGACATCGTATTCTGTGGTAGCCTTGCCAGTGTAGCTGCATTCCTCTCATGCCATAATCTATCAGGCCCAACAAATAAAACATATCAACTTCTTCATGCTTTGAGAAATTTCACCTTGTCATGGCACCAAAACAGTTCTCATCGCACCTTGAACATACAACGATCACTATTTAAATCTCCCTACTTTGACATCGGACAAAGGACGTTTATGAGAGCAATCATTACAACGAAACCTAACTCCTCATTCCTGCATTTGCCATGCTCACTGCTGAATGAGATCAAAGTCGTTTGATGTGTTAAAATAGTTCAAATGTCGCGCCTGTGCCTTCACGCTTTGGTTTAATGCCTACAAAAAACAACCACTTTGTGCGAGTCTCGCCTCCGTTGCCTTCAAGTGACCATGTTTCCATGAGGTATTTCCAGACAATTCACGCGCCCAGTCATCGCTAGCATCTTTGAGATGCATCCTCATCAAGTTTAAAACCCATACATTTCTTTGCTTCCATATTGGAACAGACAGGAAGAACAATGATTGTGGCAAATGGCGGAACACCTGCAAAACACTAGCCCTTATGCCCTAATTCCTTCTTTAGTCTTGCCGAGCATTGTCTTTGATTTCACTTTGACTACGTTTTATGCTTATCCCGCGGGCATTCGTTGGGCTCAGCTGCAGCACCTGGGATAACTCAAAAACCAAACTTCGCCCTTCATCATTAGTTATCCCGCGGGCTTTCTAGTCTCCTGTCAGGAGAGTGGGGGATAAGCGAGGGGCTTCTCGTCCCCGCTCAAAGCTTATCCCGTGGTGTTACATGGCTACTCTAGTACCGCGGGCTAACAAAAACCCTTCTCATCTTGCGAAATGTTTATCCTGGGTGCCTCCGTGAGGACCCACAATATCCTGCGGGATAAAAGAAAACTTTCCTTCACGCACCAAATTTTATACCGCGCTGGGTTTTCTGTCTTCAACTTACTCACATGGGGTGAAAAGAAATAAAATCTTTAGTAGGATCAACTTGGGCATTCACAATATGATGCGGGATAAACTTTCACTGGAATTTTTTAAGTATTTGCTCTTCCCGCCTATGTGCCAATGAGGATATATAGAGGTTCCACCAGATTTTACCCTTTTCATTATCATTGCAAAACATTATTATTTAACGTCACTCCTTATTTTTTATCAAATCTCGGTGGGCCCATTTGAATACTTAATACCAAAAGGATAGTTTTAGTTTTTTCATATAACCCCTTTATCATATCTAAATCTAATATTATTTTGATCAAAATGATGAAAATAATAAATATTTAATGATTTAAGCCTCTCTCACTCACATTGTGTATCAGCCCTAGTCGGGCCCAAAGTGGGTCGGGCTAAAATAAATTTCATTTCTAAACAACAGACCGGGACAAAATGCATTGAGTCATTGATTGAATATGCTAATGTTGAAACCCTGAAATATGAATTTTCAAGGTGACCTTCAAAGTCCTGCTTGACAATGTTCACTTGTAGAACTGAACTTTTTGCAAATGGATTTATCTTTGAAAACTTGTCAAGTGGATTGATAGGGCTTAGCCACTTGGAACGAGGCTTCAAAAAATTTCAAGGAAACACAAGAAACTCTTCCTTTGGATTGATGATCAATTGACACAAAATAATAACTGCTCAAAGAGGGCTACTCAATAAAGGTGCAAAACTGTGAATCAACAACCGAACGTTTGCACCTCCAAAGGAGACTTCACAAAAACATCATATCTAATCATAAGAGGCTACAAGAAGGTATCTGGAATCTCCATAAGGTGTTAAACACTCCCCTAAGAGGATTTTGCATGAAACTTAACTCAGGCAAAAATGCAAGCTTTCAAACATAGCAACTTAGGCTTGTCACATAAGGTCAAAACTGAGTGCAACTTGACAAAAATTTACATGGGACCTCAAAAACTAGGCATGAATTTTTGAGTCCCAACATATTCCTCCTTGATTTATTATCTATAAAAAAATTTCTAATAACTTTTAAAAGACTAAAGACCAATAAATATGTGGGTTCTTCGATAAAAAAATAATTGATTCAAAATGGAAAGTTGTTGAATCTCAAGTGTTTGTCGATAAATTAAAATCTTTCTCTCGTTGTCCAATAATGTTCTCTTCAATGTAACGGGTTATGCAACAACAAAAGAAGTATGGGATAGACTCTCAACCATGTATGAAATGGCTTCGACTGCAAATAAAGTTTTTATTATGAAGTGCTTGTACAAACTGAAAAAGAAGGAAGGTTGTGCTATGGCAAACCACATCAATGAATTTAATACATTGATTAGTTAAGCAACTTCAGTGGGGATGACACAAGATGATGAAAGCAAGGCTGTTTTGTTATTGTGTTCTTTACCAAGCAGCTGGGATGGTGTTGTAACAACAGTTAGCACATCTATATCTGGTAAAAATCAATTAGTTTTTAATGATGTAGCAAGTACTCTTCTCAGCGAGGATTTGAGAAGAAAGAATGATGAACCTTAATCTGATGAAGCCTTAATGGTGGTTAGCACCGATAATAGAGGTAGAAGTCATAACAGAGGCAGAAATAATTACCATAGATGTTCGAAATCAACAAAGAGATTGAAGTCTAGAAACAGAAAGGGTGAATGTTGGTTTTGTGGCAAAGCGGGTCTTGTGAAAAAGGATTGCAGAAATTTCAAAAGAGCACAAGAGAGAGTGCGGGATAGCAAAACAAATACAGTTTATGATAAAGATGATAGCATCTTAATCCTTTCAACAACCGACACTACTCCGGATTCATGGGTGCTTGATTCTGGTGCCTCTTGCCATGCTACCTCATGTCTTGAAGCATTCATCAACTACCATGAAGGGTACTTTGGCAATGTTCTTTTAGGAGATAATAAAGCTTGTGAAATTACAAGCAAAGGGGATGTATTGTTGCCATTATAAGGTGGTAAAACATGGCTTCTCAAAGATGTTCACCATGTCCCAAAATTGAAGTGGAATTTGATATCCGTTGGATAGCTCTTTGGTCAAGGTCTTAATGTTAATTTTATTCTGGATACATGGAAAGTAACACATGGTACCATGCTAATTGCAAATGGTAATAAAGTGGGAAGTCTTTACATTTTTAAGACTCATGGTGAAGTGGGAGCTGCAATGGTAATTGAGGACAACAGAGCAGATCTTTGGCATCAAAGACTTGGGCACATTAGCAAGGAAGGTCTCCATGTTATGCATACAAGAAATCAGCTACCGGGCCTCAAGCTTGTGGACTTAGCCTTTTGTGAACATTGCCTCTATGGCAAACAAAAGAGAGTCAATTTTTTGAAAGGTGGGCGTGACACAAAGACAACATCATTGGAGCTTGTATACTCGGATGTTTTTGGACCAACCAAGGTAACCTCCATTGGAGGAGCTAACTATTTTGTAACATTTCTTGATGAATGCACAAGAAAAGTATGGATTTATATGCTTTCTAGGAAATCAGAAGTGTTTTCAGAATATAAAATTTTTAAGGCATTAGTTGAAAATCAGATTGGGCATAGGATTAAATGCTTACAAATAGATAACAGTGGGGAATTTTGTTCACATGAATTTGATAATTTTTTTGCTGATAATGGGATTAGAAGAATCAAGGTTGTTCCATTCACTCCTTCAGAAAACAGTGTAGCCGAGAGGATGAATAGAACAATCCTTGAGAAGGCATGGTGTATGTTGTCTAATGCAGGTTTAGGCAAAGATTTTTGGGCAGAAGCGTGTAACACAACAGTGTATTTAATTAACCGAAGTCCATCATCTAAATTAGATTTTGGTATTCCGGAAGAGGAATGGAAAGGGAAGAGGATTTCATATTCACATCTTCATGTGTTTGGATGTGAAGCCTTCTCGCATATACCCAAGGAAAATCGAACGAAATTGGATCCAAAGTCACTGAAATGTATCTTTGTGGGGTATGGAGAAGAGCAGTTTGGTTTTAGATTGTGGGATCTAGTTCATAAAAAGATTGTTTGCAGTAGGGATGTAGTCTTTCATGAAACCTCCTTTCCCGCACTACAAGATGCAAGTAAATCAGAGATAGAATATGTCCCTATCTCTCTATTTCAGAATTTGACTACCACCACTCTGCCTATTGTCTCTCATTCAGTGGGAGCTCCTATGACATCTACATCTGTTCAATATAATTCTCAGACTGAGAATGATGGAGTGATGAAAATATTTGGTCTTCGTGTAATTTTGAAATTGGGGGTCTCTAGAACAGAGCGAATTCTCCCCAAAATACCACTGATGTTGGAGGAAATTTGGAAAATCATTATCATGGTGATGTTGGCTCACGTTATTCCACATTGTTTTGGCATCCTTCACGGTGCTCTGCACCTCCAATGCATTTTGCAAGTGCATTCTCCCCAAGGCATGATGCACTGCCTTCATGTGCAACACACCCACTGCAGTCCCCACACTCTACAGATTGTAGCTCTCCTCACGAGCTTCCTATAGCTTGCGCACCCTCCACGTGAGCTCCTTGCTGCCTCCCCCATGCTCCTCCCGCAGTCTCCTCTCCATGCGAGATCCCTTTTGGCCTCCTTGCCTCCCCACCCCGTGGGCCCTCCCTTCAGACTCCTCGTGACACCCCTGCAACTCCAACTCCTTCACAGGCCCACTCCTGTCTGTTCCCTGCCTGCAGACCACTGCATGGGGCTGCCCCTATAGAACTATCCTCTACAGTCCCACCATGGTGTCATCCTCCAACGCAAACCATGTAGGATGCCACCACGGCTCCCCACTTTCTGCAAATTCAACAACCCCCTGCAATGGGATGTGGTGTCAATGCACCTAGCTCTCCTCACATGCTCAGAATGCAGGTAGAGCAAGGTCTTCATTCTTGCAATTTGATAGCATCAAATGTGGACAAAAATCCATAGGTCAGTAAAACTGCCAGGGAAATTAAAAATGGGAGAGATGTTCGCTTGCCTAAACAGGGATCACAAAAATTAAATGATTCTACTACTCCAACCGAGAGTCAATTGAGGAAATCAACAAGATAGAGGCAACCTCTTGCAAAATTTTCTGATTATGACTTATTGTTCTGTGAAGAGGCTGAACCTTTTTCGCTCATCTCTAATCAAACAGAGCCTACAACATACAAAGAGGCTTGTAAAAATGCAGACCATGATAATTGGCATGCTGGAATGTGCGAAGAAATGGACACACTGGTGAGGAATCAGACATGGGATTTGGTGCCACTTCTACCTGACAGAAAGGGATTGAGAAATAAATGGGTGTACAAACTAATGAAGCCGATGGTCACAAAAGATTTTGAGCAAGACTGGTTGTAAAGGGATATGCTCACCAGCAAGAACTCGACTTCAAAAAAAATTTCTCGCCAGTAGTTAAAATGACTACCATCCGAGCAGCATTGGGATTAGTTCCAGCGTGGGATCTTGAATTTGAATAGCTGGATGTGAAGACGACATTTCTCCATGGCGACCTTGATGAGGAGTTATTTATGCATCAGCTGGAAGGGTTCATTAAAAAGTGACAAGAACACCTTTATTGCAGATTGAAATGCAGTTTGTATGGGCTTAAGTAAGCCCCCCAGTAGTGGTATCTTAAATATGACAAATTCATGATTGATCACAAGTTTACTCGCAGTGAGTCTAATCCTTGTATCTATTACAAGAAGCTTCCTAATGGCGAATTTGTCATTCTTCTCCTTTATGTGGATGATATGCTTGTAGACGACACAAGCATGAAGATTGTGAGTGAACTTAAGACTCATTTAGCAAAGGAATTTGCCATGAAAGATTTTAGGGGTAGCAAAGAAGATCTTAGGAATGACTATTTTTTAGGATAGAAAAAAGAGAGAACTCAAACTATCTCAGCAAGATTACATTAAAAAAGTCTTGGACAGATTTGGTATGGCAGATGCTAAATCTGTTTGTGTACCTTTAGCCTCTCATTTTCAGTTGTCTTCTCATTTGTGTCCTAAAACACAAGAAGATAAGGATTTTATGGATAAAATTCCATACAAATCTGTAGTTGGAAGCCTCATGTATGCTATGGTGTCTACTCAACTAGACATTGCTCATGCCATGGGATTGGTGACCAGATTTATGGCTAATCTGGGAAAATCACATTGGGAGGCAGTTAAGTATATCTTGAGGTATCTCAAAGGTATTTTCTATTTTTGTTTATGGTTTGGAAAGGACAAGGCAGTTTTGCAAGGGTTTACCAATTCAGATTTTGCAGGTGACTTAGATGAAAGAAAGTCTACTTCTAGTTATGCTTTCACATTTGTCGGGGTAGTGATTAGTTGGGCTTCAAAATTGCAACATACAGTTGCTCAATCAACCGTGGAAGCAGAATACATACCTCTTTCCAAGGGAGCAAAAGAGATGGTATAGCTACAACTCTTGTTCAGCGAGTTGGGTTTGAAGCAATCAAATTTTGCTTTGTTTTATGATAACAGCAGTGCAATTTTTATGACTAAACATCAAACATCTCAGCCAAGGTCAAAACATGTTGATGTTCGCAGTCATTATGTTCACCATATGGTTGAAGAAGGCAAGTTTCATGTAGACAAGATTCATACCGATCTAAATCCAGTAGATGTACTCACTAAAGTAGTTAAGTGGGAGAAGTTTGATTTCTGCCGAGCTTCTCTCAGCCTTTCCAATAACTGATATCAGAACTAAGTGGGGGAATTTACTTGTTGCAGCGGTTCATTGGCTTTTAGTGGGAGATTTTTGGAAGTTGAAGTCCAATGGACTCCTTCCCTGTTTGCCACCAAAACTCTTGGCTATTCATATTCTTCCTGGAAGCTCTTTAAGAGCTGATTGTAATTCATTTTCTAAAGTTGATTGCTAGAGTTGATTACAGTTGTGTAGATGTAAACCAGATTGGTGAACAATATAGTGATTCCCCTACTTCAAGTGTGGATATAGGCAATTGCCGAACCACGATAAATATGTGTGTTCTTGTTGTTTGTGTTGTGTATATTTAATTGTGTTAATCTGCTATTTTCAATTCAATTTCTTCATCCTAACAGAAATATGATCAAGCGATATGGAGAAAGAGTAAACAGATAGAGGGAGAGGCGTAAGGCCTACCTACCATTAAAATTTTAGAGAATCGTCTTAATGAAATTGTTAGTTGTGCAATTGTTTTTCAGATTTTGAAGCGCTAGAGGAGGTGTGCCATTTGTTTTGCGATGAACGACACATATTTCACAGGGAATGCATTCAACAATGGCTGAAGAGAAAAAACAACTATCCCATTTGCAAGTGAACAGCGTATGGGTGGTCATATTGGATGGAACCAGTTGAAGATGGAGATATTAGTACACTTCGATTTTCTTTTGACATCCAGTTTTTTGGGACATAGTGTGCAATTATTAAAGAAAAATTGTCTTGCATAAAGAAACTAGTTTCTAGTGCCTCTTGTAATTGGGACACAGTTTGGAATTATTAAAGAAAATTTGTCTTGCATAAAGAAAGTAGTTTCTATTGCATCTCGTAATAGAGAATGATTTTAAAAATTTGTGGAGTTGTTATTTTACCATTTGACATTAAAAGTGTTGATGGTTAAATATTATATGAAATAATCTATTATTATTATTTTTATAAATATTTAGTTTTTATATTTGAATTATGAATTTCTAAGAATTATTTTATTTTAAAAATTTAAACAATGTATTTTAATAAATTATGTTCATGTATATCAATATAAATAGTTTTTTTTTTTCTTACAAAATCTAAATGAATCACATTTTAAAAGATAAATTAGTTAAATCTAAAAATGAAACAAATTTAACAGATCAAAAAGTAAGCACACCCAAACTATTGAAAAAGATTAGAATAAAAGTAATCTAGGTTGGTTCCTCATCAATACTAGTGGGCAAGAAAGAAGTACATTTGGAACTCAACTTTTTTGAAGTATAATGGGTTTTACCTATATAGCTATTAAACCTTAGATAGGTTGATGATTGTTTTGTTTGGGACTCCCAATTCCTATTAGGACTATAGATAAGGTTTACAACTCAAATTAGATCCTTAAGGAACACCATAGGTCATTTTTATGAATACTGTATTTTCTTTATTTACAATCATTAACTTTCTCTTTTATACTTAAGATTAATGAATAAACCCTTATTAAGAACATAGGCTGGTTTTAGAACCACTACAACCTTTCAAACATGTTAAATTTATCTATTTTATTTTTTAAGATGTTAAATAGATTTTAGAGACCCCGTTACTTATTGCTTGCAACTATATAACTATGTAGGAACTTTGATGCACAAGAACGAGAGCCATACTATTTGTATTCCACATATTTTATAAAGAAACATTGAGCTCCAACAAGGTCAATAAAACTTTGTCAAATTATGATGGATGCTTATAACGTGTTAGGTACACCTTTATATTTTTTAAGCAATTATAAATATAACTCTTATCAACAAAGAATTATTTGGTATTGAGCTTCCTATATCTAAACAAAATGTATTAAGGAAACCACTTTTTAGTTATTATTTAATCTCTGGGTTCTAGAATATCAATTGGCCCAGCCAAAAAACATCTATGTATGTATATGTATATTTACACACAGACACGCACACGCACACACACACACACACACACACACACACACACATTCTTGGTTTTTAAGAGTTGGCATCTAGCTTAAAGATTATATAAAATTTATCTATAGTGGCACTTTTGACTTGCATGAGAATGTACGTAACCCACTTTTAGGTGGAATGGTTTAGCCATGTGTAGGTATGTTATGGTGTGTGTAAGGTCATTATAAAGGAATTTATATATGAGAGATTATATGCTATATAATAGAATCTAAGAGGGAGGTTACTTTATAATTTTTATTGACATAATGATATATATGGATACTTGTCATGAAGCATCCTTAATAACATTGAATGGGTACAAATTAGGGTACCCATGTTTGGATGGTCAAATATGATATTTTATGAAATTGATATGCTATAAGGAATATTGTATTAGGACCCTAAGCCAAAATATTCCTACCCTTAAGGGAGTTACACAGCCTACCATGCAAGATCCTACCAAGTTCTTAACAGTCCTCCTTTGAACCACCCCACAACCACTCTAAAGTATCTTTCTAGCTAGTCACCTCCAACTAACCCATTATCTTCATAGTTATAAATTATCAACCTTATTCCAATGAGCTTCGGAAAGGATTTTACACAAAGACTACAGATGAGGAACTTTAAAAAGAATAGGGAGATGGCCATCATGAGAATCAAACAAGGAAAGAGCATCAATGCCATTATTAAAAATCTAAAATAGGCCCTCTTTGATAAGCTTAGCTCCTGTTTTGAGAGATTCCTAAATTATAGAACCTTTACCCACAAGTCCATGCCATAGTACATCAGAGCTTTCTACATCCCAAGATATTTATGATTATGAATCCTAGTCCAATCATAATCTTGATAAGTACACCTCCGCTAGTATAACTTAGTATTTAACAACTAGCCAATTAATCATGTAGAAATGATTCAAATTCCTCCTTGCTTTGTCCTGCAAAATGAGTCCCATTCGACCAAGCCCCACTTTGAGGAGAGAAAATTGTTAACTGAAAGAAATTGATGAGAAAGAGCATAAAACACTTTAATAAATCTAGTAGGGGAAACCTAAACAAAACACCTATAGATAGGAAATTCCTACACCACTAACTTCAAAAGAATCCCTCTCTTATGAAACTTATCCAACATCACTAGCCAAAAATATTTATGTTGAGCTCTCACCATGAGGAGAATCTGAAGAGAAAAGAAAGGAACAGTACCAATTTGAAATTTGAGAATTTGAGCAATCCTAATTTGAGTAAGATGAGGTGTATTAAATAAAAATATAGAATATTTATCTTCATTAATCCTTTTAACAGATGTAGCCATGTAGGTATCCAAAGATCTCCTAAAATTCATTGCTTCATTTATTCTTTCCAAACCCATTGAGATAGTACCATCCACATACTAAATATGATAATTAGGAGGCAAAGTGTTACTCCTGCTCCTACCCTAAATCAAACCTTGTCTAACATGAGATTAGATAAATCTACCTAGACCTCAGCCATGATAATAAATAGATAGGAAGACCAATGATCCCCCATTGAATAAAATGACAAGAACAAAATAAATCAAATGAATCTCCACTTATAAGGACTAAAAGGAAGAAGAGGTAACACAACTCAAGATCTAATCAGCCCAGTTGCCCCCAAACCTAAATGTTAGAAGGAACCTCTATGAGAAAGAAAACTTAACTTGGTCATAAGCTTTTGCCATTTCAAGCTTGATGAGCATTTCCTTTTCCTTTGAAGATTTCATAGAAGGAATTGTCTCTGTAGCAATAAAAACCCCATCTAGAATCTATTTTATAGCAACAAAACCTCTCTGCTCCTTAAATATCAATTGTTTGAGATAATGCTTGAGTATTTATGCTACCAACTTAGTAATAATTTATCAGGACACATGTCAAAGAACACTTGGTCTAAAATGATCTAGATTGCTCGAATCATCTTTCCTAGGAATTAGGGCTATAAAAGTATAATTCAAATTTTTCAACATTTGCTTATTCCTATTAGAATTCTTAACCATCTCCAAAAGATACAATTTGATAATATCCCAAAATTCTTGATAAAATTAAATAGGAAATCCATCAAGGCTAGTGGCTTTACCTTTCTTGATATGGAACACAAAATCCTCCAATTCCAATAGAGAGATGGGATGAATAAGAACCTCATTCATCTTATTAGCAGCTAATATAGGGATGCAATCAAGGATAGAGGTTTCCCCATGAATTATTGGGGGGGGGGGTTCTTTAGTAAATAAAATATATAAGTAATGATAAGCCTCCCTAGAAATCTCTCCCATTGAAGACACTTGGGTTCCTTTAGAGGACATGAGAGAGGTAATCAAATTACCATTCCATAACTTGGCCATAACAAAATTATGGAAAAAGTAGCATATCTACCCCCCTCCAAAAATAAATCAATATAAAACTATTTCTTCCAAACGATCTCCCCATGAAGCTTCAATTCTTCCAAATCTTTAACAGTAACTAACTGGCTTGTGATTTGACTATATCCAATCTGATATCACATATGTAGTAGTCCACCCATCACCCATCCAGTAAAAAGAAACAATAGTTTTTTTATGAATCTCTAAAATAGCCTCTTCTCCACTTCTTTTATTATTCCAAGGAAAGATGTCATTGTTTGGTACATAAACTAAATTTAAAACATCCATATTATCTCTAAGGAGACTATTACAAGGGTCCAACCTAGCTAAACCTTCCCTTTTTTCTTTAAAACTAACAACCACATTAAAGTCTCCAGCAATAATCCAAGGAATAAGGGGAACTTGAGATTTGACGAGTCATAGGTGAGACCATAGTTGACATTTTCCCAAGAGATCAAGAGGAGCATAAATATTAGTGAAAATATAGGTTACACTAGAGTCCAAACAAGATGCAACCAAAGAAATAGAGGATGATTCCAAATCCACCACAAATGAATAATATTTTTTGTGTCTCAAAAACAAGAAATACCTCTAGAGTTACCAAATTCCTTGATGCAATGATAAGAGCAATGAGACCAGATTTTGATAGATCGATTTAGAAATCTATCCATAGTCAAATTGGTTTCCTAAATGAAAACAATATCTAGAGAATGAGAGTCAATTAACCCCTGAATAGTTTTTGTCTAGGGATGTTGTTCATACCCCTCACATTCCAAGAAATAAAAATCATTTACGAGACTGAGAGAAGTGGGAGTGAATAGTCTTTACCTTAACCTAGTCTATCCTTCATCCTGCCCTTAATCTTTTTTTAAGGAGCCTTCTTAAGGGGATTTCTATACACCCAAGGTTTGAGGATCCCCTCTATTTTTACCTATTATTTCAACTTTCCTTTATAACATGAGAAAATGGATCTATTGTAATGTTAACATCCCTTCAAACAAGAGTTCCACTTTATACTATATCATCAAGCTTTTAAGAGGTTAACTCTGTATTCATGTCCCCAACATATAGGTCCACCAAAGAAAATGTTTGTTTCCCTTCCTACCATCCCCTAACAAAACTACTTCAACACTATAAGGAAGAACAACTGGAAATCATCTCCTACATTAAATCATCCAATGCATCAAACCCATTAAATGTCTCATCATTCTACTTATCTTTCAAAGTCCTCCTCTCTCCTCTCCCCTTATTTTGAGGCTTAACTGGAACAAAAACTTCCTTATCTCCAATACCTTTACTGATAGGAGTCTCTTCCTTATCAACCTTCGGTGTCGAACTAGAAACATTAGACATAATAGCTATAAAAAAACTAGGGTACTTCCTTTGTAAATACCCATACTCATGATAGATTTGACACCTAAACAAAAGCATTTCATAATCTAGCAACTAAATCTAAGAAGAGGATACAAGGAATATTTCCACAAAATTTGGCAATGAATTATTTAAATTAACTTCAACACAAATTTGGGCATGGGAGATCACCTTCCTCATTTGAGTTTGAGTTGTCAATCCAACATGTTTTCCAAGTAGGAGAGCAATCGAGTGAAATATATCATTTTGCTAGAGCTCAAGAGTGAGCCTAGGAAGATAACCCTATACTTGTACTCTTGAGGGAAGCTCCTCGGCCAAATTGAACCCTATATATTAGGGATTAACAAAAAGCCCAACCTAATTATAAAAATAAGGGCCTCCTTTAAATGCCTAATTTAAATTTCCCATGGATGCAAAAATAATGTTACGTTCTATAATAATGAGGGAAAGAAAATAATAAAGAAATTGAAAAAACAAAAAGATGAAAAGATTAGGGTTATGGTTGGTTGTGATTTTTCAAACATATCTATTGAACCCTATTTAGTAAGGGACTTGTCTAATTATCTTGGTTTTAATTGATCCTATATACACATTAAATAGATTGTAAGTAGTTGTGAGATTTTTCCAAGATCTAGAGGCAATGGAAAGCACAAATAAGAGAGACAAAGTAGATGATAGTAATAAATTTTATTCTATCAAGATGCAAAATATGATCAACTGGATCATTATAAGATGTTGATTGATTTCCCGTACAAACAATGTAGATGAGTCTGCTTATATAGGCAAGGCTATATGGATATGTGAGTACACAAACATGACATGTGGCTCAATAAGGAAAAAGGGTAGGTAGGAGAAACAATATAATATTCCACATGAGGTGGATCACCCACCAAAGGTGGAATTGTCACTCCATAATAAGTGGATATGATAAATTATTAACAAGATCAACACCATAAAAGGTGGAAATTCTCCTACACACACTATCCCAATATGGCACAAACACCCAAGTGTCTCATACCCAAACTACTATTAAATGCATGTACCTAAGTAAACTTAAGTAAGGTATAATAAAATCCATGATGAATAATTATTTACACCAACAATAGTATTACATTATCATTACATAAATATTATAATTGTATAATAGTATATTATAATTGTAACTATAATTGTAATCCTAATACATTATTAATATATAACAATATTGAATCCTAACCTTAGATTTAAGCTTAGGGATTTTTTTAAATTAGGGCTTAATAACTATTTTTTCTATATGATATTTAGTAAAATCTACATTTCAATTAGTTTTAATGATAAATTATTGTTTAGGGTTAACACTTAGTTAGGGTAAGGGTTCAATTATTTTTTTTTGTGTAATTAAGATTATTGTTAGTTTTTGATTAGGGTTTAAGTTTAATTAGACTAAGATTTCAATAAGAGGTAGGATTTAATAAAAGTTTGTACTTAATTAAGTTTAATATAAAAATTTGATTTTCATCCTTACAAATTTTGATTTATTTGAGTACAACATACTTTTAGATTAAATATAAGATAAATTTTAATTACCGAGATACTTTGCATATGCTAATTTTTTGTTTAGCTCGAAAGGTGGAATGGAGTTGCTTTAGAGCAACTGGAGTTGGATATTTAGCAACAAATTTATTTTTATTCTTTAAATGAATATTTATAAGTTTGTGACTCTGAGTAAAACCAAGAGTGATTTTATATATGATTTAAAACTAAAGAAAGCAAGGAAAAACTATTTTCGTGCAAGCTAAGTAAGGTAGCTGGGCTCTATATATGTATGATTGCTTTAGCAAGCTTGCATTGTATTTTTGAAGAGAAAGTTTGTTTGTTGTTAGGCTAAATATAAGATCAAACATTTGCATGTTTTTATCCACACTAAGGTTTCCTGGGTATATATTTGTTATTGTCCTTTTTGTGATTGGCTTCTATTATTTGTTGCTTCCACTATTATTTTTTATTAATTAATCCAAAGTATTGATTGCTATAAATTAGATAGAGTTTCAATTTTGTGAGCTTATTGTGTAGTTAATCTATAGTTGGGTTATACTAAATTAACATGGTATTAGAGCTCTAAACTCTAAATATAAAGATAAGATTTTTGTCTCTAGTTTATTTTGTGGCTATAGCATTTAATGTTTGATGTGAGGATAGGCTTGAGGGTGCATCTAACTTCTTACAATGGAAGGTTCAAATTACATATGTTTTGAAGGAGAACATGTTGTTGATCTATGCTAGTAGAGAAGTGATGCCACCAACAAATAATCCTGTTACTTTGGATTCGGATGAAGTCAAGGAGGCCAAGGATCATTCTTGATGGAGTAAGAGATCATTTAATTCCTCCTTTATCAGGGAAAGACACTACCAAGGAGATGTGGGATACACTCACAAGACATTATCAAAGCAATTACCAGAGTCATAAGATGATGCTCAAGGATAAATTGCATAATAACAAGATGTCTGAAGGTGAGAGTGTGACCTCTTACTTGTCCAAGCTGACACAAGTCAGATAGGAGCTAGGTGTTGTTAGAGAGACGATTTCTGAAAATGAGTTAGTCCGTATAACCTTGAATGGTTTTCCGAAGCACTAGGAAATGTTTGTCAAGTGCGTTGTCAGTAGAGATCAATTGCCTGATTGAGCAAGGCTTTGGGATGATTCTTTTTAAGAGAAAATCCATGAATGTGCTCATTGAGTAGATCAAAGGAGGAAGGGTCAAGACGAAGAAAATCTTGCTCTTGCAAGCGAAGGTAAACAAAAGTCTAATAAATGCAAAATAGAAGGTTCTTCTTCCAAGAATGGGAAGAAGAAATATTTGAGGAAGATAAAATATTTTGGTCACCATTAGATGGGTCATTGTGCTAGTCAATGTCTGAACAAGAAAAATAAGGACAAGAAGAAGAAGCAAGTTCTTGCTACAACCGAGGTGGATGAGTTTGCATCACAATTTGAGAATAAATTTTCACTCATTTCCTCTCTCTCAAGTTCACCTGCAAAATAGGGTATGGTATATTGACAGTTGGGCTTATTGCTACATGACTGGAGTCAAAGAATGTTTCACCAAGTTATAGGAGAAGAAGAATCATTTCTATATTGATCTCAGAGATAATTCCAACTACCATGCAATTGGTGTTGGCACTGTCAAGTTTTAGAGGGAGTCTGGAAAACCCTTGTTGGTGGAGGATGTGATGTATGTCCCTAGCATGACAAATAATTTAATCTTGGTTTTTACTTTGGAAGACATGGGTTACATCGTAACCTTTGAAAGGGGAAAATTCTATATTCATTTTGAGGATTCCAAAGTTGCAAAATGATAAGAGTTAGGGATGATAACTTGTTTCGGTTATAGTTTGAGCTAGCACATGCATTAGTAAGTAGTTGTATAGGGCAAGAAGAATTGTGGCACAAGAGGATGGCACATATTCACCATGGAGAACTTAATGTGCTCAAGGAAATAGTGATGGGGCTTCCTCAGATGGAGACAAAAAATAATGAGGTGTGCAAGGGTTGTGATCTTTGGAAGTATGCCAAGACCAATTTTCCAAGTAGAAACAATAGATCTAAAGGGATTTTGGATCATATACAATCCTATGTATGTGGGCCTATGTACACAAGATTAGTGAATGGGTATGAGTATTATGTTACTTTCAGTGTTGATTTCTCTACGAAGACGTGGATATATTTTATAAAGAGAAAAGTTAAGGTCTTTAGTAGGTTCAAAGAGTTTAAAGCTCTTATGGAGAACTAGACAGGGAGGAAAATGAAGATACTGATGTCTCATGATAGAGGTGGGTATATCTTGAATACCTTCAAATATTTTTATTCTCAGGAAGGTATCAAGAAATAGTTGATAATTACGTACATCCCTCAATAGAATGGGGTTGTTTAGCGAAAGAAAAGGGCTATAGTTGGAGTAGCCAAGGCCATGCTTCATGATCGGGACTTGCCTTGTTTGTTATGGGAAGAAGCTTGCAATACAACAATGTATTAGCAGAATAGGAGCCCTCACAAAGTGTTGGGTAAATTTAATCTAGAAGAGGTGTTTAGTGGTAAGAAACTATATTTGGGGCACATTCACATCTTTGGATGCCTTGTTTATTGTCACATTCTTGTGGAGAAAAGAACCAAGTTAGAACCAACTATAGAGAAGGGTATCCTTGTTGGGTACAATGAAACTTCTAAGGCTTATTGGGTTTACATTCCTTCCCTCAAGAAAAAACTTGTTCACGGAGATGTGAAGTTCAAGGAGGACAGGGATCTTCAGAAGTCTAGCAACTTGATGAATGAGGAGGAGAAACCATCCACGATTGAGGCAACATAAATTCCTCAAACTCGAGTCACATAAGCTAGAGAGAAAAGAAAGCAAGACAAATAGGATTATCAGGAGGAACAAAGAATTCCCCAGCCTCATATTCCTATTACAAAAAAGAGGTGAAATAGGGCAGTTGAGCAGACTTTAAGAGAGGCCCAAGAATATATTGGTGATCCGCAAGATTAAGTCAGACAAAGAAAGGTTCATAGACATTATTCTGAGTATCTAGCACTTATGAGTGAATTAATTAAAGTAGAGCCTTCCAACTTTCAAGAGGCATCCAAGCACCAAGTATGGAAGGATGCTATGGTTGAAGAGTATTCTTCCATCATGAAGAATAGCACCTGGGAGATGGTAGCATGACCAGAATGTAAGTCTATGGAGGGTTCAAGGTGGCTGCATAAGATTAAGCATGTTGCAAATGGTATTGTGGAAAAGTTCAAATCTCATTTTGTGGTGAAGGGGTTTTCTCAAAAGGAAGGGATCGACTATGACAAGAGTTTTACTCTAGAAGATAGGTACTTGTCCATAAGAGATATAATTTTTGTAGTTGCATAGATGGGTTGGAAGATTCACCAAATGGATGTTAAAACAACATTTCTTAATGGATTAATTGAGGAAGAGATACATATAGAAGCCATAAGGATTTGAAGCACACGGGAGGGATTCTCATGTTTGCAGGTTGAAAAGAGCACTATATGGACTCAAGAAGGCTCCTAAGGTGTCGTATTCACGTATTGACAGTTACTTTCAAAGTGTGGGCTTCATCAAGAGTGTGGTTGATTCAAACTTATACCATGTTCTGCTGAAGGGAGAACTTCTCATACTATGGTTGTATGTTGATGACTTATTTCTCATAGGGTTCGAGGAGCTCATAACACACTACAAGAAGGATATTACAAGGGAATTTAAGATAAAGGACTTGGGGTTGATGCACTACTTTCTGGGATTATAGTTGTGGCAAAAAGAGGGAGAGATCTTCCTTTGACAAGGAAAATACTTAATTGATATCTTAAAGCAAATCAGGATGGAGAAATATAAGCCCATGTCCACACCACTTGTGACCAACTAGAAGAAGATTGATTATTCCAAATCAAAGGTAGTGGACCTAACTTTATATAGACAGTTGATAGGCTGTCTTATGTATCTAGTCAACACTAGGCCAGGCATTTGTTTTGCAGTGAACTCTCTCTTAGTTAATTTATGGTGGAACCTAAACATGTTTACTTGATAGTTGCAAAGTATTTTTTGAGATATCTCTGAGGCATAGGTGATTATGGATTGATTTGTGTTCAATGGGAGGGAGCAATGATTGAGGGGTTTACTCATGGAGATTTGATAGGTAGTACAATTGATAGGAAGAGCACTTCAAGGTGCATTTTCAGTTTAGGATCGGGAACAGTCTGTTGGGACAACAGGAAATAGAAGTCAATTGCACTGAGATCTATAGAGACTGAGTATATGGTAGCTACTATAGCTACTTGTGAGGCTATATAGCTTTCAAAACTACTAGCTAGGATCTTTGATCAGAAGATAGATCCTATAGTCATTTATTGTGATAATCATAGTTGTATCAAACTCTCTAAAAATACAGTGTCTCATGATAAGTCAAAGCACATGGAGATCAAGTACCACTTCATCATAGATTGTGTGGAGAAGGGCATAGTGAAATTCCAATACATTCCTATGGATGAACAAGTAGAAAACATCTTGACAAAGGCTTTGATAAAGAATAAGTTTGCATTCTATAGGGATAAGTTGGGTGTTGTGCAAAACACCTTCCTTCCTAAGAGGGATTGTTGCCTTTTTGTGTATCTTGAAAGGTGGAGTGTATTTTCTTTAAAGTAACTTGAGTTGGATATTTAGCAACAACTTTATTTTTATTCTTTAAAAGAATATTTCTAATTTTGTGAGGTTGAGTAAAACCAAGAGTGATTTTATGTATGATTTAAAGCCAAAGAAAGAAAGGAAAGATTCTTTTCTTGCAAGCTAAGTAAAGAAACTGGGATCTATATATGTAAGATTGCTATAGAAAACTTGCATTGTATTTTTGAAGAGAAAGTTTATTGTTAGACTAAATAGAAGATCCAACATTTACAGGTTTTTCCCCTCACTGGGGTTTCTTGGATATATCTATGTTATTGTCTTCTTTGTGATTGGATTATGTTATTTTTTCCTCTGGCTATTATTTTTTGTTAATTAACCCAGAGTATTGATTGGTATAAATCAAATAGAGTTTATATTCTAGGAATTTATTGTACAATTAATTAATAGCTGGGTTAGAAAAAGTTAACAACATATACTTTTTTAAAGTACGTATGTTGGTTATTAAATTTTTTAAAACCTAAGATATTGCCTCATTAATCAAATATGTAATTAAGTTAAGAAAATGGCTCATAAAGGAGATGTAAATCAAACCATTTAAGTTAACATAGTTGAGATGGATGGTAGCAGAGAATTTTTTAGGTGGCATCTTCAAATATTACCCAATTTTCATAGGAGAGATATTTATAGGAAATGTTTAATTGACTTTAATGCTTGTGTTTGTGCATTATAAATGGAGTTTATTAGAGAGGAAGCCATGAACAAAGTAGTCCCATAAAATGAAGTTGATAACTTTTCATTTGATCTTAACTAGTTTAAGATTGCTCTTCATTCATTATAGAAGGAGTTTCATGCTTACAAACTCCAAGTGGATAGATGTATATGTGATAGTCCCATGCCTTAATGTGACATACTATGATCCAAAGAGAGGTCAATCTTATTTTGCACGATGTAGAAGATATGATTGGGCAAATATGGTCAAGAGATCTGGAAGAAAGAGTAGAGAGACATAGGGAGAGAGAGATAAGACAAGTGGTAGAAGCCCTACATATCATAAATTTTTTAGACATAATCTTAATGAAATTGTTGTGTGTGCAATTTTTTTATCAGATTTTGAAGTGGTAGAAGCAACATGCCATTTGTGTTGTGATGAACATTGCATATTTCATAGGGAATGTATCCAACAATGGCTGAAGAGACAAAATTAGTGTCCCATTTGTAGGTGGACATATTGGAGGGAAGCTATTGGAAATGGAGTGTTTAGTACACTTACATTTTATCTTTTCAGCTGGTTTTTGGGGATAATTTATGGACAAGAAATTAAAAAGTATTTCTCTCTATTATCTTCTCATAATAGGATGATTTTGATATTTGTGTAGTTGTTATATTAGAATTTTATTTAGACGCGTTAATGGACAAATATTCTATGAAAAATTTGTATATTTTTTATATTACAAAAGTGAAAAATTATTATATTATTTTGTTGATCAAAATCTTATTTTAACAATTGAATTGTGAATATGTAAGGATAATTTTATTGTGAAAATTAATTTTTTTAATAAAATATATCTATATATATTAATAAAAAAATAAATTATTTTTATTATTTTTTATTAAGTTAGCAAGGAGAAGGCCCTGAATCCTAAAAAACAACAAAAGTGAAGATTAGAAACATAAGGTCTTGCATCACACAACTGGAATTAGACTGACAAGAATCTACTCTAAATAATAGTAAAAAATCTTCTAGTCCCTATAACTAAACATACTATTATGAGATAACCACCATTTACCTAACATATTGCTACCAATAAGATGATATCAATCAAGAAGAAAGAGTAAAGGGACAAGGGAGAGGCAGATAATACAAGTGATGGAAGGGCTATCTACCATTCAAATTTCAGAGAATCATCTTAATGAAATTGTCAGCTGTGAAATTTAGTTTTTAGATTGAATTGGTAAAAATTAATAACATTAAGGTACCCATATTGAATGGTCAAATAAGATAGTTTATAATTAAAAGCATCATTAATAACATTGAATGGGTAAAAATTAAGGTACCCATATTTCGAAGGTCAAATAAGATAGTTTATAAGATATATTGTAAAATATAGTTAGGGGATATTTTACTAAAGAGGTCATTTAAATTTAAAATCTTAGTTTTTGAACCTCACATGAAATGGTATTACTATTGTTTCTAACAAAACATGTATTATTTCTCTTAAAAAATATTGCATATTTATTTGGAGCTTAGAGGTATGGTTTGAATGCTTAACTTGTATATACCTGTAGACACCTAAAATTGTCGTAGCTTAATTAATTAAATATTTTATTTATTTAATTATTTTATCCTAAGTATTTTATTAATTAAATACCACTTCCTTTATTAATTAAATAAATCTTTATTTGTTTAATTAATTCTTTATCTTTTTCTCTTCATGGCACTTGTCATTAATCTCTTATTTTTTCTCTACCTACCCTTTAATCCTAGCCAACCATTTGTTTCTTTCACCTCTTAATCTTATCCCTCCATTTTCTAAAGTATCTTCTATATAAGAGGATTCTTTCTCTCTTTCTAACATCTAATGTGACTATCAAGCCTTCTTGCGATCAAGCTCCTTCATAACCATATTTTTTTCTTTTTTGAGCTTTTGTGCATATACAAAATCTGAGAGCAACTATATCAAACAAGATCAATGGAGATAGGAGACATTGGAGATAAAACCCTACATGGCATGTGAATGGTTTAACTATTTAATTTGTTGATTTGTATGTTCTTAGGTTTCTACATTGTTGTATGGTAAATGTTTTATTGTATAAATAGGATTGTTTGTCATTGGATATTTGTGGTTTTACAATAGTTTGTCATCATCATTTTTTACCTAACACATTTTGGCACACTTGGTACTCTTTCCCCTTTGTTTCTAACATTTTGTTAGCTTTCTCTAGCTTTTTTTTTGTCAAGTTGCATGTCGGATTAGCAACGATTTCAAATTATTGTGCATCAATGTCATTTCTTTCCGCGACTACATTCTGATTATATGTTTGGGTTGTCTATTTTTGTGTCTGTGTTTTCTATGGGGTTTGCATATTCAAATTTCCTGTTTTCATGTCTGTGCATCATATTCAGAGATAACTTTAAGAACCCCCCCTTGGGAAAAAGTTGAAAATCTCGGCAAATCCAAAATTATTTTTGGGGGAATATTTCATATTGATGGCGAATTTTTTTTCAAATTAGGAAAAAAAAGTAATTTGTATTGACGATTTTTTTTTAATGTATAAAATTGCATATTATCCTAGCAAATTATTCATTACTATGGAGAAAATATATAATGTATGAGGCAAATATTTTGTGTTTAAAGGGAAAAAATATATAAGTGTATGGGTGAAAAGTTTTATTGTGAAGGAAAAATTATTTAATTGTATCAGAGAATTTTATCTACCATTTAAAAATTGTTTAATTTTATTGGCTAATCTTTCATTATTTATGAAAAAATAAATATTTTGTTGGTGATTTTATTGCCATTTTCATTATCTATTCATAGCCACTTTTCAAGAGTTGTGATTCATCATGTGGGCCAATGGAAAATTTATGCAACATCCATCAATTTATAATTTTAAATATATTATTTAATAGCGTTCCATGATCGTAGATCAATGGCTGAAGTTTTATTTTGGCCCAAATTTCTGAAGGAAATGTAGTTCTCTAGAAAGTCTCTAGAATGGAGACACATATTGAATCTTAACCCCTAGCATTAACCTTAATCATTGATTACAACTGGTTACTAGGTTACTTGGATGGTCGATAATGTTGCATAGTCATAATCAACATTTATTAATCTCTTATCACTAACATTTTGTAACTACAATCCACTCAGTACACATGACTTCCAATTTTGTAGTGGCATTGACGATATTACCAATTTCACACACTTGTGCATTTATGGGAAATACTTACAAAGAGATATGAAACATTTAAAAATTTTTAAAGCACAAAGAAATTAAGAGGGTTAGAGAAGGAATTGCACAATGGTATCGATAAGCATGACCACATCGACACAAACCTAACATCCACCAATTTATAATTTTGAATATATTATTTAAGACCATTTGATGATCATAGATCAATGGTTGACGTTTTATTTTGGCCCAGATTTTTTAAGGAAACGTAGTTCTCGAGAAATTCTATGGAATGGAGACATGTATCAAATTATAACCCCGTGTCTTAACCTGGATCCTTGATTACAACTAGTTAGTAGGTTATGTGGATGGTCAATAATGTTTCACTATCCTAATCAACATTTATTAATGTCTCGTCACTGACATTCTCTAACTGTGATCCACTCAGCACGCATGACATCCAATTTGGTAGTGGGATTGATGATATTACACATTTACAGGAAAGATTTATAGAGAGATGAAATATTTAAAAAAGGAATTAAGAGGGTTAGACAAGGAATTGCTATTTATAGATGATGTATGCTTCTTTCTTCTTCAATGCACCTTTAAAATTATGCTTCTAGTTTAGGTCTTTAGGCTATATAATTTGATATTCAAATTTCTAAAGATGGACTCTCCTATCTAGGTGAGAAGAACATGTAAGGAGGACTAGTGAAAGATAAATTCCTTGCTTCAGTTTGTAAGGAGGTTGGGTTTTTCAAAAATGAGGCTGTGAGGATTGTGCTGGGCCGATATTTTTTGCGAAAATGCTGATAGATGTCGAGTTAAAATAGACATTACGTCCCATTTGTTGGTGTCTCTTCTGGATCTCAGAGGACACAAGGTGGATATGTTGATGATGTTAAGGAAGATCTTTAAAGAATAATTCCTGGGGGATGATGTTCGAGTTGTCATCTTTGCATAAATAGGGGTGCAGATCCCTTGGGCAAGTGATTTACACAAGCTTTTCTAGCTAGGCTGAAATGTGGCCATGCAATCTTTTTTTTTGAACCTAAATGCTGAGCAGTTGACGTGACATAGGAAATGGACGAGGATTAGTAGGGATTTACTTTGGAAATGGCTTCTCCTAGATGAATGTCTAGACTACAGATGGATTGATGAATTCTCAAAGCTTATCCTTTCTGGAGAGTTCTACTTAGACGGAGGGGAAGATACTTAGGGTTACCTAGTGTAGGAGCACCTTGTTGTTTTTGTGTTGTAATATGGTCTTTGGAGACCTCTCATTGTGTTTTGATCAACCATGTAAGGCATTGATGCTATTTTGTAGTGTGCACTCCCTTGGCCTATTTGGTCAACCATGGTAATATGACATCCAAAATGCCTACATGAGACAAGAAATGTATTTTGGCTTCTATGTGGCCTATTTTTAGGGTTTTTGATGTGTTATAATAGGTCTCATCAGTAAAATTCATAAGTTGTCAAGTTTGTGCAAAGTTGTCAAGTTGAATATGACTTTTGCTGTCAATTTGTTGTCAAAATCTAACTAACCTCCCACAAACGGCTAACTAATTCATATTTATATTGAAGTTAGTTGAGGAGGTTGAATAAAACTTTTTTAAGGCCTTTCAGGTCAAAGGGAAGTGTTGATGATGAAGTTTGGATGTAATTTGGTGATCAAATTCAATAAACACTCAAAAAATTCCTTAAATCTGCTGTAATAGTGCCTTGTATGGATTTTGTATGGACTCCATGTGTAGTCTAAGTCATTGATTTGAATAGGAATATGTGTTGATTATATATATATATATATATATATATATATATATATATATATATATATATATATATATATATATATATATATATATATATATATATATATATATATATATATATATATATATATATATATATATATATATATATATATATATATTGGTTGAAAAGGGTTGAATAGCAAGGAAGATATTTGCATTTTTGTAACAGGCAGCCTAAAAAACCCTCCAAAACTAGTGTTTTTAAAGAAATGCTCTCTTAACTCCAAATTCCTTGAGCCAAATGGGGACAAAATTTGAGAAATGGTAGGGGAGACCATTTAATTTAATATTAGTTATGGTTTTAAGTGGTCTGTTGAGTTGGTGGAGTTTGGGATCAGGCCCTAGGCTAGGCATCCTCATGTGACTAGTCCGTTTTGATTGCTAAATTTGGTGTAGGGATAAAAATATGAATGATGGAACCTATATGACTGTGGATTTTTTGTTTTGGGATGTTTTAAGACCTTATACAATCATTGGTTTCATTTTATTAGGCCATTGGAGTGTGGTTTCTTTGTAAAAGTGGCCTAAAAGCCATTTTGGCCCTCCTATAGCAACAATATTTGACCTAGCAAATGCAAGAGTTGGGTTTTGAGTTTTGGTATTGTTTTGCATCATCATTGGAGGTTTACAAAAGTGTCAATATTCTATGGTATCCTTAGGAGGATTTCTGAGCTCTACACCAAAAGTTCAAATAGGGCTATTAGGAGTAGGCATAAGTAGCAAGCTGATTATCCTTATTGTTCTACACAAACAAAAAAGGTGCTATTTTTCTTATGAATGGTATTCCTTCAGTAAGTAAAGTGGTACTATAGGGTACACACCTATTTCTAATATTTTTTTATTTATAAACCAAGTAGCCATAGGTGTCGACTAGAGAGTTAGTATTAAGAATAGTCTTGATGTGAGAATTTTTATCTCCATGAGTTGTTCATGGACATAGAAGGTTCTCATTGAGAAAGGGGGAGTATAGAGGATTCCTTTCATGTTCTTGTTAAATTTTCCAAGAATACATGGGAATGTTGAGATCTTAGTTGAGGGTTTGGTAGATTGAGTTTATGTGAGAAGCCTTTGTTCCTTGGGGATCTGCATCATATTGGTATCAAAGACAGTCTGATCATTGGGAGGATATATTTTTGTGTATGTTAGCAGAAGAGATCCAAAAAGAGCCTAGCATAATGCCTCCAAAGGGAATTTCTTCAGAGGCGGCTAAGAAATTCCAAGAGATGAAAGAGATGATCAGGACTGAGGTTAAAGAGGCACTCAAGGCTAAACTAAAGGCATTGAAGAAAGGAAAAGGGCCAAGTGAGGAGATGAATAAATAAGGGGAATAAGAGAATGAAGAAGAAGAACCCCCAAGGAAGGAGTTAAAGATATCTATTGATCAAAGACTGTTCCTTGAAGCCCTCAAAACAATAGGCAAAGACTCTTTAGAAGCCAAGATGGAGATTCCTACCTATAGTGGGAAGATGAATGCTAAAGAACTTGTATATTGGATAGATGCCTTGAATAATTTTTTTGAGTACAAGGAAGTGATTAAGGAGAAGAAGGTGAAGTTTGTAAAGACCAAGCTAAAGGGTGCTTCCTTAGCCTGGTGGAACTACACTCAAGGTGAAAGGGTGAACATGGGAAAGAGTATGATTCATTATTGGGAAAAGATGGTGTCCAAAATCCAGGAGCAGTTCATGCCTGTTGATTATGAGGTGCAACTATATAGGAGAATACAAAACCTGAAATAGAAGGATTTGGATGTGGCTTCCTACCTAGAGTAATTTCAAAAATTGAGTTTGAGATCAGGGCATCATGAAGATGAAAAGGAAAAGGTTGCTAGGTACTTGAATGGGATCAAGTTCAACATTCAAGATGCGATGAGTCTAAGGACTCCTAAAACATTAGATGAATGTTTTCAAATGACTTTGAAGACTGGAGATAAGTTAAGAAGAAGAGGTGAACAACATGGTAGAGGAAGAGGAGGAACGAATTTTAGAGGAAAAGGAAATTTTGGGGGAAGAGGGCAATCTTAGAAATTGCAAAGTGAGTCTAGCTAGCAAGAATAAAGAGGAGACTCGAGTTCAAGAGGAGGATTTAGAGGAAGAAGACCAAATGGAAGGGGTATATTTGGTGGGCCAAGGAGAGGTCTTACTTTTTTAACAAGGAGATGCTTGAATTTCAACCAAGTAGGACACACTCCAAGCAAATTTCCTGAGAAACACTCAAAATCTCATGGAGGAGGGAGATGGAACTAGCTGATTCAAGAAGATGATTGCCAAAAGGTCAATTCTCTAATTGGAAGTGCAGCACCAACCCATGATTGAGAAAGCTTGATGATGAGGATAACCATGTTTAAGTTACCTCAAGTGAAATACCCCACTCAAAGGAAAACAATATTCAAAACCATGTGCAAGGCCTATAGTAAGTTATGCAAGGTAATTATTGATTCAGGTTCTATTAAAAATTTGGTTTCCACAGAGATGGTAGACAAACTAAAGTTGGAAATTTTACCTTATGCTAAACCTTATAAGGTGTCATGGTTGAGTAACAGGCATGTTGGTTCCGAAATCAACAAATCCTAGATCCTTGATAAATAGCCACTGACTCATAAACAAACTTAGGATTGGTTTTGGCCAACGAACAAGATTCAACACCAAGGCTGCAATCTTCTCCTCTTCAGGCTCTGCAGGACCTAGGTGGGTATCCTTGTTGTAAAGTTTCACAACATTTCAACTCTACATGGACATATATTGTAGTGTATAGTAGATGCTTTCAATAAAAATATACCAAGGAAAAGTATGATATACTATGAATTCTAGCTTGAACCTTAGTTTGTACTACTTTGCTTCCATTGAAAACTGGTTCTAATCTATTCTACTCCTAAAGGAAAAAAACTGGAAAATGAAATATAAAAGGTGAAATAAGAATGTTGAAATAATCATAAAACCCAGAAAAGTATGACCACTGCCTATTCAGGGAGATACAGAGTCAAATACTAGGTTTAAATATAAAAAATATCACACTATCAACATTAGCTTCCAATGCTAAGCATTCAAGACTTTCTTAAATGCTCAAACATAATATATTCAAAACTTCCTCACAAAATGTCTCATACAAATGTTGTTATATTACTGACTGAATTTAATTCATTTACTTGAAATGAGACCCATCAAGGCATACACATTCTCCATTAGAGAAGACAAATTGAACATGTACTTAACATAAAAATTCATACAACACCATACAGCAGATTTGAGAAAGAAAAATGAATGTATTTTTTATTGATTTTTAGAATAAAATGATACATTCATGATAAATTGTTGTGCTAAAAATTTGTAAAAGACTATCTATCATAATACTGCTTTAAAGCTATCCTAGTACATAGTAAGCAACTTTTCAGAATTAGAATTATTCTTCTTGGCCCTGAATTCCCTTTTATAACACAAGAGAACAAAAGAAGCCTCAGGAAAAGAAGACACATGTCAAAAGTATAAGTCATTAAAATTTACCCTAAGTCTTCTCTGTCTTTGCAAACATGCATGGACATATCTTTTCTATATTAAATGTGGGGGGTGTTGAGAAGGCATCATTCTGGAAACTTTTGGCTAAAGGTCTACAAAACTATCCCTTCATTGGTACCTTGACACATACTTTTATCAGGATCTAAAGTACACCTTGGTGCTTGATAGTAAGTAACCTAGAGAATGGTCCTTGACGATTGAATGCTTCAGTCAATTCCCCTCAAAACTAGCACCCTACACAAAAATTAAAGTAACAAAATAGGAGAAACAAACTAGTCTTCTCCCTCTTCATCCTGCTCTTGTTTCAAGGAGTAGTACCTTTTATGCAGGGCTTCAATTTTGCCTAATGGCCAAGTAAAATCCCTCAAACTCTTCAACCTATTTATTGCTTCCTTTGTTCTATGGGATGGCAGAGTTATGGCATCCAAAGTAAATCTATGGTACATGAAATCTACCTCCATGATTTTATGAATGATATTAAAGTATGAGTCACTTTAGGTTGGATCAGTAGCTAAGGAAGTCAAAATTGCATTTGTGTCATCTTGGAAACCTTGCTTCCAATCCTCTAAGCTGTTGATCTATCATTCGCCTATCAAAATTGTGGGGATATCCCACTTGTTCAAACCTTGGAAAGAATCAATCATTTTAATCAATTTCCTTTTCTTATCTTTAATGTTTGGCAATTCCTTGGTTAATAAATTGAATATTTTCCAAGTTACCCCTACAACTTGGGGTCTAGAGGCCATGTTCTTGATCGCCGACATGACTTCTTTTAAATTTTGAGCTTTTGGCATCCAAGTAGCCCTGATTGGCTAAAAAATTGAAATAATTTCCTGCAGCTGGCTGAGGAATTGTGAAGTCAAAGAATAGAGGTGTGCACCTCACTCAATTTTTCAATAATTTATTTACCACCTTCAAAATTGAAGCCTTTCTGATTTCAAAATAATTATTCTCAGCTTCATCCTTGACTCTCTATAACTATTTATTCATTCTTTCCAATTCTTTAAGCCTAATTCCTCTTGAAGAATCTGTAGTCAGCTTCTTGATTTGCTCCTTCAACACACAATTTTCAATGAATAATTTGTTGTAGTTGGAATTGAGTGCCACATGCATATCCTTTAATCTCAAATGTTTTTGCTTAAGATCATCTACTGCTAATTGAGAAAACTGGACTGCATGTGAGGTGATTGCCACCACCTCTGATGGAATAGCATCTTCAAGGGTCCTAATTATTGCATCCCCTATCCTTTATTGTCCACCTTACAATACCATAGGCTTCTGGACATTAGGGGCCTTTAACCAAAGAGAAAAATCCTTTAGGTGTATGCTCATGCTAGGCCCATGATCTTTGAACTCTGGCATAATTGGGGTCCCTCTGCCCCATAATCTGGTCTAACAAAACGATTATCTCAAAGTCCAAGTCAGGGACAAGAAGCATGCCACTATTTCTAATCATTTCCCTGCCTTCCTCAAGGGTGCATCTAAAACTATTCCTCTCAAAATTTTTGATTTCCTCATTAGATAAATCCTTCAATTTTTCTCTTAACCAAAAATATTTAGACTTAGGAGAGTTCACAAAACTGTCAATTCCTATGAAATTCTTTGAGGCAATGATCCTTTCATCATCTGCATCCTCAATAGGGATTGTACTCATGATAATGGCTCTATTTGAATCATTTAGGACCTCAACAACCTCATCTTCATGTAATGTTTCTCAAGGGGGAGAAGGGGGTGGCACACTTGTATTAAAATCCACCTATACATCTACAAAATCTGACATTTTTTCCTTTCCCTTTTAACCTCTCAAGACCTATTCAGTTTCCTACCCAGAAGTGCTAGGAGATGCTCTTTCAATTGTCATTGTATACCCCTTTACCTTGTATACTATAGGGATATGGTCTATATGCATCCCTTCTCTCCATTTACATATTTATTATATCATCTGCCTTTCTTAGCATGAAAGACATCTTGGCAAAACAGCCTAGAATTCACTATAAAATCCTTCAAAATTAGGATCCTCTTGCTTTCTCTCTCGTTCAAGCTTCTTCATGAGCTCCCATTTTTTCTAGGCTATTATGCTTTAGTAGAGTGATCATTTCTTATTAAATCCTCTCACTCATCAAAAGAATGAAAATAGCCCTTCTCTTTTATCTTGTTCACTCTGAGGTCGTTTACGCATCCGTCAGGATCAAAATGTTGAGCTTGAGAAACCTTGAACCTGTAATTCTTCACTAGAAAATCCTCCACCTTTTAAAGGGTATCACATCCTACAATGAATTATTCAAAATTGATCACCCTGGGGAGGACTCTTTCTTTCTTGTCTATTTATATTTGTGTCCTCTCCATCCACATTAATTGCCAAATTAATTCAATGAATGCTAGTCTAGGAGAGATAAAAAGTGGCAAAACATGGGGTGCTTGCTCACACTCGTATACCTTGATAATAGTGCACTTTCCATACAAAAATAAATATCCAAAATTATGGATGAAAGCCCCCTTTGGGTACACCATTCCTTTAACCTTTCATCTCCTTATCCTTAAAATTTTAATAATATTCTTTGGTAGCCTAGGTAGCCTTACTCCAACCCTTGATAATACCTTTGTGACAAAATGATCAAAGAAGATAGAGTAACTACTAAACCTGAATCCTTTGTCCCATACTTGGGCCCATCTTTGTATTGGCCATGGAAGACCTATGTCTGGATCATCTGTCCTTATTGCTAATTTTGGACCCCAATAAGACCTATTCTAATAAAGAATCATATGACACAATAAATATTATTGCCTAAATTCCAACTTCTCTTATTTATTTCCTACTGCCATTATTCCCTCATGAAGCTTATCATGAATAATAGTTGCAAAATCATACAGCTCATTTGCTAAGGAGTCCTCGATATTTATGGAAATAATCATGAAATCCATGGTAATTTGAGTAAGCCTACAATCAACTCCAAGAACATTCCCTAATGCATAGTAGGTCTTAAGAAAATAGGGCTCAAAACATTGTAATCTGAAAGGCTCCCTCTTAGATGACAAGACATAATTTTGTGAATTTTTGAAAAGTTTCCTCATGAAATGAGGAAAAAATTCCTTTCTATACTTTTCCTATTTGTACTGGTAATTCCTTTCTAGATTACTTCTATTTATTTCCTTGAGGGAAGACTTGGCCAAACCAAAATAATCAACAATAGCTCTATACAAAATATCCAATAAGAGATTGCAATCTTCTGATATTACAGTCCTACTTGGGGGGTCATAGGTAATATCTAGCTCTCTTATTAGCATTGGTTATATAAAAACATTTGGCACTACTAGCTTCCCCAAGTTCAGTGTCCAAGGATTCAATACTGGGACAGGTTTATCCGTATTGCCATAAAAGGAGTAAAATACATCCCACCCTCTCTCTTTTGTAATTGCATCTTTGCATCCTTCCTCTTTGTCCTTGAAGGCAATTCTGATGCTGTCATTCATAGAGGACCCCTAAAATAATTTTAAGAGGTCCTAATGGAGGATTCTTGTTTGTCTAGTCGGACTCTTTGTAGCTTCGTCTAATATTTGTTCAATTTCATGGTGCAATTCCTATCGAGTCTTTGCAGGAGCAAGAGGCATAGTTGGCACTATTTCTGGTTGCTCTACTTGAGTTGATGGCTCCCCTTTAGAGTTTTTTCTAGGTCTCTTAGGATTTTTGGGAGTTGGCCCTTTTACAGGATCCATTTCCTTCACTGACTCTTTTGCAGGAGTAGTTTCCTTCTTTGTAGGAGCAGTTTCCTTTAGTTGCTCAATAGGGTTGTCCTTCTCTAGGGCTTGTTATTGAGGAATTGGGGTTTCCTCAATGGGATGGAATTTTATGAAGGAGGATGGGCTTCAATGGTAGGTGCTTCAATGAAATCCTTTTGGGTAACACTTCTCCTCTTTTGATTTGGTTTCTTGGATTTAGGAGGAGGGGCAGGATCATCTCAAGACTCAATGTTAGAAACAATAGTGACAGTATTTTGAACTATCCTTTTCTTTATCTTGCAAAATTTTACTTAGGATGGGAGCTTTCTTTGGCCTTTATACATTTGCGGGGTGGATTGAGCAATTGGTTCATCAGGAACATTTGCAATTACTGGCATGGGCAGAATTACATCAACAAGAATGAAATGGGTAATCTCTTGCATTGCAGAGCTAGTGTCAACTTTAGGGGTATTCTTAGCAGTGGGAGAAGAAAATTACTTGAAAGGAGAGGCTATTTTAATTCTAACATGAAGGAGAGAATGGAAAACTAAGCACAAACGCAAACCCTAAAGACTCTAGGGAACACACAAAAGCTCTGCATATCATAACTATAATAGCCTTACAAATGCATAAGGCTGGTGAATAATTAACTTACTAGGTTTCCTTCCTAGGTTGAATTTGTTGGAGAGTGCATTTATTTGCTGAAATTCACTCCTCTTCTCACTCAATGATGCTCTACATTCTTCTTCGAATGCAAGGTATGAGAGAAAATTGATGAATTTCTCTTTTATGATGATGTTATTAATTCATTCGTGTTGGACAGAGAAAATTGCTAGCACCAAGTTTCAATTTCATCTGTTGATCAGGAAGTGAATGGTCAAGATTTCCTTTGACAACAATCAAATGATGACATCACATTTATTAGACTGTCCTAGCCACCTCATATTTTTCAAAATTCATTTCATTTGAACTTTCTTTATAATTTTGTGTCATTCACCAGCTATGCAGGATAAGCCTTCCTCAGATTTCTCTCTATTCCTTATCTCAAACTAACTTTTACTATCTTGACAATCCTCATGGGATAAGGTTTTCCATGTATTTACCTTTGTTTTCTACCTCACGACACCCAAAAGCATTCCTCTCACCCTCGCAAGATAAGGCCTTTCCATCTTTTCTTTATCGACACACCTTCATCCTTATCCCACAACACATTTGTCAATGTTGTCCCTTCTTGTGGGATAAGGCCTTTGTATATCCTTTGAGTATCCTGTTATCCTTCATTTCTCATAACTCCCTGTTATCTCCCGCTTGAAGGTGCATTCCTTGTATCTTTTTCTTCATGTGGTATAAGCCTCTTAATCTTTTCCTCTCTTATCCCCACGGAAGCACATGAGATAAGAGATCCTATTGATCTCACCTTGTAATCCTTATCTTGCGACCATCACTGAGTAGAAGCAATCCCTCATGGGATAAGGTTCTTTTCATTTACCATGTTACCTCTTATCCCACACCACCTTTGCATCAGACTATGAACATTGTGGGATAGCTTTACCTTATAACTTTGAGTTGTTTCTTGTCCTATGTGCCCATCAAGGAATTTTAAAACTATCGTGAGATAAGACTTCCCTCTTTTCTTCCTTATCTTTACTTATCACGCATGGTCACATTACATAGTTAGAATTGCTACCATATTTGAGAACATTCCTTATCCAGCATGAGCCTTTTGTTATTATGAAATGACTGTAGGGTCAGGATCCTTTTGTTACCTCTATCTCCTTCTTATCGCGTGAGGATTAATCACAGCTTCAAAATCTTCATAGGATAAGTCTTTTATCTTTAAGATTTGTGAATCCCTTATCCTGTGCAGTTGAGACCTCTCTCTGAAAACCCCACGGGATAACAGTTCTTTGTGTTTCCTTTTGTATGCTATCTCACATAACTATGAAACCAAAGCGGGCACTTAGGTGGATTATTTTTAGTATGTAAAGAGTAACCAAGGGTAAAGTGATCATGCATGGGAGCCTTCCTAGGGAATTTTTAAAAGGAAAAACTATAGGGACATCCCAATACTTAGGCATATAATAAAAAATTAAAGTGACAGCCTGAAGCAGTAACTCCTAGAGTGGGGTCGGTGAACAAATGATAAAGGACACTTCTAATGACAACTTAAAACTAGGTCACTGACATATATGTCAACTATAGAATGTAACATTTCCTAGGGGAACAAAGGGAAAACCTTAACAACTCTAAAACCCTTTCTAAAAACCCTAAACCCTAAGCTCCAACACATAAGTAGGGCACAAATAAAGATCAATTTTAAAATCTTCCAATAGTGGCTCTAGCTAAAGGACGTTTGACCACCTCGATCAAAACAAGAATCTAGATCTCTGGGAGAGCAGATGAATCAAAAAACATAGGAATATTTAAAAAAACCCTAATTTAACCTATCTACAAATCCTAAACCTATTGCGCATGGAAAAGACAAATAAAATAAATGGTTATGGAATTGTCCATGCATTCGTAGTTCCTACATTTCACCAATCATATCAGTGAGGAAGCATGAATCCTCACCATTCTTCTCTACAACAACAAATAGCCCCAGCAACAAGGCTTCAAATTTTCCATGCTTACCTTTATCTCGGGCTCTAGCATTCCAAAGTAGTACCAAATCATTAATCTCAAATTTTCTTTTTGGTGCCTTTTTGTCAAATAGGTACTTACATTTTTGTTGCAGCCTTAGGTTCATCCTATGATTATCTTCTCTGCTTTCATCCAATTTTGCAAGTTTCTCCATTCTTTCTTCCAGTGGATATGACATTTCCAAGTTATTTTCATGTATGAACTTGTACACAGGCAGTGAATTATTTATGGGCATCCTTTCTTTAGATCTATACACTAGCTCAAAAGGAGATGTTCCTATAGTCTTCTTGAAAGTGATCCTATGTGCCCATAGTTCCATTTCAACTTAGAATCCCAAGCTCTCTTGTTTTTCCAAGTGTTCTCCTAATGATCTTCATGATATTCTTGTTGCTGAACTCGACTTCCCTATTTCCTTGTGGATGGTATGGATGCATACAAGATGCTTCTCCCATATGATTTAAAAAATTCTATGAACTCGTCAGATCTAAAGCACATGGAATTGTCCATGATGAGTCTTATTGGTACTCCAAATTGGGTCACAACATTGTTTAGCATGAAGTCAATAACCACTTTACTAGTTGCTTGTCTTGTGGGGATAGCTTCCACCAACTTAGTAAAATAGTCATTAGCAACCAATATCCATTTATGTCAACCACTAGACTTCTCAATGATTTCTCCAATAAAATCAATACCCCACAAATGAAAAGGGGTTTCTACTTTCATAGGTGTGAGAGCTAGTGCTCCAACATATTTTAGCTTACACGAGAACCTCTATCAAGGCTCACACCTTCTTACAAAGGTGTGTGCATTCTTAAATAAAGATGGCCAAAAGTGTCCTATCCTTAATACCTTGTGAGCTATGGTATTTGCTATAAATTTCCTCCACATACCCCATCATGCATTTCTCTTAACACAAGTTGAGCTTGCTATTCATCTAGACAAAATAATGAAAACCCATATTTGTCTCTGTAATATAGGTCTTCGACAGTAAACATATACTTTTGTGATCTCAGTTTTAAGATTCTTTTTTGGCTTTCTATGAAACCTTCTAGATACATGGAGTTTGTAAGAAAAGGAAAAATATCAGTGTACCATGGGGTTCTTTGTAGGCTACAAATGATACCTTTTGAATCAGATAGAAGATTTATCTCAGTAGCCTCTAAGTTCTCCTCAACCATAGGCTTTGTTAACCCCATTCCTCAGACCAACTTAGTCATTTGAATGTCAACATGAAATTCTTGGATCTTGTTAATCCATCTGTACTTTCTTCTTGTTGTCTCTAATTGGACAAAGATGTCCTTTACTGCAAAATTAGGCACATAAGCTATGACTTGGGCACCTACTAGGTAAGGCCTAGAACTTTTTACAGCTTTGACTAAAGCATATGCTTTCTTTTCCATAATGTCATATTTGAGTCTGGCTGCCTAAATGGATTTTATATAGAAAGAAATAGATTTCGCATACCCTACATTCTTCTTTTGTAACATAACAACAACCATAGTGTGAAATGAAACAAAGAAAAAAAACTGGAAAGGTTTGCTAAAATCTGGTTCCTTTAAAATAGGAGCCTGCTTAATGACTCTCTTGATGGCTACAAAAGCTTCCAGAGCTTCATTTGTCTAGTTAATCACAACCCCTTTCTTCAGAATCCTTAAAAAAGGTTTTACAATCTCAACAAAATTAGATATAAACTTAAGGATAAAGTTTATCTAGCTGAAGAAATATTGAATGGCTTCAATAGTTTTGGAAATAGGTATTCTATCAATAACAACCACTCTCTCATGATCTATTCTTACCTCATCTTTGGATGCAATATGTCCTAATAGTTTGCCTTCAATTATAGCAAAGTGGCATTTTTTAGGATTAAGAGAAATCCCATATTTTAGTGCCCTGACAAATACCTTTTCTAAGTGCAAACAATGCTCTTCTCCCCTATTAGAGAATGTTGTCAAATCATCTTGATAGAAAACCATAATAGTGTCTATAATGTTTGAAAAAGATGCATCCATATCTCTCTGAAATGTTGCTCTAGCATTAGTCAGTCCAAAAGGCACTATGACATAGAAATAAGTTCCCCATCAAGTAGTGAAGCCAGTCTTGTATTGTTCTAATTCTTTGATGTTAAATTGGTTGTAACCAAAGAATCCATCCATCATGGATAACAACTCACAACATGTGACCTTTTGTAGCATTTCTTCCATGTTAGGCAAGGGGTAGTTATCCTTCAATGATGACACATTTAAATTCTTCAAATCCACACACAGTCTAATGCCACCATTCTTTTTCTTGACAGGAACAAGGTTAGAAACCCATGAAGAATGCCTGATGGGTTTGATAATAGCACCATCTTTGAGTTTCATCAGTTCCTCTTATATTTTGGGTCTAAGAATTGGGTTAATTGTCCTTTTCTTTTGTCTAAAGGGCCTAGAAGCTGGGTCCAAAAGAATATCATGTTGGAATAGGTCTTGTCTATAGGCTTTCAAGTCATCATATGAGCATGCAAAAAAATTCTTATATATTTGGAGCAAAGTGATCAACATAATCATGATTTTCAAACTAAATCTTTTACCAATGTAGATATTTCTAGGAGATGAATCAGTTCCTAAGTTAATTAATTCAGGATCCTCTTTATTTACAAGGGTCTGCTTCATTGTTTGGATATCTTGACTATCAAACACCCTTTCCAGATCTACCAATCCTTTTGGGATCTTATTTGTCTTTAGCTACACTATCTCATTCCCAAAAACAATATCTTTTCCATCTATAGTTTATCTTCAGCCCAACAATAAGAATAATAACTCTAGTTGAAGTCTCAACCCAAAGTTTGGACATTCACTTGGCAAAGTTACTATTTCTATATCTAGTGTTCATTTGATTGTCAACCCAGGGATGTAATACTTGAAATGGGTCTGCACTATATATGCACTAAGTTCCTACAACAGCTACTCTACATTACTGCATCAACTAACATTATGTGGAAAGGATAAGAAAGAATTTAAACTATTGAAAGGCTATAGGAAAACTTTTGCATTAACATAAATCCATTCAAGCAATACTGGCTAATTTCAATGCTGATAAACATAAATTACTTTATTTTGGTTTGGCTATAGGAACACTCAGTGGATCTGTTTCCAGTGGCTACAGGAATAGTCAATGCAAGAACATCTACTGCAGCTAAGGAAAGAAAACTAATCATAACAAATTCATAGGAATACTCACCAAGTTGGCCCCATTGGGTGAGTGATTCCAGGCTTCCCAAAAACAACTCTAACTATTCAGAATAACATATTTATATTCATCATTCTTTGGAAGTCATTACATGATTCAACATGAAAAGAAACTCAAAAACACTTGTAAAAATCCTCTGCTCTACTTTCTCTCTTTTTCTATCTAACCTATAAGAAGATATGAAGAGCTTATTTTAAAAGAAATCATCTACTTTAGACAATATAGATGATGCAGAAGAGAAGAGGTGGATAATTAATCGAGAAAGGAGATAGCTGAAGTTAAGCTACAAAAAATGTGGATCTAAACCGAACCACATTTATAACATACTGTGGCAGTATTTACAACACCAATATCTACTTGAGTTAGAAATCAGTAGTATCATGTGATTGCTTCTCGTATGTCGTTCCTTACGCTTTTCAACATTTTTGTTGTTTGATCTTTCAATTGTCTTCTTGAATATCTCTTCCTACAACTAGCGTGATAGGCGAACTTCCACTGCAACATCATTTATTCCATGCACTTTAAAAGAAATAACATACAAGAACATACATACATATTTTATTTAATCAGGACATCTATTAATTTCACACATGATATTTCCCTAAACAATTTGCATGGCAATAGGAATGAAACACATGGTTGCAGGAATAAACTAGCAAAGACAAAACTGTTTTAATAGGTTCAGGCTAACATCTGAAATACATATAATAAACTTTCAATACATCATTACTACCATGTAAATCAAAATATGGAAAAAGCTCAAGAGTTGTAAGGATAAAAATATGCCAATGTCTCAACTCATCATGCCCCCCAACTTTAAGATCTTGCTGATCCTCCACCAAGAGGAAATTTTTTTTTTCTTGCACTAACTCTTAGGTCACTAATAGTTCCTTGACTTGTTCCTCCTGAAGCTAAATTCCAGTAAAATCCTATCATCTTTTCTAACCTGGACTATCTGGCTTCTTTTGTAACTACTTCATAAGGCTTATCCATAGTCTTAAATCCCAATAGTGGCCACATAAGAATAGGAGGCTAAAAGATCAAAGGTACCAAGTTATTGGTTTTCTCTCTGCCCAATTATATATATTTAGGGGCTCTTTGCATAGTTGCCTGGAAATTTCTTAGTGAATAAGGTTCTCCCTGATTCAATTCTTCTAGCAAGTTATTCTAGCTCTAATTTAAACCATCAATTGTAGCTGCACTTTAAGTTTCAAGTAAATTCTCATATGCTTGGTATATTTCTTCCTTCATTGGGAGCACTAGATTCCTAACATCTTGCCTTACCAGTAACTTTTGCCATTCATAATAAAGAACTCTTGGCTCTTTTTCTTCTTTCCTCAATGGCAATGGACAATCAAATTCAAAATCCTTATATGCTTTAGCTTGTACCCCCATGCTGATCTCATTTTAAATCCATGACATTAAAGCTTTTATATGGATATCACCAATATATAACAAAGGATTCCACTCACTATTTGGAGCTAGAACATTGTTATATAAATAAAATTCACATAACAGATTTTTCACAGCTGCTGGAAAAGTTTGGTAAGCATCATAAAATTCCTCAGGGGTTTCTAAAGAGGGGCTAAGGTCCCTGACAGTGTGGTTAAATTTTAGATTTAAATACCACTCCCTTAAATGCAAAGCATAAACCCTTGGTGGTTCCCTACATTGCATCAATTTAGGGACCATACTAGTGATTGTCAACTTTAGCCTCTAATTCTACAATTTTGTTATCCCTCTTTTCAATTTATCTTTGTTGTTTGTCAATAACCCCTTGCAATCTAGCACTCTCTATTTCCCATTCTCTATAAAATGTTAACGCAATAGATAAACTGCTTAGGGATGATGGAGGTCTAATAGGTGTTACCCTAGGTCATGGAATCTATTCAATAGGTTCCTCAAGCTGCTCTGCCACAAATGAAAGATTTGAGAGTCTATCAACATCATCTTCCTTCTGAGTTTCAACATATGTAGGGCTCCCTTCTTCTGATGTTTCCACTGAAATAACCTCTGTTGGATCACCTGCTAGATGGGCCTTCTTGGTTTTATTCTGAGTCCTTCTCACATAAACCTATAGAGTGGCTATAGGAATGGTTTCTACCTATGGCTTTGCTGCAGGAGTATTTCTTTTAGATCTATGCCTCTTGGCTAGAGGAGAAACTCAAGTTGCATGCAACTGAACCATAGGTTCTTCATCTGCATCAATTATTTTCAATTCCTTCTCTTTTCATTTAGAAGATGGCGATTCTCTTTGAATAGAAGTGGAGGGCTGCTCTACATTTGTCTCAACCATCTCTTCCTCCATAATAGCCACAACTCCTTCAGTGATGAGCAATTCATTCTCTGTAGAAACTATAGCAGAAGAGGGTTCTTCAATATTTTGTTTTTCAACTATTGGCACATTTGCAACAGGAGCATCTTCAACCCTAAACTACAATATGTCTTCAAATACCCCCCATTTCATCTGTGAAACATCTCTAAGAGAACGTTCTACAAGAAATTTAAGCAAACCATGATGGCTGAAAAGAATGATTTTTGTTCTTCTGTGTTTCTTTGGCACTTATGGAAATGAGGTGTTATAGAAAATTAGGGACATTCACTCTCCGACCATGTCGTAAATGACTAAGCAATTTGAAATGGGGTGAATGTAAATTTGAATACCTCCCTTCACAAGTAATGTATTTCATTACATATAAAGCCACTTGGGGCCACTCTGCTACTAAGGAAACCCTCCTGGTTCCTTGCTTGTCCATTGTTAGAGGTCCATCTGTGGGAAGTGTAAACTCTCCTCTCGAGCTTCTAGAGTCTTTTGATTTTGGAAACAATTCTCCTTCCTGCAGCAACCCTATAACTTTAGCTATCTGCTTCTTTGTAGCAATGACCCTTAATCCTTTAACAGTAGCCTCTCCTTCATTGAATGAATGCATAAACTCTGCGACAATCTCTTCATTATAATCCCTAATTTTTAGAAATTAAACAATCCAACCATGCTACCTAAAATAATGCTCATAAAGAGCATCTTGTAGCAATGCATCATGGACTATTGGTTCATGGTAGATTGGATGTCCACCCATTTCTTACTCTGTTAAAGTAGTGAACTCTGCAGCTTAGAAATGAAGAACCAAAATATCCTTACAGACTAAAAATTGAAACTTCCTTACACATCTCCAAATTTGGAGAGCAGAGCTTGGCGGGGGAGTTTATTACTTTCTTATCCCAAAGAGTATCTTCTTAAAGAAATGATGGCAAGTAATCGAATCAAGGTACCTAAAAGGATAAGTAATTACTAATTTTGGAAATCTAACCATAAAACACCCACCCCCAATTTACTTTGGCACGTGTCCACATAGGCAGAAAGGATGTAGGGAAGTGTATGTGGATTTAGGAAAGGTAATAATCAGAATGAAATCATAAATGTGTAATTACAATAAAATAAAATATGTACATACCTGTAGTCATATGAGAAGAAAGGTGAAATAAAATGAAATGATAGATAAGAAAATGAGACGGGATGATGTGGATGGAAATTTTATTTTTGGAGAAGAATATTTCCATAAGACATGGAAATATTGTTGTGAAATGACGTGAGGAGAATTATGAAGTGGAAAGCATGTTTACTGCAGTGGTTGCAGGAACCTTACCTCCATTACTTTGCTCAATTACTAAAGGAACTTGATCAATGGCTGCAGGAACCTGATCAATTGCGACAGGAACTTGTGTTTGATCCTTTTGAGCAAATTGCTATAGGAAATCCTCTTTATTGGTCAGCTTATGATAAAGACGCAATCAATGACCATTCACCAAATGCTTAAACCAAACGGGGTCAATTAAGGTCAAATGAATAGCTCGATTGTTGAAAACTTCATCTATTTCATATGGACCTAACCATCTAGTTTGCAGTTTTCCCATAGTATCTTTATATCGAGAGTCATAGAATATTGCCCAGTCACCGCCTTTGAATTTTCTCTTTGATATATTTATCATGCCACTTTTCTCTCTGATTTTGTATCAATTTTGTCTATTGGACAACCATTTTTCTCCATTCATCCAAAGCATTTAATTATTGAATACATTCCTTTGGTGCTTCAAAAAGTGTCATATTAAATTGTAAAGCCATCCTCAAAGTTTTATGCTCAAACTCAATAGGCATCATTGCTGCTTTTCCATACACCATCTCAAAAGGTGTAAAACCAATTGGTGTCTTCCAAGTTGTTCTGTATGCCCAAGTTTCTTTTGAAAGCCTATCAGACCAGTTTTTTTTATGAAGAGCTACTATCTTGGTAAGAATATCCTCAAGCTCCCTATTGGTAACTTCTAACTGTCCTTTAGCTTGTGGATGATATGGGGTAGATTTTTTATGCCTTATATTGTATTCATTGACCAAGTCTGCAATCAATGTTGAAGTAAATTGTGGGCCTTGGTCTGATACAATTTCCCTTGGTACTGCAGATCTTGTAAATATCTCTTCATAAAGAAACTCAACCACCTTATTATCTATTACATGTGTCATGGCACGAGCCTCCACCCATTTGGTTACATAATCTATACATACTAAAATGTAGGAATTTCCATTAGAAGGTGGATCAATTGGGCTAACAAAATCTAATCCCCATTTATCAAATGGTGCAACCAATATTTGTGGATATAATGGTATCTTATCAGATTTAATAGGTCTACCCATGCGCTAGCATCTGTCACATTTTCTTGTATACTATGTTGCATCCTTATATAATATGGCCCAATAGTATCCTATATTCAATATTTTGAGTGTTGTTCATTTAGCAACAAAATGTCCTCCACACAACTCATCATGACATGCATGCAGGATATCATATGTTTCATCTTCTCTTACACATCTTCTCATTATTTGGCCAGGTCCAGTATAAAATAAACAATTAGCAATCCATGAGAAGTTAAAGATTTTCTCTACTAACAACCTTCTTTACTTAGGAGAGAAATGAAGGGGCATTTTTGCAGCAACTAAATAGTTGGCAATATCAGCATACCAGGGACTGTGGGCTTGTATAAGGAATAGATGTTCATCCGGAAAAGAATCATCTATGGCTGTATAATCTTCTTGTAACTGAAGTATTGAAAGATAATATACAACTACATTGGACTTCCCTAGTTTATTAACAACTGTGATATCAAATTCCTACATCAATAATAACTAGTGAGATAATCTACAGATAATCGAAGGCTTATTCATAAGATATCTGATTGTAGTATGATCAGTATGCACAAATATGGGATACCCTATGATATAGTGCCTAAATTTGTTGAGTGCATATATAACTGCTAACATTTCCTTTTTCAGTGATTGTGTAATTTAACTCAGGCCCCTACAAGTTCTTGCTAATATAATATATTTCACTTTCCAAATTATCAATCTTCTATCCTAATACTTCTCCTATTGCATAATCAGATGCGTCTGTATGGATTTGAAATGGTAAAGACCAATTCAGACCTTTAAGAACTGGTGCTTGGGTCAAAGCATGCTTAAGCTTCAATAAAGCTTCATTGCATGAAAAATTCCATCTAAATTCCATATCCTTGGTAAGTAGAGAATATAAGGGACTTGCAATTTTGCTGAAATATTTGATAAACCTTCTATAGTATCGAGCATGACCAAGGAAACTTCTTACATATTTTTGCTTCACCGGTGCATTGATATTCTAAATGACTTCAATCTTTGTTAGGTCAACCTGTATTCCTTTTATAGAGATATGATGACCAAGGACTATTCCTTCCTGCATCATTCTAAAGCACTTCTCACTATCTAATGACAAACTATAGTCTTCACACCATTGCAAAACTTTATTCAGGTTCCCCAATGCTTCTTCAAATTCAGAATCATAAGTTGTAAAGTCATCCATATAAATTTCCATGATGTCTTGAGAAATATCTGAAAATATACCGATCCCTGCTCTTTGAAAAGTGGCTGGAGAATTACACAATCCAAAAGGAAGAAAAAAATATGAATATGTGCCCCAAGGACAAGTAAATGTTGTCTTTTCTTGGTCCTTTGCGGCTATCAAAATCTGATTGTAACCACTGAATCCATCAAGAAATGAAAACTCTCTTCCCAGCCAAAGAGTCCAATACCTGATCCACAAATGGTAATGGAAAATGATCTTTTCTTCTTGCTAAGTTCAAAGCTCTATAATCAACACATACCTTCCATTTTCCTCCTTTTTTAGGAACTATTACCAAAGGTTATATCCATTGGCTATCAGAGATAGGATAGATAAACCCAACCTTTAACAACTTCTGCAATTCCTCTTTAACTATTTCTTTTAATGCTAGATTGATTCTTCTTTGTGGTTGTTTGAGTGGGAAACATTCTTCTTTTATATAGATATGGTGGGTACAAACTATTGGATCTATTCCATTCATTTCCTTGTAATCCCATGCAAAGGCATTTTTATGACATTTAAGCAAGTCCACGAGTGCTACCTTTTGAGTATCTCAAAGATCACTATTGATATTCAAACATTTATTCATATCAACTTCTATTTTGATAGTAAGATCAATCTAGGATTTATAAGAAAAATTAGAAGTACAGACTTCCTATAGCACCATAGTATGCAATATATCAGTGGCTGCAAGAAAGTCTAAATCTAGAATATTTGGTACCAACTCCTACAATTATTGTTCTTGCGTCAACTCATTTATCATAATTTTATAAATAATTGAGTCTTCATCATGTAATTGCATGAATGGCCCTTGATTAATCATCATAAGGTGATTAATAGAGTCAACTCCCTCAGATTCTTCTCCCAAAGTAGGCCAAATGGCTTGTTGTTGATCAAACTGGGGCTGTGAAGGAGAATATAGAGCTAATGTTTTTGTAGAGTTCCCATCTCAAATAGTCATATCCCCTAATCTACATCAAATATATGCATCAGTCATGGCAAGCCAAGGTCTTCCCAAAATAACCGGATATCCCCCCAGCGTTGCTTTTGGAGACAGAATCATAAAGTCTGCAGGGTATTCCCAGGAATCCAAAATAACAACTACATCTTCAATCATACAATCAAGTTGCACTATAGAGCTATCAGCAAGCTGTAGAACTATGGGTTTAGGCCTTAGACTATTGATTTTAAGCTACAAAATTACTTCTCTTGTCATCACATTAATGGCTGCTCTTAAATCAACTAAAACATTCCTTATCTGGTTGCCATTAATGACTATACTCACAACAAGACTAACTAGATGAAAATATTTAGGAATTGAAACCTTTCCTAACATAATATTTACCAGTTGATTCATCACATGCACTATTTGTGGATCCTTCTTCTTCCTGCCAGGTTTTTTTAGACATGTCTCTCTAAGTGCTTTACTGTATATAGGAACATCTTTTATTGCTTGCAACAATAGAATTTTAATACATACATGTTCTAGTTGATCTATGATATCAAAACCTTGCTCCCATTCTGTAAGAACTTCCTTTTCTTACAATCTCTAGGGAAACGGTGGTAATTTCTACTTTTGAGGTATTGTGGATGTTGAATTAGACATTTTTTCTTCTTTTATGTCAGTGATAAATGGAGGAGATGGATTAGGCAGAGTTATCTCAGATTGAAGGTGAATATCACTTATAGATAGACAATAGGTTGGGTATTGATTAGGGTTAGATGAATAAGCTTGTTGTTGTTGCTGAGATTTAATATTAGGATTTGGCATTGGCTAAGTGGGCAACTGTGTTGGCTTAGTGTGACAACAGTGGCTGCAGGGGAGGCATTATTGTAGGCGGTTGTGGCTGCTGAATAGGCTGTTGATAACCAAAAGATTGGGTAGTCCATGGCTTACTCCCCCTCCTTTAAGGAGTAGGTTTCCAATTCCCTCGAAACTGACTCCCTTGGCCCTAAAGTGGATATCAATTTCCCTATGGCTACTACCACTATGGCATTTGATTGGAAAAATGTTGCCCTTAGCCTTGAGAACCATACCAGTTTGGATAATTACCAGAATTTTGAGCATATGGTGATTGCCATTAATTATTTGGTACATAATAATTTCCACTATAACCAAAAAAAAAAAGTGGATCTAGAGGCATACCTTGTCTTTGGAAATTTATCCTTCTTTGAGAGACATAGAAAACTTGCTCATCCTCACCTTGTATTGGCTTGAAGTCGGGAATCTCAATATTTGCAACCATTTTACATTTGCAGTCATTTTTCTGTTGTCTACAATGAGGGGAAAATTCTACAAGAAATGCATCAGCTTCTTGATACTTCTTCTTAGCTAAGAGTGTATCCAACTAAGTAGCCACATTGTTTATGATGTCCTCTTAAAAGTCCTTCAACAAATAGCTAAGTTCCATTCTAGAAACTCCAGTACTAGATGTTGATGCAGGCGCTCTTGGCTTGAAACGCTTGTTCTTTTTAGAAGCAGATCTGGAATACTTCTTACAAATTTTTCCTATTTCATTCCATGTGGACTGTCTAACGTCACCTCCTCCCATAAGATCCAAAGAATTAGTGCATTCATCATTGATTCCCCTAAAAAATATCAACTTGAGGGAGTCTTCATTTAGAGTACCATGCTTGGACTTTTTGACACTAAACAAAAACCTTTCTAGATAATCTTCAAGACTCTCATCTTCTTTCTGTGTCATCCTAAAGATATCATCCACATGACGATCAGTGCCTCTACAATAATCTTTATACTTTGCAAGAAATAATCATTTCATCTCATCCCATGTATTGATTGTGCTACTACCCAATCTCATAAACCATCTTAGAAATGATTCCTTCAATGTGGCAGGAAATATTTTGAGTGTATGAGCATCTGTAGTATAATTAAAGCTCCTAGAGAGAACATCAAACTCAAACAAAAATGTGTCTGGATCCTCTGTCACTAATCCATAGAATTTAGGTAGGGAAGAAGCTGGAATGTTCTTGAGATTAGCATTATCATGCTCATCAAATGTGGGGAACTCAAACGTTGGGTCAAAAGGTGGTGGTGATGGATTATTTCCACTAGGAGGTGGGTTTCCTTGCATTGGACTTGTGGGTGGAGTTACTATAAGAAATTATTTTTCTTGGGGTCCAAAGAGGAACCGAAGACTACATTCTAGAAATTCATATTTAGGGTGGTTCAAATTCTCTGCGGTTTGATAAAGTTCAGCAAAAGGATTTATATCTAGGGAATTAATTTATGCATGATTAGGATGACTGGGCAGAAATCTACCTAGAACATCTCTTCTTCGCCTATGCATGCAGATTCATGAAATTTTTTCGAACAATCAGGAATGCTAGAAAAATAATTAACTGAAAACTGAAAAGACAATAACCATATCAGGTTCTTAGTTTGACACCATCCTCGACAGCAGTGCCAAAAATGTTCATCCCACAATAAGAATAATAACTCTAGTTGAAGTATCAACCCAAAGTTTGATATTCACTTAGTAAAGTCACTATTTCTATAGCTAGTGTTCATTTGATTATCAACCTAGGGACATAATACTTGAAATGGGTTTGTACTATATATGCACTAAGTTCCTGCATTAGGTACTCTACATTACTACAGCAACTAACATTATGCAAAAAAGATAAGAAATAATCGAAACTATTGAAAGGCTACCGAAAAACTTCTACATTAACATCAATTCATTCAAGCAATACTAGCTACGTTCAATGCTGATACACATAAATTACTCTATTTTTGTTTGGCTGTGGTAACAGTCAGTGGATCTGTTTCCAGTTGCTGGATGAACAATCAATGCAAGAACATCTACTACAAATAAGGAAAGAAAATTAATCTTAACAAATGCACAGGAACACTCACCAAGTGGGCCCCCTTGGGTGAGTGATTCCAGGCTTCCCAAAAACAACTCTAAGTGCTCAAAAAAACATATTTTTACTCATGATTCTTTGGAAGTCATTATGTGATTCAACATGAAAACAAACTCAGAAACACTTTTAAAAATCCTCCACTCTGCTTTCTCTCTTCTTCTATATAACCTCAGAGAAGAGATGAAGAGCTTATTTTAAAAGAAACCATCTACATTAGACAACACAGATCGCACTGAAGAGAAGAGGCAGATAACTAATTGAGAAAGGAGATAGCTGGAGTTAAGCTGTAGAAAATGTAGATCTAAACCGAACCACAATTATAACATACTGTGGCAGTATTTAAAACACCAATGTCCACTTGAGTTAGACATCAGTAGTATCGCATGATTACTTCTCCTATGTCGTTCCCTATGCTTTTTCAGCATTTCTGTTGTTCGATCTTTCAGTCATCTTCTTGAATATCTCTTCCTGCAACTGGCGTGATAGGCAAACTTCCACCGCAACATCATTTATTCCCTGCACTTGAAAATAAATAACTTATAAGAACATACATACATATTTTATTTAAGCAGGACATCTATTAATTTTACACATGATATTGCCCTAAACAATCCCCATGGAAACAGGAATGAATCAAATGGCTGGAGGAATAAACTGGCAAAGACAAAACATGTTTTAATAGGTTCAGGCTAACATATGAAATACATATAGTAAACTTCTGATACATTATTACTACTATTTAAATAAAAATATGACAAATCTCAAGAGTTCTAAGGATAAAAATATGCCAATGTCTCAACTCATCAGTTTCTACAAAAGCATTAAAGTCAATTTTTTGACTCTCGTACTCATCTATGCAATGCAAGAACTTCAATAGGTCATCATCATTATTAAAATCTTATGAATTGTATATATTATCAGGAATGGTTGGCCTGGTCTTTACTTCCACCTTCGAAACTCCAGCCAAGGTGATATCATCACTCTTCAAAGGAATATTTGCTAAAAAATATGCCATAATATTCTTCTATCTTTCTATCCATTTAATATTGAAGACATCAAAAAATTCCAATGAATCCTAGATAGTTGATTCGTTCTACTTCAATCTATCATTCTTGGAAGAGTAAATTGATCTAACCTGAGATACAATCAATTCTGAATCTCCCTATACTAACAGTTTATGTATCCCATGCTTAGTGGCAAGATTTAAACCTAGTAATAATGTCTCATACTCTGCGACATTATTAGTGCACTCAAAAAATAGTCGGAAAGAATACTTAAAAGTCTTCACACTAAATGCAATAAAAACCACTCAAAGACCCAACCCCTCCTTGTTGTGAGCTCCATTAAAGCACATGTGCCATAGATCTTGTACTATTCTGAATTTCAGCTATGACAAGGTTTGCAAGAGATGACCAAATAGGTTCAACTTTGAAGTTCCCCATATCGAATTCACAGAATATCACCATGTTATTTAGGCCATCTTTCTCAATAGTAGTATATGACCTAGGTTCTCTATCTAACTTGACAAATTTTCTAATAACAAGGATTGTAGCATAAGATAAATCTATTTGAATGTTTCTCCCAACCATTGTTGTCTATTGTCTTGACAAAATCATACCATAATTTGGGGGGACATCTACAACTATCACATCCACTTTGTAAGTAGCTTTTGGCAAGTTTTCTATCTTGACTTCTAAATTTTTAAGGATGCCTATCATAGGGACAAATCTATTATCCATGGCATAACACTTCTCATAATTGCAGTCAACATTAAGATGAAGTTCTCTCATGACCACCATAGGCATGATATTAATGGTTGCCCTAGAATCAATCATACAGTTTTTTACATGCCTGCCATTTACTATCAAAGTCATATAAAAGAGATCTAGTTGTAAACTGACTTTAGTGAAAGTACTTCCTAGAATGACCTTAGGAGCTTACATTGTCTCAGAGTGTACCCCTTGTGTGCAATTAATATCATCTTTTAAACCAACATTACTGTGAAAAACATCTTGGGGCACACTAGGAACTCCATTTTTTAAAGCTAAAGCATTATTTTTATGCTTAGGGATCTTCATCATTTCTAACAAAGGAACACAATTTTTTATTTGAGACAATGTTTGCATCATATCAAAAAAAGGTGTTGTAAAAGTACCTATATTGACCTCCTTTTGAACTGTCACCTTTGGTTGCTTTTCCTTCTCAGCAATAACTTCTTTCGAGGGAACTTCAGTTGTGACCTCCTTTTTAGTATTTTTGGATTTTGTGCTCCCTTTTGGTACATATTGCTGGGTAGGGGTGCTCTTTACCACCTTATTCTTCTCTTTTGTAGATGGTGGAGGAGTCTTTTTCTTTAGTTCCAACTTCTTATCCTTTATGAAAATTGCACTGGGTTTTCCTTAGTTGGGAAAAGAACCACTTGGTCTTAAATTGTACCCTCTTAATTTGAGTGATGAAAACCACAATAATTCTTTTAATTTCTTCCTTAGAGGGTCTCCTCAGACAAATACTTTTTAGACTAGTCATTAGAAGAATTGACCCTATGTTCTTCCCTTTTCTCTTCATTAGAAAACACTTCCTAATGATGGTTGTTATCCCACACTCTCTGAATGTCTACTATTTATGATTCATTTTCTTCAAAGGATAAGTGCTCAGACTCATTATCAACTTGAAAATAAAATATATTCACGATGTGATCAGTGAATTTGTCTTCCTTGCAGCTAGCATAGACATCTTCATCTTCTTCCATTGCCTTTGCTACTGTGCATTGGGCTTCTGTATGTGGCAGATTACATGTCATACACCATGGGCTGTCCTCCACAAGATGAGCACTTTGCCTTTTCAATGCATTAGGTGTTTCTTTATTTGCAATCCTTTGGTTGCCAACTACAGACCGCGCATCCTTCTAGTTTGTGTTATAAGGCATATCATGTAACTTGGGTTTATCATGCCTTTTAAAATTAGGCCCGTCATGTGATATTCCTTTCTCATTTCTAGCAACTTTGGGACTTAAATCCTTTAAGGCACTCATAACCTTATCCAACTTATCCTCCTCTTTAGGCACTTTGTACAAGAAGGCTTTCTGGATTTTTCAATGGCATCAACAAATTTGCTAGGGATTTTAAGAAGGCTTAAAGCATACACTGGAAGACTCCAGAGTGAAGATCTAAGTAGCTGGACTTTTCCAGCTTGACTAGGAAGGGTCCCTTTCCAACCAGCCATCTTTCTACTAAATCTATCAACAAGACTATTCTAGAATAGCTCCAACAATTTGAATCCCAAGGGGAGGCCAAGGTAGATAGAAGGAGGCTTACCAATTTGGCATCCAAGGATCCAGGCCATTCTGATTTGTCTATCCTCTGAGGTGTTGAATAAGAAATTTGAACTTTTATCCCAGTTCATAGTTTGACCCGAAGCCATACTAGAAGTATTGCGAAGGTTCTTTAGATTGGATGCTTCTTTGATAGTGGATGATCCCATTAAAATGGTATCATCAACAAATTGTTGATGATTACATGCTCTAAAACAAGAAGAGATCGATAAACCACACAGGAGTCCCAAAGAAATAGAATTGCTGATAAATCTACCTAGACATTCAGCCAAAATGATGAAGAGTATAGGGTGTTGGCATTCTACAATCTAGTGAGAAATAACAGTGTTGTCATAGATGGCAACCTACCAATAACCTACTGTCAACCTTTAGGCAACCACCTGTCATTCATCTAGTAAACAACCTAGCAAGCACTGGCACCGATAGACAATTCACCGACAGTGGCAACAATGCATACCAGCACCCTAGTTGATAGGAATAAACTTTTGTTTATTGTATTTAATTGCAAATATCTTTTTGTAAAGCCGACATGGCATATTGTAATAGACTCATATATGTATGAGATCTTGTAAATCATTTTGAGAGAGAATATAAGATAGGATGATATAGAGGATGTAATACGAGATGAAATAAGAATGAGTGAATAATAAAGGCAAATTTTGTATAAGGTATATGGTTATAGTATGAACTTAAACCGGTATTGAACCTGACATTGTTGATGCCGATTTGAAGCAGTACATTGTATTGGGTTTTTATAATCCATTTTGTAAGTTAGTGAGACTTCTATTTTGTAGATTGAATAATGAGCTCTAGGCAATTGGTCTTCCTGCATGTGTAGGCCCCTCATTGTAAGTAATATTTATTCATTGGCTAGTGAGTGAATATTGTGGGTCACAAATCCCACTGAGGTTTTTCCCACACCAGGTTTCCTTGTTAAACATCTTGTGTTATGGTGTGTTTTCTACGCTATCTTTATTAATCCCATTTACTACATTAATTCTTATTTACCAGTACACTATTTTGGAATGCAAAATACTTAATAAGGTTAAATTTTCTATAAACCGATTAGATACTGATTCATCCCCCTTCTCAGTATCTTTGGGACTATCATTAATCCTAACATAGCGGATATGGGATCCCCCTACCTGATACCCCTAGAGGATTTGAAAAATGGGGAAGGCACCCCATTGACAATGACAAAAAAAGAAGGGGTTGAGATGAGTTGATCAATCAGCTTAATAAAGCTCACTCCAAAGCCAAAAGATCCAAGCACCATACCCAAGAAACTCCAGTCCACATAGTCATAGGCTTTCGACAAATCCAGCTTCATAAGAAATCCTTTCTTTTTCGAATCCACCAGGGAATGAATGTTTTCATGGATAGCAATGATAGAGTCAAGGATTTGTGTGCTAGGAACAAATCCACTCTATTGAGGCAAAATGATTAGAGGAATAATCCTTAGGTGCCTGCTAGTAACCACTGTAGAGATAATTTTATAGAAAGAGTTGCATAAGCTTATCGGTCGGAACTTATCCATAGAGTCTGCCCCTAGGAATTTGGGTATCAGAAAAAAGAAGGTTGCATTAAGTTCCTTTAAGATTATTCTAGCCCAAAAAACCCCCGCATGCCTTTAACAACATCAGCTTTGATGATTTCCCAGAATGTTTGAAAGAAGAATAACGAAAATCCATCCAATCCTAGGGCTTTGTTCCTAGGGGTTTGTAAATTGTTGAATTCACCATTGTATGGGGTTATGCTATTTATGCTAGAGAATTTTTTCCCAGTTTTAGTTTTCTAGGTCTGGCAATTTTAAATATTGAAAACTATATTCTTTTCCTTTTTCTCAGAAAATTTTTCTGAATATACTTGGTATTGGGAGGGATTGAATTTTTAAAAATATATACAAAGAAATTAAATTTGTTAGTTATTAATCTTTGTTTTAGAACTCAAAAAAAAAAAGGATTTTGGTGTATTCATTTGTCTATGTAAATGCATTGTTTAAAAAAACTATATTTAATTTAAAAATAAATAAATAAATTATATTTTAATGTGGTAGTGGGAAGCTTGAAGGCTAGACCCCACCACCACATGGGGATCCGCATGATTTGGGGTGTTTTGTCCCAAGTATGGGTAGCACAGTCTCCCATGCTTGGAAAGCACTCAACCCATTTGGGTGGAACCCCCCACATGGGCAGCAATTTGGAAAATAATATATTATTGGTGAAATTTGTAAATTAAATCATATATGTATTTGGGAAATTTTTAAATTAGAAAAATAGAGAAAGATATAGTTAGATATTTAATGATTTTGTCATTTTAGTGAAATATTGGTTTTGGATGAATAAATACCCATATTATTATATGTATACTTCATATGCATAAATGTACATCTCAGTGTTTGATTTATGGTGATTTTTTAAATGTAGTATTTTAAAAATTTAGATTGATTAAAAAACTCTGGCCAAATTGTATGTTTTTTTTTTTAAAAAAAGGGGTAAATATTTATTCAAAAATCACATAACTACAAAGAACAGGTCTTAGGCCCACCAAGACAACAGCAAAAACTAAAAGGATCCTAAAAGAACCACTAGCACCACCACTACAAAGTCTAGTGACCATAGCATTAGATTTGATCATCAAATTTCCATTGATAATACCTTTTCAAAAAGCCCTTAGAAAGATCATGTGGCACAAAGTAGGGCCGAAGGCCAACTACTATGGAATTCTACTTTCTATGATGAATCTGACAAATCAAGTCCAATGACTAGTTTAACAGTAGATTTTGATTTTGAATTTGATCGAAGTTGTACCTTAAGTGGAAGCCAAATGCCTTATCCTTTAGGACCTAGGCCACCACCTTCAAACCCCATTTTTTCCACAATGTTTTCCCCTTTTCTATATTTTTTTTTTATGGACTCATTGACTCCACCAAATTTTGCTAGGACTATAGTAGTTGTTGGAGTGGCCTCAACCTCATACTCATTTTCATCACCATTCCTATCATATATTGTTCTAGGATATTCCACAATTTTATAAACTCTTCATCATTGTCGATGGACTCAAATTATGCACTCGTCTTTGGTTCAATGAGATTCTTCCTCATAGTCCAAAAATCTTTTATTTTCGTTTGAGTCCAACAACTATTTTTACATTCTTGCAGAATTGTTTTGGGAATAGATTTGTTAGATGGATTAGCAGATTTTTTGGTAGAAATTAGAGGACCTCTTATATTTTATACCCTACTCTATTGTCCTCTATGTGTGCCAAGCCATAATTTATGATGACAATTCTTCTATTGAAATGTTATTGTTAGTGACAGTTTTCTCCATCTCTTTTTTTACCTCAGCCTAGGAGTCCATGTTTCTAATCTTTTCGAGCAATGGTTTACTTTCATGTTGACACAATGTTGAATAGTTACCATTTTTCTTAATCCTTTCTTGAACTATACCAATTGGATCATACTACCGGAGACCCTCATCACCAAAGCTAAAAATTGTCAAAACATCATGTGACACATTGAATGCTTTTCTCTCAAATGTGAACCCTCCACATGAGAAATGAAAGGAAGGAAATATGCTCTTCTTTTGCTGACGATGAAAGTGACTATCTTTTTTCTCCAACTATCATGCATTTTCCAATGCAAATACCCTCACTGTCACATGTATTAGAAGTATGTAGGGTTTTACTGTTGATCCATAAAACCTTAACACAATGTATTCTTCAATGAAGAACCAATCAGCCAATTTTATTTGACTTCCGATTTGAATGCAATATCTACAAGACATAGGCAATCTAGGCATTGGAGTACTTGTAATTTAATTATACATTTGTGCAAAAAAAAAGTCTATAAAATGGTTGTAGTTCTTTTTGTTATCATGCATCCTTATCTTAGGTGTCCATTCATATATTGGACACTCTATTTTATTCTGATTCTTCTCATCAATCTTATAGTTCACAATGTGAATATTATTGGTCTCAAATATTGCATGATACATTGATAGAAGAAGATAGCACAAGTAGGATGAGAACCTAAATGTCTTACAAGAACCTTTTTTGATCATTAGTAATTGTTTTTGCATGGATTGAACAATGTGCTCAACAAAATTATCTCTTACTGGTTGATTTACACAATGGATATTAAAAAACAATTCAAGAAGGCTAGCACCCACTTCCCTATCATTTTCCAATCTCAGATAAAATGTCAGCAAGGAAATAGTATCCTGAACCCATGAAAGAAAAATGTTATAATCATAAGGAGGCTTAAGATTCTCATCCAATTGAGTATCATGCATTATTAGGGCTCTGATAAATGAATTTGTATGACTTGGATCGAGACAATCATATTTCTCTACAACCTTTCCTAGGTCAATGTGTGTGTTTAAGTTTTGTGATTCAAACCCTAGGTTCAACAAACAAGCAAATTCTCCCTCGGTTATGGATAGAATTTCCTGTTTTATGTTTTTATTCGCAATTTATTTTTTATCTTCATCATAATTTTTGGCACAGATGATGAAAATTTCAAGGAAAGGGAATAATTTAGGTAACACCATGCTTCCCAATCTAGCATCCCACGATGCAATTTTATTTGTTCTTTATTTTAACATTGTGTTGAAAATAGTAAATTTTCCCCTATTTGGATCTCCTGTCGTATTAGACAATGCATATCTAATTTCTATGATACAATTTTTACTATGGATAGTAGGGTCATAAATATCATGGTATTCATCAGTGAAACCTGGTGTTTTAACCAGTTCGGTTAGGTATATTTTTGTATTCACTTGGTTTTTTGTTGAACTATTGCTTTCCAGTTTCCCCATCATTGTTACAATTAATCATTCAAAATAATGCTAGATACAAGCCTAAAAAATCCTAACCCTAAAATTGAACCACGAGATTCAAAAAAATAAAAAATGAGGGATGTAGGTGTTCTAGATTTTACCTGAGATTTCTATTTCACTAGATTGGCGTAGACACACTCTGTTGCATTCCTCAATCTAGTAGTTGTTTCTGAATATCCCTGTATTTACTGGTTTTTCCATAAAATGAAATATGATTATGAGTCACTTATTTTGAAAACACTGAAAAAGTTCAAAAGTAATACCTAAAGGGCAAAATATCTCGAGCCCTGTTGTAATTTTATAAATTTTTATTAAAATCTATTCACTGTCGTAGGACAAAACATTCATTTCTATAGTCTAAATTCTGAGGACAATGGACACATTACCAGATTTGAGTCACTTTTTTTGGACTGTTTTTGAAGTGTTTTTAATCCTTTTCAACTTCCACCTGAAATAGAGCTGTTTTAGAATTAATTATAGTTAATTAAATGTAAAATATTTAATTTTAGGTGAAGTTCTCACAAATGTGTTTACTTCCCACATTCATCCCGAAATCCGCCCTAAGTCATTGATTTATGCTCATCCAATAGACGATGGTATCCATTGTCAATTGTCATGGGTCGCAGGACTTTTGCCAATTTTTGGCCACGTCACCGAAATCAAGTCACTTTTCTTGACTATTTTTGAAGTCTTTTTAATCCTTTTGAACTTCTACCTAAAATAGAGCTTTTTAGACTTAATTATAGTTAACTAAATGTAAAATGTTCAATTTCGAGTAAAGTTCTCACAAATGTGTTTACTTCCCACATTCAGGTCAAAATCCACCCTAAGTCGTTGATCTGTTCTCATCCAACGGATGATGGTATCTATTGTCATTTGTCATGCGTATCAATACTTTTTCCATTTTTTGACCACATCAAGAGAAATGAGTCACTTTTCAAGAATGATTTTGAAGAATTTTTAATCCTTTACAACTTCTGCCCGAAATAGAGCTTATTATAGTTTATTAAGTATATAATTACAAATTTAGAATTTAACTATACTTAGTTAAATGTTTATCATTTATGGAAGTCTTGCGTTAGAAGTTTACAAAAAAAATTACCATTCCCACATTCGGCCCGAATTATCCTTTGTCAGTTGTCATGGGTCTCATTATACATAGGATTTCTTACACCTAAATACCATGTCACATAACACTTCATCGTCCCATGGGCCATAACCTTTATTTAATGTCAGTGTTTAATGACACGTGATTCTGATGAAAATTTGCAAAAAAATTTAGAGATCCCACATTCTACCCGAAATACACCTTAAGTCATTGATTTGTGCTCAATCAATAGATGACAATATCCGACGTCAGTTGTCATCTATGCCATTATAAATAGGATTTGAATATGAATTAAATATATAATTGAAATATGTAATTTTAAAACTTGCATGATATTTCATTTTTTTTATCGCAATTTTTTGTATTGTCTTACTGGGAAATATAATATTATAAATATGCAAATATAGGTGGTACAAAAAAACCACCAGAGTTCTGCCACTATGAAAAACACCCCAAAGGGAAAAAACCACCATTTCCAATAAAAAATTAAACCCTACTACATGCAAAATCCCTAGAATTCCAATTCGGTTTACCAAAATTTATAGTAGATATTCCCTCATACATACAAAGTTGGGGAGAAAATGGACATGGAACAAAAAGATACAAATAGACAATACCAAACACCACTAGCCATAGTAGGATTAACCCAAAAATGACCTATACTGTGGGTTATAATATAATTTCAAGACTCACTTCACTGCTTGGGTAGTCTTGGGTCTCAACCGCAACTTTCGACCCACCTCTGCATATTTCACTTCATGAAGGACCATTAAAACCTTATCACACTACATCAACCTTGCAAACATTTTGAAGGCCTTCCACCCATGCCAAACAAGAGCTCTGCATCTTGCGTTCAAATCATGATCAACCCATTGAATAAGTGGTAGCGGTACTGGGACCACATGAGAACACACACTATCTAGACTTAACAAGTAGCTTGAATCAATTACAACTCTCAGGGTATTTTTACCTTGTCCACCTCATCCTCAAACTCGAAATCCCAAGCGGAAATCAATGAATAAGCATCCAGGTTTGTCATGTAGTGATGACCTATATGGACAATTTCCTCTCCCAACAATATTTTTACACTCTCGTACAATCGCTCATCCTTAAATAATAACAAAACTTTTATCCTTCTATCCATAAATTGTCCAAGAAATAGGACTAATTTCTTATTAGTATGGAAGGAGAAATTGGCTTCCATGTTGCTTAACAAACCCAAGACAATGTTGCAAGTACAGACAGTATGATACCAAGACTTCCAATCCACCCAATATTTAAACACCTCTCACTCAAATCTAATGTCTGATATCCAATGACGGTGGTCCTCGACATTTATCACAAACTCTACGATCATTCCTCTACATGTACTAGCTCAACTGCATAATTCATTTGTACAATCCGACGTTAAAGCCGCCTAAAGGATAAATTTTAATAATTCACTTTTAGTGATGTGTGTACCATAAGGCAATATCAGTGCATATCCATTGTCAGTTCTTGTGGGTCCCATTATACATAGGATTTATACCCACCAAATTCCATGTCAAATGACACTTCATCATCCCATGGGCCATAGCCTTTAATTCATGTTAGTGTTCAATGACACGTATTTTCGGTGTTCAATGTAAATGTACCTAGTTAGTTGCACTTTTTTATATATTGAAATTATGCAGAAAAAATTACAACTAAGTTGGACTTTTAATTTACTTGTTTTTCACAAGATAAACATCTTTTTTAATATATTTATAATTAATGATAAATAATGTATAAATAATTAATGAAACAAACTGGATTTTTTTTATATATAATAAATATAGAGGAAGAAACATTACATAAAAAAGATTACAGTATTAGATTTATTTCATTGTTTAACAAAATATTAAAATAATGTTGCTCATAAACAAAAAAAAATGTATGTCATAGACATTGCGATCCTTATCGGATGCTATGACTTGCAGCCAATGCCTGACATTATGTTTTTTCAAATACTTCTTTTTCAAGAACTTCAAATATCTTTTAGAAAAGGTCATCCCAGAAGTAACACTAAGTTTTTTCTTTAACTTCACAAAATAAATTAGAATAGACCTGCTATTATTTTCTACTGAAAATTAAATATTATATCCACATAAATTAATAACTATTTAAGCTATTTCAAAATATAATGATTATGCTAAGTATCCTTTCATGGCATGATGGCAAAAACATATAATAAAATGAAATCGAAATCATTTCTATATCCATAAGAGGAAAACCAAAATGAACTAGAATTTGCAAAATTATCATTAATATATATGTTTCGCAAATTTATAATTTTTGCATGTTGGAGTCCCTCAAAAAATTTAAATCCAAAATGAGTGATTTTAGGAGGAAATAGACAAAAAATAAAACTAATAGGGGGTTGGGGCTAGGCCATAGGAAGTGCACACATTCATGGTTTACCCTATGAATATTTCCCTCCCTCTATGTAGAATTCTTCAGACATTATAAGTTGTGAGAATTCTTCAATCCAATTGTAGTATAGAAAGTTGTCTAGGAGAAACCATTTCCAAAGAAAGTCCCTACCAATCCGCACCCATTTCCTATGATGTGTCAACTACACCATATTCAGTTTCAAAAGAAATAGTTGCCCAACCACTATTTGGTCAGGGAGGAGAAGCTTGGTGAATTCATTTGCCCAAGGGATCCCCACCCCTACATCTACAAAGATAACAACAGTAACATCATCTCCATGGAAGTCTTCTTTAAACACCTTCATTAACAACAACAACATATCCACCTTATCTCCTATGAGGTCCAGAAGAGACACCAAGAACCGAGACATAATATCCATGTTAACACGGTATCTATTTTCATTTTGCAAAAACTTTGTGCCCAACACCATCCTGATAGCCTCATTAGTGAACATCCCAACCACTTTACTAACTGATTGGAGGGATGGGTCTCTAATAGAGCCCAAAATGGGCCTCTGGTCCTCCGCATAAATTCTTCTCAAGTAGATAGGAGTGTCCATCTTGAGAAATCACACTACCAAATTATACAGCCTGAGCCTATAGACCTAAACCAAAGGAAGAAATTAACTACCATGAGCTCTGATAATTTATCTACAAAAGGATAATTGAAGATGAAAGAAGAAGAGATCATCTATAAATAGATGAAGCACTTGATTGTAATAATTCCTTCTCTAACCATATTAACTCCTTTAAAAAATTTTAAATATTTTGTATATCTCTGCAAATCTTTCCCATAATTGCACTAGCGTGAGAAATTGGAAACATCTATAGACAAGTACCAAATACCATATTGGAAGTCATGGGGCCATAGGAGATTGCAGTTAGTGACAAGATATATATTAAATGACCAACATTATTGACTGTGACATTTGATACGTGTCTATTGAGTCCAATTCCATTCTGGGCACTCTCTGGAGAACTACAGTCTCTTCAAATATTTGGGCCGAAATAAAACTTCAACCATTGATCTATGATCATTGAACACTTTAGAATAATTGATGGATTTTAGGTATATGTGACGTGTCAATGAGGTCATGCTTATTGATAAATTGTGCAAATTTCAGAGTTAATGTGATGTGATGTGATCTGCCTTGTCTATTAATGACAATGAATTCATGAAATAGCAAATAAAATATATATTTTTTCATAAGAAACATTAGCCAAACAATTTAAATAATTTTCAAATGGTGGATAAAAATCACCAATACAATTAAATAATTTTTCCTTTGAAGTAAAATTTTTTGCCCATACACTTATATATTTGTTCCTTTAAACAAAAAACATTTGTGTCCTACAATATATATATTTCCCCACAAAACAAGGTATTATTCACCAGAATTTAATGGAATTTTTGTACACTAGAAAAAACTCGCCAATACAAATTAATTTTTTTCCTACTTTCCAAAAAAATTTCGCAATCAATATGAAAATCTCCCCAACATAACACCTGATTTGCCAGGGTTTTACACTTTTGTCCAAGAGGTGCTTTCTTAAAGTTATCCATGTTGTATATCATGTAACATCTTGTGATAAGCTTGTGAGCCTACAATTACTCTATATGAAAAGGCATGTGATGTAATAAATGATGTTTATGGTGAATATAAGAATCTTCTTGTTGCTAGGAGTTTTCTTGTGTTATTTATGGACTATGTTGAACTCTATGTTGCATGATTGAACAGTCGTATCTGGACCCTCCGATCATCATTATACCAATTATGATTATAGTTAATATTAGATGAGTGTTTAAATAAGGTTAATAGTAGGGTCCAATTAGTGTTAGATTTAATGTTTTTGATTAAAGGGTCAAACATGTTTTAAAGTAACCTAAAACCCTATATGCAAAACACTTCCATCAGTAGAATATCAGTTAAACAAAACATGCACAACAACAATACAAAAGATATGAAAAAGTCCAAACACAACAAGAGCTGAAGATAATACAAGCGAAAAACATTAGAAAATAATTAATTGAGTTTTTTTACAACTTTAGTGATCTCAACAAATATGCCTCCTAAGCAATGATGGATATAATTCCTCCTAAGATAGATTCTTGATTTCTAGCAAATACTTTAGTGACTGGTTAGAAATATTTTTGAGATGGCCTTTGGTCTGCATACATGGATCTTTGCCCTCTTTAGTGCCAATCTAATTACCTTTGTCTTCTAGATTTATAAATTAGGGGTTGCCACACTACGTTCTTTTGAATTTGTCAACCAAAATCCTAATTTTGCTTGAAGACCCTTTAATCACTTTATGAATAAAGTTAACCAAGTTAACTAGACTATCATTTACATCCTTGATTTTTGTTTACAAGGCCATAATATTCCCTTCATAATGTAATTTCAAACTTGCCACATATTTTATGATTTTTTGAAGAGAAGCTACCATGTTTCTACCTTCTTTGTCCACCAATGAACCAGCATGCTCCATGCCTTCATCTAACCTAGCTTGAATAGACCTTATCTTAAGGCTCATTTGTTTGGTTTCATGGAAATACCAAATATGCAGTTTAAAAGAATCCATGTCACTACATCCCTAGAGATAACTAGGACATCATCATGATTCTCCTAATCCAAGTTTGAATAGGAAGAATCAACATTTAGCTAGTGAGAGAATGGTGATCTCATTACACTATCTTTAGAGCTCTTTGTATAGTTATCTAAAAGGGAAAATTTGTGATGACTTTGTTCCTTAGAGTTTGAAGAAATAGAGAGTGTTCTTTCCTTTTCACCCTCTTGAGGGTCCTGCTCGAGCACACATTTCCCATTTTGATTTCATCCCTAGTCTTAGAATATTGCTTAGTATCCCACCCCTCATTTTCTGACACAATAAACTTTGTCTCCTCATCTTTCAAGGGGATAAAATCTTTATTAATTTAAAGCTTACTTTTAGAAGGGTGAAACCAAAATTTAATGTGCTCCATAATAAGCATAATAAGGCTTTCATGCAAGATAGAGGTTTTGGGGTTTTTCTTGTACTCTCTAATACCCTCATTGAAGGAAGACAAGAGATAAAATGGAAAATAAATCATAGCCTTTTGTCTAAAATAATTAGCTAGCATAAAATGATGCCCAGAAACATTAGTATAGAAACTCTCAAAGGATAAATATTGCATAAGTACCTCAAGGATAACTGCCCAAAGAGGTTTGTTAGAGCCAATTTCAAAGCCGCTCGTTGGCTTCCTAACCAAACATTTTCCCTCTTTCCCTTAAGTAAATTTATTCACTACTTGGTTTGAGGCATTTTTGTCTCTGAAGACCTTCTTTCCATTCATTTCCATGCCCATAATCCTGGAGATAAACTCTTTAGTGAGGTCCACCTTCTTCCCACATGTCATCCCCTAAAATTTTCATCATGAAAAACCATTTTTTAATGCAAGTTTCATTAGATTATAAATAATAAAAATGAAATAAAGGAAATAAGTATGAATAAGTGAGTGGGGGTATCAACCCTATATTGATACTAAGGTCTATCCAATTCAAATTGATGGGATACTTATAGATTGGCGTTTAGTTAAAGTAGTCTCTTGTCTATTTCATATTGTTGAAATGTGTTCACTTAACCCTTAAGCATTGGTTAGGCATTACCCAATAGAGTTATTTTTATGGGGTCATTTAGAAATATTGACTAAGTTGTTGAGGTGAAATCTCAATGAGATTTGTTGTCATAAATTATTATGCTTCCACCAAACAATTTTTTGATTAGATCCTTTAACTCTTAAAAGTTAAGTCACAATGTGATCCCTCAGTGTTGATGTTTGCAACCAACTCTTTTTATTCTCCAACATAATGTACGCAACTTAGACTCTATATGGTTTCCTATATGAACTTCAAAATATAAATAACATTTAACAATTTTCATATTTCCATAAAATAAGCCGATTATTAATCTTAAAGTTCCTTAATTTATAAATTAATGGTCCAATTATAAATATACAAAGATTTTCATTATGTAAATATCATAGTATTTAACTTTCTATTTTATTTTCTAGATACTCTAATGTTGTCCACCTAAACTCTTAATTTTGGAAAAAATAATATTAAACATTAAATAAATAGATTATATTGGCAGTGATATTCAAACAAATTTTATATAATTATGTGGAATAAATAATTTATTAAAAACAATTCATTTCATAAAATGAAAATAAATTTTTAATTCTATTTTAAGCCGATAGGCTTTTAGTGGGAGAATCCTACCACGAAAGTGCAAGACATTCTGGCGATCGCCGAAATGTTTGTCGCTAGCATCCTTCTCGGCATGGTAATGTGTGTGGTGGGTTTGGTTTTTTGTTATGATCTGTCCGTTTGGGGTGGCATCGGTGTGTGTGCTCATTTTTCAAAGTGACGTTGTCTTTAATGTTTTCATCCCCGATCATGCGCACGAATGTTGACGTTGTTTATGGCTGCTTCAAACCCTAAAATGTTATTTGTTTTGTTGTTGTCCTAAGTATTTTTCTCTACAAATTTCCTAGTAACGTTGGATTTAGTCGTTGAGTTAGGTTTTCTTCTGGCTGTAACTATTTTTTTGGTGTCGTTTCTGAGCTTCTCACCGTGAATGGTTTTAGTCTGCAAGGAAAGTGTTTATTTTACAGTTTGTTTCATTTGTAATGCATTATTTCATAGTGTGCTTATGTTTTTCCATGGTGTGCTTGCAGGATTCTTACTTTGTTTATGTTGTTTAACTATTTGTGGACGTGACTAATTTCAGTCTACAAGGCACTTGTTCACTTTTACAGGTATTAGGGTTTGTGAAGGTGTTTACTCGCTCTCTCTCGGTTATTGCTCTTTCGTCATGAAGTTAAATATCTTTGCAGTTGGTAAGTGTTGTATGTTTAATATTCTATGTTCTATTTGAGAAGGATTTTACTTTGCAAGGTAAGTGTTTAGTTTTACAGTTTATTTCATTTGTAAAGATGTTGTTTTTTAAGTGTGCTTATGTATTATTTTAGTGTCCTTGTAGGGTTATTACTTTGTTGCTTTCACTCTGCAATGCAAGTGTTCACTCTTATAGGTATTAGGGTTTGTGAAGGTGCTTCCTCTCTCTCTCTCAGTTATTGTTCTTTCATCATCAAGTTAAACATCTCTGCACTTGGAAAGTGTTGTATGTTTAATGTTTTGTGGTTTCATATCCTCAGTTTTTAGCATTATTTTGTTTGTGAATGGTATTACTTTGCAAGGTAAGTTTTTATTTTTATAGTTTATTTTATTTGTAAATATCTTTTTTATACTGTGCTTATGTGCTTGTTTCATGTCCTTGCTGGGTTATTACATTGTTTGTATTATTTGACTTTTTGTGGATGTCAATACTTTCACTCTGCAAGGGAACTGTTCACTTTAAAATTTATTAGGGTTTGTGAAGGTGTTTTCTCTTTTGTGATCCAGTTAATAAGGTTTACAGCTGGTAAGTGTTGTATGTTTAATGTTCTTTGGTTGAATATCCTATGTTTTGGTGTTGTTCTGTTTCTCAATGCTTTTAGTCTGCAAGGTAAATGTTTATTTTTATAGTTTGTTTTATTTGTAAATATTTGGATGTCAATACTTTCACTCTGCAAGGTAAATGTTCTTTGTTTGGGTTTTAATGTATTGGTCTCTATCGCTTATTGTAAAGAAGTCTAGTTAGAATTTTTCCTCGATGTGAATCCTTTCAATCTACAAGGCAAGTGTTCTTTTTTTGGTTTCTAATTTGTCAGTCTCTATTTTTTATTTGTGGGTCTTTCTTGGTTATTTCTCTTTTCTAATCCTGTTAATTTGCAGGGTTATTGTTGTGTTTTTATTCTTTGTGGTTGTGAATCCTTTTTCTCTACATGACAAGTAGAAACCTCTTAACTTCTTATTTTACAAGTATGCTTCATTTATAGGTTTTCCATGTTTAATGTTTTCATCGCTGTTGGTGGCAGGTTCTTAGTGGTATTATGTTTTAGGGATCTGTTTTCTTCAATAAGATGCTTATCTATTATAATTTAATCTGTGGATGGTAAGATCCTTTCCAAAGCTATGCAGCTAATCAAATGTAAAATTCATACATTAAATAGTGTACATAAATATATGTTAGCTTTGAACATGTATTTTATATTCTTAGAAAAATTGATATCTATCAGTTTCTTAAAAAAGTTTGTAGATGTTACAATGCTTAGAATTTGTCATTGTTTACAAAATTCCTATTATTTTGGTATGAAAACATTTTCGTAGTGCTAATACATGTGTATTCTTACAAAAAAATTATATATGTCAATTTATCAAAAAAGTTTGTAGATGTTACGATGCTTAGAATTTGTCATTGTTTACAAAATTCATGTTATTTTGCTCTGAAAATATCTTCTTAGTGCTAATAAATGTATATACATGTATATATATATATATACACATGTAAATATATATATACATGAATATATATATATATATATATATATATACACACACATGTATATATACATATACACATGTACATATAGACATGTATGCATCTATATATATAGACACATGTAGGCATATATATACATGTGTATATATATATACGTTTACAATATTCCTGTTATTTTGGTGTGAAGATATTTTCTTAGTGCCAATACATGTTTATTCTTACAAAAAAATATATTTGTTAGTTTCTTAAAAAAGTTTGTACATGTACATATATATATGTGTGTGTGTGTGTGTGTGTGTGTGTGTGTGTATAGTTCATGCAAATCTTTGTTTGAATAACTCCATTCTGAAGTCTATAGGGTTTATAGATAAAAGTCTATCTATCTTACAGAGTAAAAGCCTTCATGTCCAGATAGCACTAATCACATAAATAATGCTGCAAATTAACAGCAATGTAATAGAAACATTAGTAACCCTCCAAATAAGTAGCAACGACATAAAATGAGTAAACAAAACACACTTAAAAACCAACATCTTTACAAAAGAAATAAACTATAAAACTAAACACTTACCTTGCAGAGTAAAATCCTTCTCAAATACAACACAAAATATTAAACATGCAACACTTACCAACTGCAAAGATATTTAACTTGATGATGAAAGACCAATAACTGAGAGAGAGTGAGCAAACACCCTCACAAACCCTAATACCTATAAAAGTGAACAAGTGCCTTGAAGACTGAAAGTAGTGACGTCCACAAATAGTTAAACGACATAAACAAAGTAAGAACCCTGCAAGCACAACACGGAAAAACATAAGCACACTATAAAAAATGCATTACAAATAAAATAAACTTTAAAATAAACACTTACCTTGCAAACTAAAACTAGTCATGATGAGAAGGTCAGAAATGACACCAACAAAATAGTGACAACCAGAAGAAGATCTAACTCGATGAATAAATCCAATGTTACCAGAAAATTAGTAGACCAAAATACTTATGACAACAACAAAACAAATTAAATTTTAGGGTTCGAATGAGTGATAAACAATGTCGACATTCATACGCACGATCGGGGTAGAATTCACTTGACAAATTAGTTATTCTTTCTAACAAGAGTCGGCCTAGAATTCATGTCAACTAACAAATCAATTGTCAATAACACAAAGAATGTAATAACCCTGCAAGGACATGAAATAACTACATAAGCACAGTATCAAACAAAATTTACAAACCAAATAAACTGTAAAATAAATACTTACCTTGCAAAGTAAAACCGTTCAGAAACAAAATAAACTATAAAATAAACACTTACCTTGCAGAGTAAAACCGTTCACAAACAAAATAACATTAAAAACCAAACATATTAAACCATAGAACATTAAACATACAACACTTTCCAACTGCAAATATGTTTAGCTTGATGACAAAAGAGGAATAACAGTGAGAGAGAGAGAAAACACCTTCACAAACCCTAATACCTGTAAAAGTGAACATCTAACTTGCAGTGTGAAAGTGGTGATGGCCACTAACACTTACCTTGCAAACTAAATCCATTCAGAAACATAATAACACCAAAAAATGAGTATATTAAACCATTGACCATTAAACATACAACACTTACCAACTATAAAGATTACTATTTGGATGATGAAACATGAACAGTTGCCTTGCAAAGTGAGACTGATGGGTAGAAATAGTCACCCACAACCAGTGAAGCAACACAAAGAAGTATTGACTCTCACAAAGAGTGAAACAACACAAAAAAACTAATATCCCTGCAAGGACAAAACAACAAAACAATAGCACAATATAAGAAAAATCTTTACGAATGAAATAAACAGTAAAAATAAACACTAGCCTTGCAGACTAAAAGCAATGACAAACAAAATAACGCTAAAAATAGAGAATATTAAATTTGAGAACACTAAACATACAATAGTTAGCAACTATAAAGATTCGAGAAGCTTAGAAGTGAGACCAAGAAAACAGTCATAGTGAGTAAAAAACCTGAATCGATGACTAAATCCAACGTTACCAGATACATTTTATGGTTAACCAGCAACGATAAACAACTTTGACATTCGTGTGCATAGTTGGGCAGGAAAATATTAAATACAATGTTGCTTAAGGAAATGTGTGCACGAAGTGACACAATTGTGATAACTGACTTTGTGCACATGAAGGATTTTACTCTGCAAGATAAATAGCCACTACAAAAACCATCCAAATTTACAACATTAGAATAATGGCATTGATGTGTAGAATTGTGGCTTTGTGACCAGCTTATTATATAAGGTACATAACTTCACAGTAATCGGATTATAGTGTTGCATGTTAGCAAATAGGTAACCCTTAAATATAAATTCAATAAAACTTCTTAACTAAGCCAATAGGCTTTTAGTGGAATCTTGCTTGCTTTGGTCTAGCTCCTTGTTCACACATGTCAAAGTGTTTTTTGCATACTGAGTAACTGTAACATGCATTTGCATTTGCTTATTGTTTTACCTTTAGTGCTCTCATTTACTGATTATAATTATCCAAGAATTGTACCATTTTTACTAGGAGAATTCCACCGTGAAAGTGTAAGATATTCTACCAACGGCCAGAATGTTTGTCCTTGGAATTCTTCCTGTCATGGTTATGTGTGCGTTGGGTTTTTTTTGTGTCATGAGGTATCCGGTTGGGGTGACATCGGTCTGTGTGCTCATTTTTTGAAGTGATGTTGTCTTTAATGTTTTCCTCGCTAGCCATGCACACGAATGTCAACGTTGTTTATGGCTGCTACGAACCATAAAATGTATTTTGTTTTGTTGTCGTACTAAGTATTTTACTCTACAAATTTTATAGTAACATTGGATTAAGTTCACACTCATATTTAAATATATATACATGTATATATATTAGATTTCCTTAAAACAATTAGTGTTGCTTATACATGTAAATTCATGTATATATATACATGTATGTACATCTGTATACACATGTATATCTATATATATACACATGGATATATATATGACAGATCCTAAAATAAGTTAAAGTGAGCAATTATATTGCAGTGTGAAAGCATTGACGACCACAAATAATGTATATACATCTATATACATCTACATATATATATATATCTGTGTGTGTGTGTGTGTGTGTGTGTGTGTGTGTGTGTGTGTGTGTGTGTGTACATGTATTTATATTAGATTTATTAAAAGTCTTCATAGTACTTATATATATAAATACATGTATATATATACATATATACATATATGTAAATCCATTCTCAAATTTATATACCACAAAGTCAGTAATCATTAACAAGATTACAAAAGAGCAATAACCAAGAGAGACTAACAAGAAAGTGTACAGTTTCCTTCAAGAGTGGAATTTTCTTTACACTTTACAGTTCTGTTTGTTTCAGAAACACTTTAAACTATTAAAGTGAATACTTACTTTGTAGAGTGAAAGCAGTCACGACCATACTTAAATATATATCCATGTATATATAGATATAGATGTTTATATATAAGATTTTATTAAAATAGTTAGTGTTGCTTATACATGTATATATACGTGTATTTACATCTATATACACATGTATATCTATATATATACACATAGATATATATATGGACAGATCCTAAAATAAGTCAAAGTAAGCACTTGTCTTGCAGAGTGAAAGCATTTCCAACCACAAACAATGTATATACATCTAAATACATGTTTATATATATATATATGCATTTATATTAAATTTATTAAAAGTGTTCGTAGTAGTTATAGATATAAGTACATGTATATATATACATGTATACATATATGTAAATCCATTCTGAAATTTATATATCCAAAAAGTCAGTAATCATTAACAACATTACAAAAGAGCAATAACTAGGAAAGTGTAACATGAAACTGGACAGTTTTCTTCTAGAGTTCAAGTTCTTTTACATTTTAGAGATCTAACCGACTTAGAAACAATGTTGTAATGCCATTGATGGCTATGCTCTATTGCAGTAAATATAGATTAGCATAAATGACATTACACTGTTGGATGTTATGATATGACAAACACTAAAATGTGAAATCATGCATTTGAAAGATTCATCTATCAAATGCACATGTGCAGAAATAGAGACTTGCCATTAATTACTACTATAAGAAAGCATCACTACTTCACCCATAAAAATTTTGAACATTAGTAATGCTATATTTTTTACATTACTTTGTAGTCTAAAAATTATTTTCTATAGATTTTTTACATTACGTGTTATTCTCCAAATTTAAAGTCTTCCACCCACCATCCCAAATGTTGCTATATGCAGGATGATGTATTAAAAGAAAATGCTATGGATTTCTTATTTGACAATTATTTATTTTGTAGGCTGTATTGCTCCCAACCAAAAGTATTCATTCCACCCATGAAATTCTTATTATCCACCCTCCATCCCCCATGCTGGTAAGACCAGCATCTTATAAAACCTTTTGTTGAAATGCTTCTGATTTATGGCATGTTAAACCTACAATTTTACTCAATTTACATAAGATAAAGTCATCAACTAATTATTACAAGTGTTTATAATTAGTCAATAGAAAATTCATTAGGATTTACAAAAAAAATTAATGTCTGCTTTAAGATAAGCTCTCTTATTCTTTTGTGTCCACTTTTTTTAGTAATGCATTTTCATTCTGTCATTCGAACATAAAACATCCACACTAACACAATCAAATTTAAATAATGGATAGAAGATTGAAAGAAATAGAGGACATTAACAATATAATTGAAAGGATGTTGCAAGAGAGCAACAAGTTAAAGAGCAACCTCAAAAAGATAATCTAGCACTACGAATATAAATTACCCAACCAATCAACATAACACCTCTCTATATCTTGTAGTGTTGTAACAACCATACATAGTATCAAATTAGCACCTCTACCAATACCAATTGCTGAACAATTAACTGATCCAATGGTTATTTTCACATTGGGAGACATAGTAATTAAATGGAGAGATAACGAGCTTGGATGGGTTGCTTGGGTAGATCCTCTCTTTCTATAATTACTAAGTCTTTGAAAAACTACACTCATATTTTGATTAACCTTCGAAACAAACAAATTCATCTCATATTCTAATTGGTCTTAGATGAAATGAACTCATATTTTGCCAACACATTCTCAAATATGCAAATCATAAAGTGATACTTTATGTTTTTTAAGCATGTTAGCATATGACCAATTGTCCTTTTGAATACATGTTTCAATCACACTATGATCATTAGTCTATGGTGAGTTGAACTAACTTTTTTGCACATGATTTGTAAATCATAAACTAATATCTTATATTTTGTTGTTCTTATGCATATATGCCTTTGATCAGTTTAACTCGTATTGTGATTGTATTCTGATATAAGAAATACAATTCATCATGCTTGTAATTTACTTTTAACTATCAAAATCATAAAAAAAATTTCACCTTAATGTAGGTAAAATTTCTGCATTTTCAATATGCTTAGTTCACCACATACCTGAACTTGCCCAAACTGAAGAACTACTAAATAAGACAATACAGGAAAAGAACTACAATCCTCAATTTGAATTGGTGATAATTTTTCTGTTTAGTAGGATTTTTCTGCATACTTACTCACCACAATGAATTAGTCTACCCATTATGGCATTCAATCTATTCTAACAAAATATTTTAAACATCATAATAGGAACTCAATCAACTTTATTATACAAGCCAATATACTAGTCAAGGTGACACAAAATTTGTTGTCAGATTGAATCTAAAAGGATTTTGAAACTAACAATTAGGTAATTACAATATCCTTGCATGACATTTTGTTTATTTCATATGTGTTGTACAATATTCAAATCTTCCAATAAATAAAACTTTTATGATTAAATAAATTAACTTTCTGGTCATTACATGAACTGGCATGTATGCTAAGATGTGAGATTTGTCTCAAACAAAAAAGATCTATATCCACAATGGCATCTCCAACAACCACCTCTGAACCAATAGAGGACTCCACAATTGATAGTTTGGTAAGCTAAATTATCGAACCTTTTCAAAATAGGAAACATTTATGTTATTTTTTGACAATACATCTCTCTTTTCCATTCCATCCTTTTCATTTCCACAAGCACCCTTATTTCATAGCATAGTCCACAAGTAGATGAATACTCTATAGATAACATAGCTTGATTACATACTCTACTAACACATGCTTTAGAGTAACAAATAAGCACATATATGACTTGCTTAGCGTTAACATTAAATCCTGTATATTCATATTATTTTTTGTAGGAAAATACCCAAGAGTATGCCCCTTACCCTTTTGCAATTCAATCTATTAATGTTGGGGATGAGCTTCCTTCAACATTGCTACAAGTTTTGTCATTTCAGAAAATGAAGAAGAACAAAGATGATATTGATAGACATAAATTAGTCTTATCTGATGGCACATACATGTAGTTAGCAATCTTACCTTGTAAATATGCTATTCTGATGGATTCAGATATTCTAAAAATAGGAACAATAGTCCAGTTATCTAGTTATACATGCAGATACATATGGAACACAAGGTAGGAAAAAAACTATGGTTATTAAATATGATATGTTTCATCTCTATTTAATTGTTTTCAAGTATAATTGAAATTATTTTAAAAAGAAGTCTTTTCTTTTCACATGACTATTGTAATACTTAGTTTGCAAGTAAAACGAAGTGATTGTCCATTCTTTGGTAAACTAATATACCTGTTCAAAGAACAACAACCAAAAATAATCTATGAGGACACACCATCAACATCTAAACGATCTCTTCAGTTTTGTACTGAATTGCTATCCCTACAAACAACAACTTCTGAAAATATAACCCCTATTAAAACTTTGAATCCAGACCAAAATAAATGGACAATCAAAGGCAGAGTTACTCATAAATTCCCTGTTAAGGCATACAACACAGCCACAAAAAATGGGCACATGTTTAGCTTTGACATTGTCGACTGCGAGGGCTGTGAGATTAGAGTCACATGTTTTGATGAAATAGCTCAGTTACACTCTAACCATGTGGAAATAGGCTCACATTATGTTATTTCAAAGGGATCCATTAAGGAAGCGAAAACAAGGTACAACAAACTAAACAGCCATTTAGAAATCATCTTATCTGATACATCCATACTAAAATGTTGCACCAATGAAGAAGAAGCAGATCAACAACATTCCCCTTTCACACCCATTGTTGAATTGTTTCATCTAACCAATAGCATGTTGGTTGACATAATTGGTCTTGTTTTATACGTTGGAGATATCATTCCAATACATAGGAAAGATGGTAGTCAAACACAGAAGTGAGTTGTCAAAATTAATGATCTGTCTGGATCAACAATTGACATCAACCTATGGAGTCTAATGGCAAAACAAAGAGGCCTAGAATTGAAAAAAATGTTGACCAATGATAGTGTGGTTATCCTTGCTCTACGTAATGCTCGTGTTGGCTATTTCAATAGAAATCTTATAAATATAACAACTGCCACAATATTACATATCAACCCACCTTTTCTAGAGGTAAAACCTCTAACATTAAGAGGAAAGGACCCTTTGCTTGTTGCACCCTTTGTTCTAGAAACTATCTACATAGATGGGAAATATAATAGAATGACTATTTCTTCAATCCGTCAGAGGATGAGTATCAAACCTGAAACACTTCAGACTACTTTGCTGGTTGTTCTACATTTTGTAAACATGACTGATAAAAGTTTCTATTACGTAGCTTGACCACTAATAATCAATGGAAGGCCTTGCAAAAAAAAATTTACATAGCAAGCTAATGATTCTTGGTTCTGTCGTAGATGTAAAATGACCATGCAAGACTGCAACTATAGTTACCTCTTGCTAGTAAATTTACAAGATGCCATAGGTACTCTTTGGGCCACTGCATTTGATGATGTTGGCATTCACTTGCTACACAAAACTGCAAAAGAGCTTTGTGCACTAGAAAATGATGCAACAACAAAAGAAACACCTTGCTCGGTGATTAAGAAGCTTCTCTCACATCACTATTCATTCACACTCCTGGTGTCCATTGACACATACAATTTTGAATCAAAGATGAAAGTCACAGTCAATAAAGTCTCTCCTGTTGACTTCAAAGCTGAGTGTGATGTGTTGCTCGCAGAAATTGGCCACCTAAGTACACAGGGTTAGAATTATAAAGGATATTTCCTGATTATGAAACTTTCAGTTTATAATATAATTATTACATTAGATAATTTACATATTTAATAGCTTTACAAATACAAACAATTACCTTTTATGAACACATGACTACTTCTATAAATATGTATATGTACATTTCTTACATCTATTTCTTATCTCTTTGAAATCTTCATATGTCTTGTACCTTCAATCCTCTTTCCATACTTTTCTGATGGACAGGGACTACCTTATTTGCAGAAAATTTATACATATATGCACATATATCTTTTTTCTTTTTTTTTTTAATATCTATTTGTAGAACTATACAACACTAGAATTATTCATAGTTATAAAATTCTATAGATATAAATGTGTAGTTATATATGTGCATATCTATATGTATCAAAGAATTATACACACACACACACACACACAAATATATATATATATATATGACACACACACACACAAATCTATATATATATATATATATATATATATATATATATATATATATATATATATATATATATATATATATATATATATATATATGTATGTATATATATATACTATAATTATTCATAGTTTTAGTTTTTCTAGTATATACATGTGTAGTTATATATGTGCATATCTTTGTATACAGAACTTCAAATATTTAATTGATATGTATATATACATGTGTATATGTATACATACATCTATATGTATCATAAATTACTATATCTATGTATACCTATATTACAATAATGCTTTTGAAAAAGTAAGTCACTAACAACAACAAGTGTAGGTAGAAGAACACTACAAAGTCAATTTACGACTTTGCAAAACCCATACGTTTCAAGTAAAGAAGTTTGTAAAACCCATACATTTCAAAAAAAATCTCAACCTCACATATATACACAAACAAACACAAGATTCCATCATTTGACATATATGGACGTGTATTTATATATGTGCCAATAAGGATATATAGAGGCTCCACTAGATTTTACCATTTTCATTATCATTGCAAAACATTATTATTTAACGAGAGACTCAATTTATTTTATATCAAATCTTAGTGGTCCCATTTGAATACTTAATACCAAAAGGATAGTTATAATTTTTTCATATAACCCCCTTTATCATATCTAAATATAATATTATTTTGATCAAAATGATTAAAATAATAAATATTTAATGATTTAAGCCTCTCTTACTCACATTGTGTATCAGCACAAGTCGGGCCCCAAAGTGGGCCCAGATAAAAAAAAATTCATTTCTAAACAATAGACCGAGACAAAATGCACCGAGTCATTGATTGAATATGCTGATGTTGAAACCCTGAAAATGTTCATTTGGAATGGGGCTCAAAAAGTGGTCAAATCATGAGCTGGGGGGTTACAAATCTGGGTTATGGCAAATAACTTTACTGAGAATCATGGGGTATAATTGATTTTGAATGCAGGTCAACTGGGCATGAAATATGAATTTTCAAAGTTAGCCTCAAAGTGCTGCTTGACAATGTTCACTTGCCAAACTAAACCTTTTGCAAATGGATATATCTTTGAAAAATTGTCAAGTGGATTGATGGGGCTTAGCCACTTGGAACGAGGCTTCAAAAAATTGAAAGGAAACATAGGAAACTCTCCCTTTGGACTGATAATAAATTGGCACAAAATAATAACTGCTCAAACAGGGCTACTCAATAACGGTGCAAAACTGTCAATCAACAACCTAACTTTTGCACCTCCAAAGGAGACTTCACAAAAACTTCACATCTAATCATAAGAGGCTACAAGAAGGTATCTGGAATCTCCATAAGGTGTTCAACACTCCCATTAGAGGATTTCACATGAAGCTTATCTTAGCCAAAAATGCAAGCTTTCAAACATAGCAACATAGGCTTGTCACATAGGGTCAAAACTGAGTGCAACTTGACAAAAATTTACATGGGACCTCAAAAATTAGGCATGAATTTTTGAGTCCCAACATATTTCTCCTTGAATTATTTTCTATAAAAAATTTCTAATAACTTTTAAAAGACTAAAGACCAATAAATATGTGGGTTCTTCATTTAAATGATAAAAAAATTATTGATTCAAAATAGAAAGTTGTTGAATCTCAAGTGTTTGTCGATAAATAAAAAACCATCTTTCTATCAAGATTAAAAGATTAAAAACAATCCGCCCCCCTTCAAACTATCTCTCCCTTTGGTGCTCCCTCCTATTCCCTTATCTATCTTTCTCTCCCTATTCCCTTATCTATATTTCTATCTCTACCACTCTCTCCATTTATCTTCACATATATCTCTATCTCTCCCTCTCTCTACCTCATCCTCTATATCATCATATCTACTTTTTATTTGTCATTCTATATTTTTTTTCTATCTCTCTTCTTTGATACATTCATCTCTAGGTTTCTCCCTATAAATCATGTATAACACAAATGTATACTTGAGCTTCCACAGCTCTTCAGTATACTCATTGCATAGATGTAATTGCTAATAGATTTTTATTTAAAAATAATGAATTATATATATTTTAAATTTTAATTTTAATAATTTAATTGTAAATATGTAACAATAATTTTGTTTTGAAAAATTAATATATATTACTCAAAATAAATAAATAAAACTTATACTTATTCTTACTAAATATAAATTATTTTAAAAGATAACTAATTAAATTTAAAAGTAAACTAATATTAGTTGCTCTTCTATTCTATTGTACAAATAATGCAATTCTTTTCTACAATTCCTTTCACTTACCATTTACATTTTCACGATATACAATAATTAAATTTTGCAGATTAGTGTACACACATTTAGTTTTATGAATGAAATTGCATTTCTCTTTTTTGAATTCACGAAGTAAATTTAATTGAAATAAAAAAAACTCATTTCAACAAGTGCAGTTATCTTAATGGCCTACTAATGGGTTGTTGAGGGTTTATCCTCCTAGGATGGAGGATAAAAGCCAAGAGTGGATTTCGCCAGACAATGGATGGACCAAGATCAACTTTGATGGGGGATCAAGGGGGAATTCTGCGATCTCCAGGCAGGGGTCATAGCTCATGATGAGAATGGTAGTATTCTTGCTCTTGGAGCAAAGAGATTGGTGCATGGGACTAACAACCTTTTGAGTTGGTTTGAGAATTTTAAGGTATTGCATGTTCTCAGGGAAGTGAATGCTGAGGCTAATAGGCTTTCAAACGTAGGTGCAAATGGTTCCTTGGCTGATCATTTTAATTACTTTGAAGACTTAAGGGAGTTGAGTCCCATAGATTTTGGATGAAGGTGATTTGTGTTTGAAAGGAGAAACTGAGATGTGGTGTTGAGACTTGCATGATCTATTTTAGATACACATGATGGAGGGGTGGGGATGGCTCGTGTGGTTTGTGTTCTTCGAACTGGTAGCAAGTTGTGTAACGGTAGCGCAGGTTCAATGATGTCAGCGTATGGAGCTTTGTTTTGTTGTTGATGTATGGTATGAGGTGGTGCGTGCGAAGAAATTAATTTTTGGAGTGGCTACGGATTGTTATTTTAGGCCCTCGGTTTCTTTTTTTTGGAATTTGTGCAAAGGATTTTTTTGGCTACTGTGAGTGCTGGTTTTGGCTATAATTTTGGGGAAGGATGGAAGCCAACTTCTTGCTATCTATAGAGGGCCAAATGCCTGCATTTTGAGGCACAATCTCAAGCAACTACCTATTGAATTTTTTTAGGGTGGATGGGGAAGATTTTTGGAGGTTTGTTCGCCTGATGTTTGGAGAAGAATCCTTGGACATTGACTGTCGTGCGCGAACAAATTTAGATGTTTCATCCTTGTTTGTGGCTCTGGCTTTGATGGTGGGAGGTTCAAAGGAGAAGGTTCTATGGGTGGCGTCCCTTGCTCTAAGACCGAAATGGTTAGGTGGCCTAGCGGAGGTGGTAGCTCAAGTGGATATTGGTATGGCTCTGAGAATGAAACAAGGGTCCTAGAGGTGCTTAGGTGGAGGAAATGATGCAATATAGCCTCTGGTGGTGTGGTCACCTTCTCATTCGGTGGAATCCCAGATGGAGGATGCAAGGAATAGGTGGCAGGAAATTATGGAATTTATGTGGGAGTTGGGACCAGTGGAGAGAGTGAAAATGCATGGCAAGCAGACCCTGGTGAAGTCACATGCTCCAATTGGCGAAGATGGGCGACCGTTGGTGAGTAACCAAATCTTGCGGAAGAATGCGAAAGTGGCGGATCACAGTATGTTGTGAGGCAGATGACCAGGAACCACAACAGGTGTCGGGATGGAGCTTCTTAAGGCAGGTCCCAGCCAAGCCATTCCCAACTTCTCCAGGAAGGAAGCCCTTGGCTTGTTCTGGTAGGATGGTCTTTTGTGGGTTGTCAGTTTTTTGGGTGGGGATTCCTAGTTGTACGGAATGTTTCTGGTATGGAAGGCTTTGTAGGTGTGGTTTCTGTCTCGGGTTCATTTTGTTATTGTAGGGGTGAGACCCATTTTGTGGAATGTTGTTGAGCAGTTAAAGGCATGTATACTTTCCTTTCAAGCAATATAGATCTTAAACCGGTTATCGATAAAAAAAAAGAAGTGCAGTTATCTTAACATTGAACCTTTATGAAATATCATATTGTTGAATTATATATATGATGATGATGAGTAGGCAAAAATGGATTATAATTATATACTGTTTAAAAATATAAATTTAAAGTATAGATAAATGAAAAATATTCAAGTAGTAATAGATAATTACTATAATTTTTTTTTAATTGGGGACACAATATATTGACAAAATCTATATACTAATATAAATTTTCATTCAGTTTGGATCGTACTATCATGAAGTGATTTTATATAAGAAGCATCATTTTACAAATTTTTAGTCTTGGAATATTAAGAAGAATGCAATTTAACAAAAAACCATTCCAAGATATTTCAAAACTGAGGATATACTTTTTGTCATTTTTATTAATGCAAAGTTGGTTCAATCAAGGTATCAACCTTAAAGTACTTGACCCTTGCAATTCCAGCAATTTAAAAAGGCAACTCTAAATGTGACTTGTCCTTAATGTTTCACTTGAAGTAGATAATCTATTCAATTGAATATTAGAAACATATAATGTGTTAGATAGGGAATTCTTGTGCATAAATATGTATTCACCTAGATCTATGATATCAATTTAGAGCTATTCAAAGTTTGACATATAAATTTATATATGAAGGATAATCAAAAGATCTAATTTCAATTACATAAACCTAGTCTCATTATTGTTTAACAAACTAAACATCTCCATGGACCCTAATCTTTAGTTACCTAAATTAATTTGTTTTTCTTAATTCAATGAATTGGCCTGCATAGCGCTTTACAAAAGTGAAAATTTTCCTTGAAAGTACTATTCTTAATGAATTTTCCAAAAACCCAATTATTAGATGTTGCGTTTTACTCTGAGCATTCGTATCTATTCATTAGCAACTCTTAATTTATTGGTACGATATATATAAAGGAGCGTAAGATTGGCTTCATCAAGTATTTGAAGTTACACGTCCATAAATCTGTTAAGAAAATGGCACAGCAAGCAGGAGCAGATGAGATCGTTAATGGCAATAATAGAGAGGCTTTTGATATGAGTCGTGCTTTAACCGACCTAAACAATAATGTGTGTGTATTTAAAAGTGTTTTGATTGGAGAGATAACAGCCTACGAAGCGGACCCGCAAAATCAAGCTGATAAGTTTGCATTTCATCTTAACATGTTTAACAATGTTGCCGATTCATTCAACCAGGAGCTTGAGGCTTTAGATCTCAAATTGGGCAGCTATTTTATATGGCACAAACCCTGGGCTGAATACATAGGACACTGTAATTCACTAGAAAACATTGATCTTATTCTGGAGGAAGCAATTGATTTAATTTGGCAACATTGGTTACCTGATCTGGAAGAAAGAGTGGAGAGACATAGGGAGAGAGAGATAAGACAAGTGGTGGAAGATCTACCGAGCATAAAAATTTCAGGAGATCATCTGAATGAAAATGTTACGTGTGCGATTTGTTTATCTGATTTTGAAGGGGCAGAAGACGCGTGCCAGTTGCGTTGCCATGAACGCCACATATTTCACAGGGTATGTATTGAAAAATGGTTGAAGAGGCAAAATCAGTGTCCCATGTGCAGGGGGCCAGTGTTTTGGAGGAAAGTTGTTAGAGATAGAGAGATCGATACACTTCGAGTTACTCTTCACGTCTAGTTTACGTAGATAATTAGAGGAGTTATTAAATATCTCTTCACGAATGTTTTTGTATCTCTTGATTTCCTGTGTTAACATGCATATAATAACAACGATGGACTACTTCCTCTTGAATATAACTGTAACAAAATGCATCCTTGGACTACCAGGATGACAATCTAAAAGAAAGAAACACTCTGCCAATGTTACATCTGATAAAATTATTTTAATATTCCAAAGAATATATGATTAAAAATATACTCCAAAGAATATATGATTAAAAGTAAAAATCTGTGTGTTTAATCTGAATTTCTTTAAGATGGTTCTCTTCGCAGACTTGTTTATCTTACGGATAAGATCGCTTGACCATATGTCCCGAAATTTTGGATTTTTTACTGATCTTCGCAGCACTGAAGCAAGATCAAAAAATTTATGCAAAAAATTTATGCAGAATCTTGAGTTAAATCATTTGCCATGGTTTCAGTGAATTTTATTTGTAAATCTGTATGCAGTCAGATCTTATAGGTAAATTTTGTAATAAATATTTATAAATACTAATATTAATCATTTTAGTATAAAAATATTATTTTAATTTTTTATTTTTATTAGAGAGGTTAACCATATTTTGAAGAAAGTAAGAGATTTGATTAGAGAAATATGGTCAAGCGATATGGAAGAAAGAGTAAACAGACAGACGGAGAGGCAGATAATACAAGTGGTGGAAGGCCTACCTACCATTAAAATTTCAGAGAATCATCTTAATGAAATAGTTAGTTGTGCAATTTGTTTTTCAGATTTTGAGCGCTAGAGGAGGTGTGCCGTTTGTTTTGCGATGAACGGCACATATTTCACAGGGAATGCATTCAACAATGGCTGAAGAGAAAAAATAACTGTCCCATTTGCAGGTGGACGGCATATGGGTCATATTGGATGGAACCGGTTGAAGATGGAGAGATCAGTACACTTCGATTTTCTTTTGACCTCCAGTTTTTTGGGACACTGTGCAATTATTTAAGAAAAATAGTCTTGCGAACATAAGCTGGTTTTAGAACCACTACAACCTTTCAAACATGTAAAATTTCTCTATTTCCTTTTTTAAGATGTTAAATTTAGATTTTAGAAACCCCATTACTTATTTCTTGCGACTATATAGCTACGTAGGAACTTTGATACACAAGAAGTAGAACCATACTATTTGCATTCCACATATTGTATAAAGAAACATTGAGCTCCAACAAGGTCAATAAAACCTAGTCAAATTATGATGGAGGTTTTAGAACCTTCAAAATTCCCTAATGCATAAATTTGTAAGCATTTAAAATTTAAACAAGGATGTTAGGAAAATATTGTTCAGTTTGAAAAAAATTAGAATAATAGATATTTCATATCTAGGGCACAAGTTTTGATACACGAATTATTTCATAAAAAAGGATAACCACATTTTCAGATCCCCTTATGTTAAGGTTAGATGCTTATAACGTGTTAGGTACACTTTTATATTTTTTAAGAAATTGTAAATAGAACTCTTATCAACAAAGAATTATTTAGTATTGACCTTTCTATATCTAAACACAATGTATTAAGGAAAACATTTTTTAGTTATTATTTAATATGTGGGTTCTATAATATCAATTGGGCCAATAAAAAAACATCTATATATGTATATGTATATGTACACACACACACACATTCTTGGTTTTTAAGAGTTGACATCTAGCTTAAAGATAATATGGAATTTATCTATAGTGGCACTTTCGACTTGCATGAGAATTTATGTAACCCACTTTTAGGTGGAATGGTTAGCCATGTGTAGGCATGTTATGGTGTGTGTAAGGTCATTATAAAGGACTTTATATATGAGAGATTGTATAATATATTATAGAATGTAAGAGGGTGGTTACTTTATAGTGTTTATTGATATAATGATATATATGGATACTTATCATGAAGCATCCTTAATAACATTGAATGGGTAGAAATTAGGGTAACCATGTTTGGATGGTCAAATGTGATATTTTATGAAACTGATATGCTATAAGGAATATTGTATTAGGACCCTAATCCAAAACATCCCTACCCTTAAGGGAGTTACACAACCTACCATACAACACCCTACCAAGTTCTTAGTAGTCCTCCTCTGAACCACCCCCAAGCCACATTAAAGTATCTTTCTAGATAGTCACCTCCATCTAACTCATTATCTTCATAGTTATAAATTATCAACCTTATTCCAATGAGCTTCACAAAGGATTTTACATAGAGACTACAGATGAGGAAGCTTAGAAAGAATAGGGAGATGGCCATCATAAGAATCAAACAAGAAAAGACCATCAATGCCATTATTAAAAATAAAAAAATATGCCCTCCTTGATAAGCTTAGCTCCTCTTTTGAGAGATTCCTAAATCATAGAACCTTTACCCACAAGTCCATGCCATAGTACAACAGATCTTCTCACATCCCAAGATATTTATGAGTAAGAATCCTAGCCCAATCCTAATCCTGATAAGTACACCTCTGCTAGTATAACTCAGTAGTTAACAACTAGCCAAATAATAGTGTAGAAATGATTCAATGTCCTCCATGCTTTGTCTTGCAAAATGAGTCCCATTTGACCAAGCTCCAATTTGAGGAGAAAAAATTGTTAACCGAAAGAAATTGATGACAAAGAGTATAAAACACTTTAATAAATCTAGTAGGGGAAACCTAAACAAAATACGAATAGATAGGAAATTCCTACACCACTAACGTCAAAAGAATCACTCTCTTAGTAGATGAAAGCCATTTGTATGTCCAATGACTAACTCTCTTACGAAACTTATCCAACATCACTAGGCAAAAATATTTATGTTGAGCTCTCACCAAAAGGGGAATCCGAAGAGAAAAGAAAGGAAGGGTGCCAATTTCGAATTTGAGAATTTGAGCAATCCTAATTTGAGTAAGATGAGGTGTATTAAATAAAAATATAAAATATTTAGCTTCAATAATCCTTTTAACCGATGTAGCCATGTAGGTATCCAAATATCTCCTAAAATTCATTGCTTCATTGATTCTTGCCATACCCATTAAATCAAAGTGTTACCATACCATCCATATATTGATGATGAAAATGAGGAGGCAAAGTGTTACTCCTACTCCAACCCTAAATCAAACCTTTCCTAACGTGAGACTAGATAAATCTACCTAGACCTCAACCATGATAATAAATAGATAGGGAGACTAATGATCCCCCATTGAAGACAATGATAAGAACAAAACAAATCAAATTAATCTCCATTTATAAGAACTAAAAGGAAGAAGAGGTAACACAACTCAAGATCCAATTAGCCCAGTTGCCCCCAAACCCAAATGCTCAAAGGAACCTCTATAAGAAAGAACGCTTAACTTCGTCATAAGCTTTTTCCATTTCAAGCTCGATGAGAATTTTCTTTTTCTTTGAAGATTCCATAGAAGGAATTACCTTTGTAGCAATAACAACCCCATCTAGAATCTATTTTCTAGCAACAAAACCTCTATGCTCCTTAAATATCAATGGTTTGAGATAATGCTTGAGTATATATGCTACTAAATTAGTAGTAATTTAATAGGACATGTGTCAAAGAACAATTGGTCTAAATTGATCTAGATTGCTCACATCATATTTCCTAAGAAATAGGGCTATAAAAGTAGAATTCAAATCTTCCAACATTTGCTTATTCCTATTAGAATTCTTAACCGTCTCTAAAAGATACAATTTGATAATATCCCAAAATTCTTGATAGAATTAAATAGGAAATCCATTAAGGCTAGTGGCTTTACCTTTCTTCATATGGAACACAAAATCCTCCAATTCTAATAGAGAGATGGGATGAATAAGAACCTCATTCATCTCATTAGCAACCAATATAGGGATGCAATCAAGGATAGAGGTTTCCCCTTGAATTGTAGGGAGGAGTCTTTAGTAAATAGAATAGAGAAGTAATGAGAAGCCTCCCTAGAAATGTTTCCCATTGAAGACACTTGGGTTCCTTTAGAGGACATGAGATAGGTAATCAAATTACCATTCCATGATCTTGCCATCACAAAATTATGGAAAAAGTTGCGTAGCTATCCCCCTCCAAAAAAAATCAATATAAAACTTTTTCTTCCAAAAGATCTCCACATGAAGATCCCATTCTTCTAAATCCTTAACAATAACTTATTCATCTCTACTCAAATCTATAGTCAATCCTTAATCCCTGATAAAAAAGTGATAGTATCAAGATGAGACTAAGACAATATTTTATTGACTTTAAGGTTCCCAAAAAATTGTTTATTCTACTTCTTGAGCTTATATTTCACATACTGCAACCATTTAACAAAAGAGTACATAGCCATGTAAAAAGAAAGCTTCTCTTCCTGCCACCACTAAATCATTAGGTCCTCAATAGAAAGATCCCTCAAGCACATAAGTTGAAATTTGAAGGAAGGATTTTTCAAGGCCGTGAAGTAAACTACAAAGAGTTTGATTGGCTTGTGATTTGACTATATCCAATCTGGTATCTCAAATGTAGTAGTCCACCTGTCACCCATCTAGTAAAAAGAAAAAAGAAATTTTTGATGACTCTCTAAAATAGCATCTTCTCCACTTCTTTTATAATTCTAGGTAAGATGCCATATTATCTCTAAGGAGATTAGTACAAAGGTCAAACCTGGCTAAACCTTGTCTTTTTTACTTCAAACTAACAACCACATTCAAGTCTCCAACAATAATCCAAGGAATAAGGGAACTTAAGATTTGACGAGTCTTCGGTGAGACCATAGTTGACATTTTCCCAAGAGATCAAGAGGAGCAAAAATATTAGTGAAAATATAGGTTACACTAGATTCCAAACAAGATGCAACCAAAGAAATAGAGGATGATTCCAAATCCACCACAAATGAATAATATTTTTTGGGTCTTGAAAACAAGCAATACCTCTAGAATTACCAAATACCTTGATGCAATGACAACAACAAAGAGACCAGATTTTGATAGATCAATTTAGAAATCTATCCATAGTCAAATTGGTTTCCTAAATAAAAACAATATCTAGAGAATGAGAGTCAATTAACCCCTGAATAGTCTTTTTCTAGGGATGCTATTCATACCCCTCACATTATAAGAAATAAGAATACTTTATAAGACTAAGAGAAGTGGAGTGAATAGTCTTCACTAGCTTAGATTCCACAATGTCTTACCAATTATCTTTACCTTCACCTAGTCTATCCTTCATCCTGCCCTTAATATTTTTTTAAGGAGCCTTCTTAAGGGGCTTTTGATGCACCCAAGGTTTGAGGATCCCCTCTATTTTTACTGATAGGAGTCTCTTCCTTATCAACCTTAGGTATTGAACTAGAAGCATTAGACATACTAGCTATCAAAAAATAACCAGGGTATTTCCTTTGTAAATGCCCATACTCATGATAGATTTGACATCTGAACAAAAGAATTTCATAATCTAGCAACTAAATCTAAGAAGAGGATTCAAGGAATATTTCCACAAAATTTGGCAATGGATTATTCAAATTAACTTCAAAACAAATTTGGGTATAGGAGATCACCTTCCTCATTTGAGTTTGAGTTATGAATCCAACATGCTTTCCAGGTACCAATCGAGTGAATATATCATTTTGCTAGAGCTCAAGAGCCAGCCTAGGAAGACAACCCTATACTTGTACTCTTGAGGGAAGCTCCTCGGCAAAATTGAACCCTACATATTAGGGATTAATGAAAATCCCAACCTAATTATAAAAATAAGGGCCTCCTTCAAATACCTAATTTCTATTTCCCATGGATGCAAAATAATGTTAGGTTCTATAATAATGAGGGAAAGAAAATAATAAAGAAATTGACAAAACAAAAAGATGAAAAGATTAGGGTTATGGTTGGTAGTGATTTTTCAAACATACCTATTGAATACTATTTAGTATGGGACTTGTCTAATTATCTTGGTTTTAATTGATCCTATATACACATTAAATATATTGTAAGTAGTATTACATTATTATTACATAAATATTATAATTGTATAATAGTATATTATAATTGTAACTATAATTGCAATCCTAATTGATTATTAATATATAACAATATTTAATCCTAACCTTAGGTTTAAGCCTAGGGATTATTTTAAATTAGGGTTTAATAACTATTGTTTCTATATGATATTTAGTAAAATCTACATTTCAATTAGTTTTAATGATAAATTATTATTTAGGGTTAACACTTAGTTAGGGTAAGGGTTGGATAATTCCTTTTTGTATAATTAAGATTATTGTTAGTTTATGATTAGGGTTTAAGTTTAATTAGACTAAGATTTGAATAAGAGCTAGGATTTAATAAAATTTTGTACTTAGTTAAGTTTAATATAAAAAAATTATTTTCATCCTTACGAATTTTGATTTATTTGACAACATACTTTTTTAGTATATAAAGAATTAATGTATTTAATGTTGCTTCATTTGAATATTTATGTAAATTATATTTAATGAAATTAATTTGAATGATATTAAATTTAACATTTATTTTCAATTACATTTAATTTAAGATTAAATTTTAATTACAGAGATACTTTGCATATGCTGATTTTTTGTTTAGCTCGAAACGTGGAACATAGTTGCTTTAAGGAAATTGGAGTTGGATATTTAGCAACAACTTTATTTTATTCTTTAAATGAATATTTATAAGTTTGTCATGTTGATTAAAACCAAGAGTGATTCTATATATGATTTAAAACTAAAGAAAGAAAGGACACATTATTTTTGTGCAAGCTAAGTAAAGAAGTTGGGCTCTATATATGTATGATTGCTTTAGCAAACTTGCATTGTATTTTTGAAGAGAATGTTCAAGTTGTTATGCTAAATAGAAGATCCAACATTTGCAGGTTTTTACCCACACTAGGGTTTCCTGGGTATATATGTGTTATTGTCTTTCTTGTGATTGGCTTCTGTTATTTTTTCGCTTCCACTATTATTTTCTATTAATTAATCCAAAGTATTGATTGTTATAAATTAGATAGAGTTTCAATTCTGTGAGTTTATTGTATAGTTAATCTATAGTTGGGTTATACTAAATTAACATGGTATCATAGCTCTAAACTCTAAATACAAAGATAATATTTGTGACACAAATTTCAGAAGAAGAAAAATCAGATTTTTGTCTCTAGTTTCTTTTGTGGCTATATCATCTAATGTTCGATGTGAGGGCATGCTTAAGGGTGCGTTTAACTTCTTATAGGGGAAGGTTTAAATTACATCTATTCTCAAGGAGAATAGGTTGTGGATACATGCTAGTAAAGAAGTGGCACCACCAACAAATGATTATGTTGCTTTGGATTCGCATGAAGTCAAGGAGGCCAAGGCTTAAAGGATCATTCTTGATCGAGTAAGAGATCATTTAATTCCTCATCTATTAGGCAAAGACACTACCAAGGAGATGTGGGATACACTCACAAGACATTATCAAAGAAATTACTAGAGTCATAAGATGATGCTCGAGGATAAATTACATAATACCAAGATGTCCCAAGGTGAGAGTGTGACCTCTTACAATCTAAGCTGACACAAGTCAGATATGGGCTATTTGCTATTAGAGAGAGGATTGCTGAAAATAAGTTAGTGTGTCTAGCCTTGAATGGTTTTTCGAGGCACTGGGAAGTGTTTGTCAAGTGTGTTGTTAGTAGAGATTGACTACCTGATTGGGCAAGACTTTGGGATGATTTTGTTTAAGAGAAAATCCATGAACGTGCTCATCAAGGAGACCAAACGAGGAAGGGTCAAGATGAAGAAAATATTGCTCTTGCAAGAAAAGGTAAGAAAAATTCTAATAAAGGCAAAATAGAAGGTTCTTCTTCCAAGAATGGGAAGAAGAAAGATTTGAGGAAAATAAAATATTGTTGTTGCCATTAGATGGATCATTGTGCCAGTCAATGTCCAATCAAGAAAAATAAGGACAAAAAGAAGAAGAAATTTCTTTCTACAACTGAGGTGGACGAGTTTGCATCACGATTTGAGAAGAAGAATGATTTCTATATTGATCTCAGAGACAATTCCAAATACCATGCAATTGGTGTTGGCACTGTCAAATTTCAGAGGGAGTTTGCCAAACCCTTGTTGGTGGAGGATGTGTTGTATGTACCTGGCATGACAAAGAATTTAATCTTGGTTTCTATTTTGGAAGACAAGGGTTACATTGTAACCTTTGAAAAGGGAAAAGTCTATATTCGTCTGGAGGATTCCAAAGTTGAAAAATGATAAGAGTTAGGGACGACAACTTGTTTCGGTTATAGTTTGAGCTAGCATATGCATTAGTAAGTAGTTGTATAGGGCAAGGAGAATTGTGGCACAAGAGGATGGCTCATCTTCACCATGGAGAAATTGATATGCTCAAGCAAATAGTGACGGGGCTTCTTGAGACAAAGATAGAAAAGAATGAGGTGTGCAAGGGTTGTGCTCTTTGGAAATATGACAAGACCAATTTTCCAAGTAGGAACAATAAATCTAAAGGGATTTTGGATCTTGTACAATCCTATGTATGTGGGCCTATGTACACAAGATTAGTGAATGGGTATGAGTATTATGTTACTTTCATTGATGATTTCTCCAGGAAGACGTGGATATATTTTATGAAGAGCAAAGTTGAGCTCTTTAGTAGGCTCAAAGAGTTTAAGGCTCTTATGGAGAACTAGATAGGGAGGAAGATCAAGATACCGAGGTTTAATAATAGAGGTGAGTATAACTCAAATACCTTGAAATGTTTCTATTCTCAGGAAGGTATCAAGGAAGAGTTGACAATTATGTACAACCCCCAATAGAATGGGGTTATTTAGTGAAAGAAAAGGGCTATAGTTGGAGTAGCCAAGGCCATGCTTCATGATTAAGACCTCGTTGGTTCTTATGGGAAGAAGCTTGCTATACAACAATGTATTTGCAAAATAGGAACTCTCACAAAGTGTTGGGTAAATTGACTCTAGAAGAGGTTTTTAGTGGTAAGAAACTAGATTTGGGGCACATTCACATCTTTGGATGCCTTGTTTACTGTCACATTCCTGTGGAGAAAAGAACCAAGTTAGAACCAACTACAGAGAAGGGTATCCTTGTTGGGTTTACATTCCTTCCCTCAAGAAAAAAGTTGTTCACAGAGATGTGAAGTTCAACGAGGAAAGGGCTCTTCAAAAGTCTAGCAACTTGATGAATGAGGAGGAGAAATCATTTACGATTGAGGCAACACAAAGTCCTCAAACTTTATTCACATAAGCTAAAGAGAAAAGAAAGAAGGATAAATAGGATTATCAGGAAAATCAAAGAATTCCTTAGCCTCATATTCCTTTTACAAAGAAGAGGAGAGATAAGGCAGTTGAGAAGACTTTGAGAGAGGCCCAAGAATATATTGTTGATGCACCAGATTAAATCAGACAAAGAAAATATCATAGACATTATTTTGAGTATCTAGCACTTATGAGTGAATTAATTAAAGTAGAGCCTTCCAACTTTCAAGAGGAATCCAAGCACAAAGTATGGAAGGATGCTATGGTAGAATAGTATTCTTCCATCATGAAGAATAACATGTGTGAGATAGTAGCATGACCAGAACATAAGTCTGTGGTGGGCTCAAGATGGTTGAATAAGATTAAGCATGTTGCAGATGGTAGTGTGGAAAAGTTCAAATCTCATTTTGTGGCGAAGGGGTTTTCTGAAAAGGAAGGAATCGACTATGACAAGAGTTTTTCTCTAGTAGATAGGTACTCATCGATAAGAGCTATAATTTTTGTAGCTGCATAGATGGGTTGGAAGATTCACCAGATGGATGTTAAAACAACATTTCTTAATGGAGTAATTGAGGAAGAGGTACATAGAGAAGCCATAACCATTTGAAGCACATGGGAGGGCTTCTTATGTTTGTAGGTTGAAAAGATCACTGTATGGAATCTAGAGGGCTCCTAGGGTGTCGTATTCACATATTGATAGTTACTTTCAAAGTGTGGGCTTCATCAAGAGTGAGGTGGATTTGAACTTGTACCATGTTCTGGTGAAGGGAGAACTTCTCATACTATGGTTGTATGTTGATGAATTATTTCTCACAGGGTTAGAGGAGCTCATAACACACTGCAAGAAGGATCTTACAAGGGAATTTAAGATGAAGGACTTGGGGTTGATGCAGTACTTTCTGGGATTATAGTTGTGGCAGAAAGAGGTAGAGATCTTACTTGGACAAGGGAAATACTTAATTGATATCTTGAAGTGATTCAGGATGGAGAACTGTAACCCATGTCCACACCACTTGTGACCAACTAGAAGAAGATTGATACTTCCAAATCAGAGGTAGTTGACCTAACTTTATATAGATATTTGATAGGCTCTCTTATGTATCTAGTCAACACTAGGCCAAACATTTGTTTTGCAGTGAACTCTCTTAGTCAAATTATGGTGGAAACTAAACATGTTCATTGGATAGTTGCAAAGTATTTTTTCAGATAACTCTAAGGCATAGTTGATTATGGGTTGAAGTCTATTCAGTGGGATGGAGCGATGATTGAGGGGTTTACTTAAAAGTCTCCGAAATGGAGACACATTTCGAATCTTAATCCTGTGCCTTAACCTTAATCATCGATTACAACTTGTTAGTAGGTTACGTGGATGGTCGATAATGTTGCATGATCCTAATCAACATTTATTAATTTCTTATCACTGACATTCTCTAACTATGATCCACTCAGTATGCATGACTTCCAATTTGGTAGTGGCATTGACAATATTACCAATTTCACACACTTGTGCATTTATGGGAAATATTTACAGAGAGATATGAAAGATTTTAAAAAAATTAAAGCACAAAGGATTTAAGAGGGTTAGAGAAGGAATTTCACAATGGTATCGATAAGTGTGACCACATCGACACAAACCTAACATCTATCAATTTATAATTTTGAATATATTATTTAAGACCATTCGATGATCGTAGATCAATGGCTAAAGTTTGATTTCGGCCCAAATTTTTTAAGAAACATAGTTCTCAAGAATGTCTTTGGAATGGAGAGACGTATCAAATCATAAGCTTGTGTCTTAATCTTGATCCTCAATTACAACTAGTTAGTAGGTTATGTGGATGGTCAATGATGTTTCATTGTCTTAATCGACATTTATTAATGTCTTGTCACTGACATTCTCTAACTGTGATCCACTCAGCATGCACGACTTCCAATTTGGTAGTAGAATTGATGATATTACCAATTTTAAACACTCGTGCATTTATAGGAAAGATTTATAGAGGGATACGAAAGATTTTAAAAAAATTAAAGCAAAAAGGAATTAAGAGGGTTGGAGAAGGAATTGATATCTATAGATGATCTATGCTTCTTTCTTCTTCAATTCACCTTTAAAATTTTGCTTCTGGTTTAGGTCTTTAGGCTATATACTTTGATATTCAAATTTCTGAAGATGGAATCTCCTATCTAGTTGAGAACCACATCTAAGGAGGACTAGTCAAAGACACATCCCTCGCTTCATTTTGTAAGGAGGTTGGGTTTTTTTATAAACGATCCTGTTAGGATGGTGTTGGGCCAATAGTTTTTTCAAATGATGGTATAGTGACAAAATAAGTATCTGGTCAACTACTAAGAGGGGGGGGTGAATTAGTAGATAGAAAAACTGATAATAAACTTCACCATTCTCAAAAATCAATCTCTCAAAGTAAAATTAGGATAATAACTCTTTCAAGATAAAAACTCATAAGATAAACCGATTGACTGTTACAACAAATTAATAGTAAACAACTTCTTCATATCTCAATGCTTCCGGTTATCATGACTTATAAAAAATTATTAAGTAAGTCAACCACAAAAAAATTCACAACTTGAAACAAATATTTTTGACATGGAAATCAAAATAGGCAAACACCATGGTGAGATGAGACTCACAAGATAACTATCTGAACTCTTTTGAAGTTCGCCTTGTTAGGAGCCTAGCCTATTAAAGCTTTACAAAAAGTCTTGTTAAGAACTGATCCTGTTAAGAATCACTCAGTTAAGTGATTGACTACAAATGCCTTGTTATAAGTAATACCCTGTAAGGACTAACCTCGGTAGAGGATTTGAAAATCCAATCTAATGGACCACCTTGTTAGAGGATTTGAATAACCCCAAGATTGTTAGAGCTTACTCAGTTAGGGGATTTCAATTCTGTTGTAATTGTTACAAAACAACATGAGTTTATTGATCTGTCTGAATAGCAGTACACTTGCTTGATCAGATTCATTTCATGCTCATATCTTCCTTTACTCAAATTGCAGATACATCATCCGATTCGGCAACCACACAGTCAACTAAATTGTGTCTATCTCTTTTGCCAACTCTCTAAAACTAAACAACTTCATCAACCTTAAAAACAAATCAATCAGGTCGATAACACAACAAAAACCTAACTCTCATCGAGATTACAAACAAATTCAGTTCAAGTATGACCATTGGATTACATAGCAATCTTTGCATATCAATCCAAAGAAACTTGATTGCTCATTGATCACCACTTCCTCTAACTTAATAACTCATCACGTGCTTTGCATTAGATGCAATACATTTTCTCATTCCCTAGACAAAAACTGTTACAACAACCTACAAAAATCTCTTGGAATTATCTTCATACAATAATCATGCATGTCATTACCGCTCATCATCAGATCAGAAACCAATATAATTGATTCACCAAACTTAATCAGTTAGGGTTTATAAAAAACAATAGGTAAGGTTTACGGGTTACATCAATAGATAAGGTTTACATTGGTTATCGGTTCACTCCACAAATTCTTCCTACTAGTTACAGTAATAATATTAAAATAATATCAACAATATCATTACCGGTTTAATTGACATCAATGAAAACATAACATATCATTAATTCAATCTTCATGCAAATGCCAACAATCTCCCCCTTTGGCATTAATGGCAATACAAATATCAACAACATTGATTGCTATGTGATAGTGAATAGGAATCCTGGTTTATATTACCAAGTATTCACCATGCTCTCCATGTCTTCAGCTTGTCACTGGTTCTCCTTCCCATAGTCACATAATTCTTCTCCCCCTTTGACAGCAATGCCAAATTGAAAATAAAATATGTAATGTTAAATTTTTCTATGCAGCATCAACATTCTGCAACTTGATGCTTCCCCTGTGGAATAAATCCACTTCTACACCAATGCTTCTATAAAATTTTGCAAGTAGCTTCGGGATTGATGTAATCTACATCATACTTAACTAACTTCATGGAGAGGGAAAATCCCTAACTGACTTCAAAGATACTCAAAAGTAGTCTTAGGCAAAGGTTTAGTAAAAATATCTGCAAGTTGCTCCTTGGTAGAAACGTGCTCCAAGATCACATCTTTACATTGAACTTTTTCCCTCAAGAAATGATACTTCAATTCAATATTCTTGGTTTGTGTGTGAAAAATAGGGTTCTTGGAAATATTTATGGTACTTGTATTATCACATAAAATCTTTATAGGTTCTGAAATCTTCATCTTAAAACCTTCCAAAATTTGCCTCATCCATATAGCCTGTGTGCAATTCATGTAAGCTGCAACATACTCAGCTTCAACAGTAGATTGTGAAGTACAACTCTGCTTCTTACTACTCCATGAAACAAGTCTTCCTTAAATAAAAAATTCTCCACCGATTGCTTTTCTGGTCATCAACATTTCCTGCCCAATCTGCATCTATGTACACCTTCAAGTCAAAATTTCCTCCATATGGATACCATAACCCATAATCAATAGTACCTTTCAAGTATCTAAAAATTATTTTGGTTGCTATCAGATGTGTTCCCTTAGGATTCTTCTAAAATCTAGCAACTATGCCAACTGCCTGAGCTATGTCTGGTTTGCTGTGAACAACATAGTGCAATTTTATAATCATTGACCTGTATTCCTTCTCATCAACAGATTTGGACTTATCTTCCTTAGAAAACTTACAACCTTTAACCATAGGTGTCCCAACTAGTTTATAGTCACTCATGCCAAATATCTTCAAGACCTCTTTCATATACTTAGACTGTGTGATGAAAATACCATTCTTTATTTGTTGTATTTGAAAGCCTATGAAAAATTTTATTTCCCCCACTAAAGACATTTCAAACTCAATTTTCATTTCATCTACAAAATCATTGCTCATGTCATCATTACCTCCAAATATGATATCATCAACAAATACTTCGTTGACTAGTATTTTATCTCCATCAAATTTGAGATATATGTTACTATCATCACTGGTTCTTAGAAAGCCTTTCATACCATGCTCTTGGTGCCTTCTTTAATCCATATAAATATTTATGCAATCTGCATACCATGTATTTCTTATTAGTCAGAGCATAACCATCTGGTTGCTCAATGTATAATTCTTCTTCTAGTATCCCATTCAAAAATATAGACTTAACATCCATCTGGTATACCTTGAATTTCTTGTGTGTTGCAAATGCAAATAAAGTTCTGATGCCTTCTAGTCTTGCCACTGGTGCAAAAGTCTCACCATAGTCTTCTCCTTCCTCTTCTGCATAACCTTTGTATACCAACCTAGCTTTGTTGCAAACTACAACACCATCTTCATTCAACTTGTTCCTAAAAAACCCACTTAGTACCTATCACATTTTTATTTACTGATCAGGGTACTAGGGTCCATGTGTTGTTCTTCTTAATTTGATATAATTCCTCCTCCATAGCTTTAACCCAATGATCATCACTAAATGCTTCCTTAGTAGTTCTTCATTCAATAATGGAGATCATGCAAGAATTCTCTCTGATTCTTCTTCTGGTCAGTACTCCAACATCCTTATCCCCAATAATCTATTTAGGATTATGATTCAGTCTCACATATCTTGGAATAACATGATCATTATCTTTAGGTTTATCTTCTTCATTATCATCATCTTCTTCTAAATTTATTTGTTTCAGTTGAACTGGTACATCAATATTTACTTTGCCGGTTTCAAATTTGACAATTTCTAGTTCCAAAAACAAAATGCAAGGATGTTCGTCCTTTTTCTCTAAACTGGTTTCCTCTTAGACTTCACAATTTTCATCCACTCAAACATTAGAACTCTCAATAATTCTTTGTGTCCGGTTGTTAAAACACTTGTAGGCCTTACTCTTGGTGCAATAGCCAAGAAATATACCTTCATCACTTTTAGCCTCAAATTCCCTAATATAATCACCTCTCTTAATAAACCATTTGGTTCTAAATATTCTAAAATAACTAACATCAGGTGATCTACCATACCAATATTCATAAGGAGTCTTGTCCTTACCTCTCTTTACAAGAATCTAGTTCATAGTGTAGACAGTCATACTGATAGATTCTCTCTAGAAAGTTTTCACTACACCTCCTTGTATCAACATCATCCTAGCAGCTTCAACAACTAACTGGTTGTTTCTCTCTGTGATACCGTTCTGATGTGGTGTCCTCGGTGCAGAAAGCTGTCATTTGATACCATTTTCTTCACAATACCTAGTGAATTCCTTAGAAGTAAACTCACTGCCTTGATCTGTCCTTAGACACTTTATCTTCTCACTGCTCTCTTTCTCAGCTAAGGCCATGAATGCCTTGAACTTACCAAAAGCTTCAGCCTTATCCTTCAAGAATGTAACCCACATCATCCTTGAGCAATCATCAGTGAAGATCATAAAATATCTATCACCTTGAATATGTTTAGTTGTTATTGGTCCAAAAAGATCTGTATGAACTAAATCTAACAAATATTCCACTAATAAAAAAATTTTCTCTTGAAAGTTGAGATGTCATCTTTCCCAATGGACATTCTTTGCATAGAGCATTAACTGGTTTGTCTAACTGAGGCAAACCTCTCACTATCTTGGACTTAATCACTTTAACAATGTTATCAAAGTTTATATGACAAAATCTCCTATACCAAAGCCAACTATCATCTATCTTTGCAATTAAACATATGCTGACTTTAGGATTAAGGTGAAACAAGTTACCTTTAGTTTCCTTCCCAGTTGTAATCAGTTTACCTTTATTTTCATAGATTTTGCACATGCCACTTTTAAAATCCAATGGGTATCCTCTATCATTGAGTTGTGCCACACTCTGAAGATTATGCTTTAAACCTTCAACCCAGTAGACATCATCTACACTACTCTTCCCATTAAGAGAAATAGTTCCCTTAACTTTAACCATGGAGGGTGAGTGTTGGCAAATTCACACTCCAATGAGAAATTGTAGGTGATTGAAGGTTTTGTCATTGATGGCAACCTTGCAATCATATGATACTAGCAAGACAATTATACCAACACCGGTAATGACAAACTCTACACCGGCACACAAAACACCGGCAGTGAAAGAAAGGATACCGACACCCAGGCTGACAAGAATTTTATTTGTAATATATTTTATAATTAATTGTAAAATCATTAAAAGCTGACATGGCAAGTTGTAAGATGACTCATATATGTATGAGATCATTATAGAACATTTGGTAATGAAGGATAGGCGAAATAATGCAAACCTAATATGTGAATTTTAGGTTAAGGGTTTATGTATGCAGCAAAGCTAAAACCAGTACTGGATCTGGCATAGCAGATGCTATTTTGAAGCAGTACAAGACATTGGATTATTATAATCCATTTTTGTAAGTCACTATGACTTCCTTTTGTAATTGAGCACTGAGCTCTAGGCAATTGGCCTTCCTGCATGTGCAGGCCCCTATTGTAGTAGTAATATTCCCTTATTGGCAAGTAAGTGAATATTGTGGGTCAGAAATCCCACTGAGGTTTTTCCCACACTACGTTTCCTCGTTAAACTACTATGTTATGGTGTGCTCTTCATGTGGTTATTGTTTTTCTTGTTTACTACATTACTTTTGATTTACCAGTACACTATATTGACATGCTTTACATGTTTTAAATCAAGTAAATCGTTAAAATAGTTAGATACTGATTCACCCCCCCTCTTAGTATCTTTGGGAATCCTAACAATTGGTATCAAAGCTTGGTCCAATATTTTCAGAAGTCTAACAGCTTGAGGAAAATATTGACACTGGTAGAGATGGAAAACTTCAAGAAACAATTGGAAACAACTCTTTCAGACTATGATACAGAAAAGTTGAAGAATATCAAACTTGAAGATGATCTAAAGGTTGCTCAGGACATTATTCAACCACTTCAAGAAAATCTTACCATTGCAAGAAATAAGAGAAGAAAACTTTGTGAAAAGATGCAGAATGAGAATGATGAAAAGGAAACTCTTAATGATCTAGTAAACAAGCCAAGACAAGAGATCAGTACAACACAAAATGAGATGTGAGATATGACTATGAGATTTTGTAAAGAAATTGAAGATAGGAAGAATAATGAAGAAGACTTGGCCAGAAGACTAAATGATGCTAGAAATGAGAACACAAGACTTAGTCATGAAAATGATATGTTGAAGACAGATTTAATGCACATACAAAATGATAGAACTGAACTCATAAGACAGAAAGGAATCTTGGAAAGTGAACTAATTGCTGCAAATCATCACAAAGAAAAATTCAAGAAAAGCTCAAAAGAACTTGGTGACATGCTGAAAAATCAGAAACCTAATGGTGATACAAATGGGCTTGGCTTTGAAGTTGGTGAAAGCTTCACTACTGCAAACAATCATGATCACAGCAAACTGGTAAGACAACCTACTGCTTACAAATTTAATGGCAAATTCTTTAACTATAACAAATATGGTCATAAAGAAAATCAATGTAGATCTAGAAATCATCAAAACATCAATACACCCACTAGTCAATGCTCTAAATGCAACAAAGTTGGTCATAATTCAGAAAATTGCATAATGAATGTAAGATGTTATGTTTGTGGAAGATTTGGGCATTATCTAATCAATGTAAAACACATACCGGCATTGGATATGGGAAAGCTATTTAGAAAAACAATGTGACTTGTTATGCCTGTAACAAGATTGGACACATTTCTAAATTTGGTAGAAGCAAGACCTCACGGGCAAATAACAAAGGTCCTAGTTTGAAAGGTAAAGCAAGAATTTTCAAACCAATGGATTAGAAAGTTAGATCAGAATGTTGATGTGAATACTCCTCCATCGGCAGAACAGAGTAACACTCCACTGGCAAGAGACTCTTCATCTAACTAAAGGAAAATCCTTTGAGGGTTTTGCAACTAAATGAGAAACATGCTATTATTCCCTCAATTGATAGTAAGAAGTTGAAATTACTTCCATACCGACAGATAAGTTAAGTCATTACTTAACTGACAAGCACTAAATGTGGTAGTTGAAGATAATGACATTATAAAGCAAGTGTTTTCGGCTCCATTTTCATTCATCGAGCATTCATAATTTTGAGAGCACGAACATTTCTAAGCGAAGGCACCCTTAGTGAAGAAATTCATCAAGCAATCATTCCTTAAGGTGGATAAAGGTATTTATAACCATGGCTTCTTCATCTACTCTTGAATTTATTGCAAACCCTACTATTGTTGAAGTTGTTAAGTGACCTAGACCTGTTTTTCAGCTAGTTCCTGAAATTGCTAAGAAAGGCGATAGAATAGATGCATTCTCCCAAATCCCTAAGGGAGTAGTTTATGTTGAAGACCCTAGAATGTATATACATTGTCATATAGAGGAATTGGGTGATCATGAAATTAAAAACATGTATAAATCTGAAATTTGTGATGAATCCGGAAATGTCAAAATTGAACACTAGATAATAGAAACCCTAGGTTTTACAAAAATTCTTAGTATCCCAGATTTTCCCAAGGATATCATAATAATTATGCTAAGAAAGGTTCATGGTGAATTCTTTTGGCTGGACTCTATTCACAAGAATACTAAGGAAGTTGTTAAAGCTATAACAGGATTACCTTCCACCGGTAATAGACCTAACAAAACCAAGAGAGTCTCAAATGACATAGTGATAGACCTAACTAGTGCAACATTTGACAAGAGATCACTAAGGGTAAATGGTGTAATGGATATCTATGTCAAATTTATCAGTATGATCTTAGGCTACAAAACTATACATGCAAATAGGTTAAACTCAATCTCTAGCCTATGCATTAAAAATGCCTATGATATGATAAAAGATAATGCAAGAATAGATGTGTGTGAATGGCTTCAAGATCAACTGATTGATAATTTGGGAAAGATAAAGAAAGACAAAAAGGGAACATTCAGATTTGGAAACCTACTTGTTTGTCTGATGATGTACATAACCAAACAAGTACCCGGTATTGGTATTAGAAATTTTGGTTTTGATATACCAGTAGGAAAACAATTGTTAGATTTACTGAACAACATGGGAGAGAACAGGGAAAATAACATAAATGAGTATTTTCAAGCATTGAAGGCCCGAATGAAAACTAGAGTTAGATTGTCACAAGCAATTATGGACAAATATAAGGATAAAATCTATTTTGTAATAAAGAAGGATGAAATTTGGATGGAGGAAGTTATTACTAGAACCATCTGGGTAACTAAAATGGGGTATGAAACTGATGACAACATAATAGAAACTTATGCAAAAGCCCTCCTAGAAGCTCCAAAGGAACCTGAAGAAAAACTTTTTGGTAGTGCTGAAACAATAAAAAGCCAAATTCAATCAAGAAAAAGGGTTAAGGAGGTTGAGGCAACTATTAGAAAAGGAACTGAGTAGACAAAAGCTATCAAGGAAGGTTTATTAAGACAAACCGATATTAAGGAAAATGATCTGGAAGAACTTCAATCAGAAGTTCATCTGTCACCAGTTGCAACTTCCTCTGAGAGTGGCATATTGGCTAAATTCAAAAGAGTTGAAAGAAAGAGAAAAACTTCACTGGTACCCTCACCTTCTCCTAGGAAAACAAGACAGAAGAAACAAGCGGTGAGGCCCCCAACAAAGAAACTGACTCCAAAGAAAAAGAAGATGATCCCTAAGAAGAAGACTCAACAAACTATTGCTCCCATTGATAAACTTCTCAATGAAATAATAGAGTATGGAAAGCTGAAAAAACATTAACAAATTATATGACACACTATTAGTTGATGACAAGGAGAAAGTAGAGAACAATGTAATCTTACACTTAGATATTTACAAGAAATTTTTGATACAAGTTGTTGATGAAATACCAACAGATCTGTATAACAGACTAGAAGCTAGAAGGCTAGCTATTGTTGAGCTTGATAAGAAAATAAAGATTGAAAAACTACTTGTTGTACATCTCGTCAACTCACTCAAAGAGATAGATCAATTGATCTCTAAGGCTAACTGGTCAGTATTTTCAATTGCTCACCATCATGTAGCACTGATGGTAGGTAGAGTGAATAAGGTAACAAAAGAAACAGCTAATGTATGGGATATATTCTTTGTAGAGAAGGAGAAACATGAAGAGTATTGAAGCCCTAAACCTATCAAGGTATATCAAAAGGATAAGGGAAAAGGTAAGGTTGGTGGACCACCTAGTATAAAAATAATAGACAACTTATCCCCACCGCCTCTAGATACTCCACTGGTAGTTACTACTCACAATCAACTGGCTATTGAGAGTATGGACACACCACATGAGGATACAAATCCTGATTCTAAGGTATTATATACAATGAACATTGACACTCAGAAAGTCAATATTTTGGTGGATAAAGAATCAACTGGGAAATCAGATGTGGCAACTAATCCACTGGCAGAAAACATTACAGTGACCCCAGACACTAGAAAGGCAAAGACCACAGATGTACATAATGATTCATCTACTGAGCCACTAGCAATAAGCAACACAGAAGAAAAACTAGTAGTAGACAACACTGAGAAACAGGCAGAGCAACAGGCTCGCTCACATGAACAGGTTCATGCAGAGATAGTGCCACTGGCAATAGCTGAGAAACCCAAACCTTTGCTTAGAGATATGCAAACACACACTGACCTACTAGAGGTCACTATAAGAAAAGAAGTTACTCACACTGGCAGAATACAGATTGTTGGTTCTTCCATGGCAGAATTTAGACCAACAAATGTGATAGAAGTTCTATTGGATTCAATCAAGAAAATAACAGAGTGCAATGCACAAGAATACAAAGCTATTGATGATACAATCCCAATTTTAAAAATGATACCACCCAAGTGTAATATGGATAATAAAGATTTTTTAAATCAATTTGACACGTTGTCTAAATATATTACTAACAACATTGTGATAGTTGAACAAATAAATGAGGAAGTATTCAAAGAGAAAATTGAGGAAAAAAAACATAAATTCTTTGAAGAGGAAATAAAGAAGTGCATGAGACAATTTGACACTCTTTTACTAGCACTATGTAAAACACTAAAATAATTTAAAAAGTTGTATAGACATACATGTAAAACAAACCTTTTGATAGTAGATATAGACAAGAAGATCAGTATGGTACAGGAAGAAATAAATAAATTAGCTGACAATTTCATTAATTCATTTGAACCATTATCAGTTTTTGAGCAAAAAATAACAGGTTTTGAGGAGGAACTTTATAAATTTGAAAGAAAGAAGGAAAGAATAAAAGGAAAGGCAAAAGATCTGAAATGGAGACTTAGTCCAAATTTGGACTACCTTGCCTCCTTGAGAAAAGAGATATCTGAGGCATTGGTTCAAGGACAAAAGACACCAGAACAACAAATGCAACACCTCACGGGTACAATTCAGAGGATAGAGGCCGCATTAAAGGATAGTCAATGATTCACTGAGAGCCTGAATCTGGTATTGGCAAACCTTTTTAGATTGTAACCAACTGGTTCCAGGGATGAAGCTAGAAACCACACTCAATTGACACTTTAACAACCTTTGTCATTGATGCCAAAGGGGGAGTAGTGGTAATGAGAAAAATGATTAGCAGAGAAAAATGATTAGCATAAGACACCATCAACTTAAGGGGAGCACATATGTTTGGCATACAGTTTTTGGTAAGAAAATTTTGGCAGATTCTTTTTGGACGATACTTTTTGGATTTTTCTCATGAGTGTTGCCATCAATGCCAAAGGGGGAGATTGTTGGCAAATGCACACTCCAATGAGAAATTGTAGGTGATTGAAGGTTTTGTCATTGATGGAAACCTTGCAATCATATGATACTGGCAAGACAATTATACCGGCACCTACAATGACAAACTCTACACTGACACACAGAACACTGGCAGTGAAAGAAAGGATACCGGCACCCAGGCCGATAGGAATTTTATTTGTAATATATTTTGTAATTAATTGTAAAATCATTGTAAGCCGACATGGTGAGTTGTAAGATGACTCATATATGTATGAGATCATTATAGAACATTTGGTAATGAAGGATAGGTGAAATAAGGTAGACGTAATATGTGAATTTTAGGTTAAGGGTTTATGTATGCAGTAGAGCTAAAACCGGTACTGGATCTTGCATAGCAGATGCTATTTTGAAGTAGTACAAGACATTGGATTATTATAATCCATTTTTGTAAGTCAATGTGACTTCCTTTTATAATTGAGCAGTGAGCTCTAGGAACTTGGCCTTCCTGCATGTGCAGGCCCCTATTGTAGTAGTAATATTCCCTTATTGGCCAGTAAGTGAATATTATGGGTCACAAATCCCATCAAGGTTTTTTCCACATCAGGTTTCCTTGGGTTTCCTCATTAAACTACTGTGTTATGGTGTTCTCTTCATGTGGTTATTGTTTTTCTTGTTTATTGCATTACTTTTGATTTACTGGTACACTGTATTGACATGGTTTACATGTTTTGAATCAAGTAAATCTTTAAACTGGTTAGATACTGATTCACCCCCCCTTTAACTATCTTAGGTAATCCTAACAGTGAGTCTTTACCAAATCTTACAACTCCGCCATCAAATTCCTTCAGGGAAAGAAATTTGCTCCGATCACCAGTCATGGGATGTGAACAACCACTATTAATGATCTAATCATCAGAATTATCCATCCTGGATACTAATGCCTTCTGGTCTGACATCTCTTCTTTAATGGCTACAAAGACAATGTCTTCATTAGCATCACCATTAGATTCCTCATCAGTGATACCACCATCAATAACAATAAGAAAATCTCTTTTTCTTTTACCCTTATACTTCTTGAATTTCTCTGGTTTGTGTTCATTATCACCATTAGGACAGTTAGCAAAAATGTGTCTAGTCTTGTTGCATGTAAAATATTTCAAAGGTAATTTGCCTCTATATTTACCTATACCTCTAGGCAACTGCTTGGCCAATAATGCTTCAAGCTCAACTAAATTGTCTTCATCATCAACTTCTCTAATAGATCTAGATTCATAAATGTGACTGACATCTCTACTTTTCCTCATGTATGGGTTACAAACATAAGCTCTAAATGCATATCCATATTTTTGTACACTACCATCATAACCATTTAATTCAAAAGGAGTAAGCTTGACAATGATGTAGTCAAGAGTTACCTTATTTTTGTCAATGGACTTTATCTCTTGAATAGGTACAACTCAGATAGTGTAGACCAGTAGAAGGGTTCTCAGTACCTTACTGATCACTGTGGAATCTTCCACTTTACCTCCTGCACTCTTAATTTCACTGACTATCTCTTTTATCCTTTGACCTTACTGTTGGATATTCTCACCTTTAGCCATCCACATGTCCTCAAGTTTTCCTCTTAGACTCTCTTCTTTATCAATCTTAACATGTTCATCACTACTATAAATCTATTCAATTTTTTCCATACCTCATATGCAGTTTCAAGACCATGAACATCTACATACTCTGCATCAGACAAAGAATTGATAATAGCCTCCAATGATTTATGAATTTCTTGTTTCTCTTTCTTTTGATCATCAATGAACATCCCAGTAGGTGCAACATACATAGTATCGACATATTCCCAATACTGATCATCAATCAACATCCTGTAGTTGTCTCTATTAAACTTCAAAACTTCCTCCTTCATCATGATCAATAGATCTTTACCTCAAGCTATTAGGCTTAAACCTTAGAGGACCTGATAGGCTTTGATACCAATTTATGGTATGATGAAAGAATAAGTATCCAGTCAACTACAGAGAGGGGGGGTGAATTGGTAGATAGAAAAACTGATAATAAACTTCACCATTCTCAAAAATCAATCTCTCAAAGTAAACTTAGAATAATAACTTTGTCAAGATAAAAACTCATAAGATAAACCGGTTGACTGTTACAACATATTAACAGTAAACAACTTCTTCATATCTCAATGCTTTTGGTTATCATGACTTATCAAAAATAGTTAAGTAGTTAATTAAATCAACCATGAAAACATAACCATAAAAACATTCACCACTTGACAGAAACATTTTTGACGTGGAAACCAAAATAGGTAAAAACCATAGTGAGATGAGACTCACAAGATAACCATTTGAACTCTTAGGAAGTTTTCCCTATTATGAGCCTAGCCTATTAAATCTTTACACAAAGTCCTATTAAGAGCTGATCTTGTTAGGAATCACTTGATTAAGGGATTGACTACAAATGCCTTGTTAGAAGCAACACCCTGTAAAGAGTAACCTCGATAGAGGATTTGAAAATCCAATCTAATGGACCACCTTGTTAGAGGATTTAAATAGCACCAAGCTTGTTAGAGCTTACCCAGTTGGGGCATTCAAATTCTGCTCTAATTGTTAGAAAACAATAGGAATTTGTTGATTTGTCTGAATAGAACTACACTTGCTTGATTAGATCCATTTCATGATCCTAGCTGCCTTTACTCAAACTGCAAATACATAATCCTTTTTGGAAAGCACACACTCAACTAAACTGTGTCTATCTCTTTTTCCAACTCTCTAAAACTAAACAATTTCATTGACCTTAAATACAAACCAATCAGGTCAGTAACACAACAAAAACCTAACTCTCATCGACATTACAAATAAATTTGGTTCAAGTATGACTATTGGATTACATGGAAATCTCTGCACATCAATTAAGAGAACCTTGATCACTCCTTGATCACCACTTCATCGAACTTAGTAACTCATCATGTGCTTTGAATTAGATGCAATACATTTTCTCATTCCCTAGACAAAAACCGTTACAACAACCCACCAAAATCTCTTGGAATTGTCTTCATACAATAATCATGCATGCCATTACCGCTCATCATCAAATCATAAACTAATATAACCAATTAACCAAACTTAATCAGTTAGGGTTTATCAAAAACAATAGGTAGTAGGGTTTACCAGTTACATGAATATATAAGGTTTACACCAGTTACCGATTCACTCCACAAGTTCTTTCTACCGGTTACAGTAACAATACTACAACAATATCAACAATATCATTACTAGTTTAATTGACATCAATGACAACATAACATATCATTAATGCAATCTTCATGCAAATGCCAACAACAAAAATGTTGATAGATATCAAGTTAAAACAAACATTACGTCCCTTTTTTTGGTGTCTCTTCTAGATCTCAGAGCAGACAAGGTGGATATGTTGATGTTAGGGAGGATATTTAAAGAAGAATTCCTAGGGGATGATGTTCAAGTTGTCATCTTTTCATAAATAGGGGTGCAGATCCCTTGGGCAAGTGATTTACACAAGTTTTTCAGGCTAGGTCAAAATGTGGTCAGGAAATATTTTATTTTGATCCTGAATACTGAGTAGTTGACGTGACATAGGAAATGGGTGCATATTGGTAGGGATTTACTTTGGAAATGGATTCTCCTAGATGAATTTATAGACTATGGATGGATCGATGAATTCTCAAAACTTATCTTCTCTAGATAATTCTACTTAGACAGAGGGGAACATCCTTAGGGTTACTTGGTGTAGGAGCACCTTGCAGATTTTGATGACCATTTGAGAAATAAAGGCTCTTGGAGGATTTTTTAGGTTCGTTGAATGTTTTTATGTTGTAATATGGTCTTTGGAGACCATTCATTTTGTTTTGATCAGCCATGTAAGGCTTTGATGCCATTTTTATAGTGTGCACTCCCTTGGACCTATTTCGTCAACCATGCTAACATGACATCCAAAATGCCTATATGAGGAAAGAAATGTATTTTGGATTCTACATGACATATTTTTATGGTTTATGATGTGTTCTAATATGTCTCATAGGTAAAATTCATAAGTTGTCAAGTTTGTACAAAGTTGTCAAGTTAAATGATGACTTTTGCTATTAATTTGTTGTCAAAATGTAACTAGCCTCCTTCCAACAGCTAACTAATTCAAATTTATATTGAAGTCAATTGAGGAGGTTGGAAAAACCCTTTTAAGGCCTTGGAGGTAGAAGGGATGAGTTGATGATGAATAGTGGATGTAATTTGGTGATCAAATTTAATAAACACTCAGAAATTTGCTTAAATCTGCTATAATAGTGCCTTGTATGGATTTTGTATGGACTCCATGTGTAGTATAAGTCATTGATTTGAATAGGAATATGCATTGATGATATTTTTATTCTTATTTTTATTTTGTTGAAAAAGGTTTAATAACAAGGAAGATATTGACATTTTTGTAACAGGCGGCCTGAAAAACCCTCCAAAACTAGGGATTTTAAAGAAATGCTCTCTTAATCCCACATTCCTTGAGCCAAATTGGCTCAAAATTTGAGGAGTGGTAGGGGATACCATTTAATTTAATATTATTTATGTTTTTGAGTGGTCCATTTAGTTTCTGGAGTTTGGGATCATGCCCTAGGCTAGGCATCCTCATGTGACTAGTGCATTTTGACTGCTAAAGTTGGTGCAGGGATAAAACTATGAATGATGGACCCTATATGACTGTGCTTTTTTTTTTTGGATGTTTTCAGACCTTATACAACTATTGGTGTCATTTTAATATGCCATTTTAGTGTGGTTGCTTTGCATAAGTGGTCTAAAAGCCATTTTAGCCCTCTGGTAGCAGTAGCAGTTGACCTAGCAAATGCAAGAGGGGTTTTGAATTTTGGTAATGTTTTGTGTCATCATTGGAGGTTTCCAAAAGGGTAAATATTATATAGTATTCTTAGGATTATTTCTAAGTTCTACCCCAAAAGTTCAAAAGAGAGATACTAGTAGTAGGTGTTAGTAGCAGGCTGATTATCCTAATTGATTTGCACACACAAAAAGGGTGTTATTTTTCTCATGAATAGTGTTCCTTGAGTTGGTAAAGTGGTACTATAGGGTCCACACCTATTTCCAATTATGGTTGAGTTGTAAACCAAGTAGCCATAGGTGGCGACAGGAGAGTTGGTATCAAGAATAATCTTGATGTGAGAAGTTTTATCTCCATGAGTTGTTCATGGACATAGAGGGTTCCCATTGAGAAAGGGGGAGTGTAGATAAGTCCTTTCATGTTACTGTTAAACTATCCAAGTAGCCATGAGAATGTTGAGATCTTAGTTGAGGGTTTCATGGATTGAGTTTGTGTGAGAAGCCTTTGTTCCTTGGGGCTCTGCATCATATTGTTATCAGAGAAAGTCTGATCATTGGGAGAATATATTTTTGTGTATGTTAGCAGAAGAGAGTCAAGAAAAGGCTTGCATATTTCCTCCAAAGGGAATGTCTATAGAGGTGGCTAAGAAATCCCAAGAGATGGAAGAGATGATCAAGACCAAGGTCAAAGAGGCACTCAAGGCAGAACTAAAGGCATTGAAGAAAAGAAAAGGGCCAAGTGAGAAGACAAATTAAGAAGGGGAACAAGAGGATGAAGAAGAATAACCCCCAAGGAAGGATTTAAAGATAATTGTTGATCATAGACTATTCCTTGAAGACCTCAAAACAGTAGGCAAAGACTCTTCAGAAGCCAAGATGGAGATTCCTACCTATAGTGGGAAGATGAATGCTGAAGAACTTGTAGATTGGATAGATGCCTTGAATAATTATTTTCAGTACAAGGAAGTGGTTGAGGAGAAGAAGATGAAGTTATCAAATACCAAGCTAAAGGGTGTTGCCTTAACCTGGTAGAACTACACTCAAGGTAAAAGGGTGAACGTGGGCAAGAGTATGATTCATTATTGGGAAAAGATAGTGTCCAAACTCAAGGACCAATTGGTGCCTACTAATTATGAGGTGCAATTGCATAGGAGAATACAAAACCTGAAATAGAAGGATTTGGATGTGGCTTCCTACAAAGAAGAATTTAACAAATTGAGTTTGAGATCAGGGTACCGTGAAGATGAAAAGGAAAAGGTTGCTAGGTACTTGAATGGGCTCAAGTCCAACATTCAAGATGAGATAAGTCTAAGGACTCATAAAACAATAGATGAATTCTTTCAAATAGATTTGAGGGCTAAAGATAAGTTGAGAAGAAAAGGTGAACAACCCGGTAGAGGAAGAGGAGGCAAGAATTTTAGAGGAAAAGGAAATTTTAGGGGAAGAGGACAATCTCAGAAACTCCAAGGTGAGTCTAGCCAGCAAGAACAAAGAGGAGACTCAGGTTCAAGAGGACGATTTAGAGGAAGAAAACCCAATGGAAGGGGTATAATTGGTGGACCAAGGAGAGGTCTTAGTTTTTTTTACAAGGACATGCTTCAATTGCAACCAAGTAGGGCACACTGCAAGAAAGTTTCTTGAGAAAGACTCAAACTCTCATGGATTATAGAGAATGAACTAGCTGATTTAAAAAGATGATTGCCAAAGTGTCAATTCTCTAATTGGAAGTGCAACCCTAGCCTATGATGGAGAAAGCTTGATGATAATGAGAACCATGTTTAAGGTACCTCAAGTGAAAGAACCCCCTCAATAGAAGACAATATTCAGAACCATGTGCAAGGCCTATAGTAAGTTATGCAAGATAATTATTGATTCAGGTTCTACTGAAATATTGGTTTTCATAGAGATGGTAGACAAACTGAAGTTGAAAAGATTACCTCATGGAAACCCTTAGAAGGTGTCATGCTTGAATAAGGGGCATGTTGGTTCTGAAATAAATGTCCTAGATCCTTGAGAAATAGCCACTGTCTCATAAACAAACTAAGGATTGGTTTTGGCCATCAAACAAGATTCAATAGCAAGGCTACAATCTTCTACTCTTCAAGCTCTATAGGACCTAGGTGGGTATCCTTGTTGCAATGTTTCACAGTATTTCAACTCTACATGGAAAGATATTGTAGTGTATAGTAGATGCTTTCAATGAAAAGAAAATTATGATATACTACAAATTCTGGCTTGAACCTTTGTTTGTACTACTTTGCTTGCATTGAAAACTAGTTCTAATCTATTCTACTCCTAATGCAAAAAAACTAGAAAATGAAATATAAAAGGTGAAATAAGAATGTTGAAATAATCCTAAAACCCAGAAAAGTATGACCACTGCCTGTTCAGGGAGATACAGAGTCAAATGATAGGTTTAAGGATAGAAAATATCACACTATCAACATTAGCATCCAATGCTAAGCATTCACGACTTGATTAAATGCTCAGACATAATATATTCACAACTTTCTCACAAAACATCTCATACAAATGTTGTTATATTCAAGACAGAATCTAATTCAATTACTTGAAATGAAACCCATCAAGGCATACACATTCTCCATTAGAGAAGACAAATTGAACATGTCCTTAACATAAAAATTCATACAACACCATACAACAGATTTGAGAATGAAAAATGAATGTCTTTTTTATTGATTTTTAGAATAAAATGATACATTCATGATAAATTGTTGTGCTAAAAATCTTTAAAAGACTATGTCATAATATTGCTTTAAAGCTATCCTAGTACATACTAAGCAAATTTTAAGAATTAGAATTGTTCTTCTTGGCTCTAAATTCCCTTTTATAACACAAGAGATAAAAATAAGCCTCAAGCCAAGAAGACACATGTCAAAAGTATAAGTCATTACAATTCACCCTAAGTCCTCTCTGTCCTTACTAACATGTGTGCACATCTCTTTGCTCTAGTAAATGCATGGTCTATTGAGAAGGCGTCATTCTGGAAACTTTGTCTTGAAGGTCTGCAAAACTATGCCTTCATTAGTACTTTGGCACATGCTTTTGTCAGGATCTGAAGTACACCTTGGCACCTAGTAGTAAGTAACCTAGAGAACGGTTCTTGATGATTGAATGCTTTGGTTAGTCCTCCTCAAAATTAGCACCCTGCACAAAAAATAAAGTAACATAATAGGAGTAGTACCTTTTAATTTTGTCCAATGGCCAAGTAAAATCCCTCAAACTCTTAAAACTATTTATTGCTTCCTTTATTCTATGGGCTGGCAAAGTTATGGCCTACAAAGTAAATCTATGGTACATGAAATCTACCTCCATGATTTTATCAATGATAATAAAGTATGACTCACTTTGGGCCAAACCAGAAGCTAAGGAAGTCAAAATTGCATTTATGGCATCTTGGAAACCTTTCTTCCACTCCTCTAAGATCTTGATCTGTCCTTTGACTATCAAAATTGTGGGGATATCCCACTTCTTCAAACCTTGGAAAGAATCAATCATTTTAATCAATGTCCTTTTCTCATCTTCAATGTTTGGAAATTCCTTGGTTAATAAATTGAAAATTTTCCAAGTTACCCCTACAACCTGGGGTGGAGAGACCATGTTCTTGATTGCTAGCATTACTTATTTTAAATCTTGACCTTTTGGCATCCAAGTAGTCTTGATTGGCTAAAAGAATGAAATAATTTCCTTCAACTGGCTGAGGAGCTGTGAAGTAAAAGAATATGAGGTGTGCACCTCGCTCAATTTTTTAATAAATTTATTTTTCACCTTCAAAATTGAAGCCTTTCAGATTTCAAAATAATTATTCTCAGGTTCATCCTTAACTCTATGTAACTCTTTATTCATTCTTTCTATTTCTTCAAGCCTGATTCCTCCTAAAGAATCTGCAATCACCTTCTTTATTTGGTGGCATTTGCATAAAGATTGCATTAATGATATGCTATGTTGTCATTGATGTCAATTGAATAGGTAATGCTATTTATGATATTACTAATATTGTTGTTGTTATTGATATTGTCTTATAACCGGTAGGAAGAGATTTGAGGAAGATGTTGTCAACCGATATGTTAGTTTGTGAGTTGAACCAATAAACTGATTTATAAGGTTAAACCCTTTTCTATGCAATGTAACCGGTAAACCCTACCAGTTGTTTTTATTAAACCCTAATGGATCAAGTTTGCTGGTTTAAGATCTAATGATGAGCAGTAATGCTGGTGATAGTGTGATCATTGTATGAAGATTAGTTCAGATTGTTTTTGGCATGTTTGTCTATTTGCCTAGGGAATGAGAAAAGTGGATTGCATCTAATGCATAGTGCGTGATGAGTTACAAAGTCCGATGAAATGCTGATCACGAAGCAGTTGGAATTTTCTTGAAGAATGTGTATAGATTGCTATGTAAATCCAATGGTCACACTTGAACTGATTTTTTTGTAATCTCTATGAGAGAATTAGGTTTTTGTTGTGTTACTGACCTAATTGAATTGTATTTAAGGTTGATGAAGTTCTTTGTAAAATGGTTGGAAAAGTGTTGGCTAAAATCAGATGACTGCGTGGTTGCCTAACTGGAGAATAGATCTACAGTTTGACTAAAGGCATATTGAAGCTTAAAAGGATCTGATCAAGCAAATGTAGTGCTATTGAGACAAATCAAGAAAACCTATTGTTTTCTAACAACTACAACAAAACTCAAATCCCCTAATTGGGTATATCTAACAAGCTTGGTTACTTCTTAAATCCTCTAACAAGGTAATCCATTAACTTGGATTCTCAAATTGTCTACCGAGGTTACTCCTAACAGGGTATTTTTGTTTCATCAAGGCATTTTGTAAATCCCTTAACCAAGTGATTCATAATAGGATCAATTCTTAATGAGACTTATTGTCAAAGCTTTAATAGGCTTGGCTCCTAACAGGGTGAACTTCAGAAGAGTTCAAATAGCTATCTTGTCAGTCTCATCCCACCATGGTTTTTACCTATTTGGGTTTTCCACATATAAACATTTGTGTCAAGTGGTGAATGTTTTTGTGGTTATGATGTTATTTATTTATTTGATTATCTTATGATAAGGCATGATAACTAGAAGCATTGAGAGATGAAGTATGTTGATATATGATTAAGCATTTGTATGTTTACAAGATTGAATTTGTTTACTGTTAAGTTGTTATAATAGTTAACTCATTGATGTTGAGTATTCTTATGAGTATTAATCTTGATAGTGAAAGTTTACTTTGTGAGTATTAATTTGACATTGGGAAGTTTGTATCAGTTTTTTAGTTTACTGAGTCACCTCCACACCAGATACTTATTCTTTCATCATACCATCAATTGGTATCAGAGCATCTCAAGTCCTCCTTAGCCTAAAATTCTAACCACTTAATGAAAATATCCTTTAGATCATGATGAAGAAGGAAGGTCCAAAGTTCAACAAAGATAACTAGAGGATATGGAGTGACAAAATTAATATTTACATTAAGAGTCAAGGAAGTCAGTATTGGGATCATGTCGAAGCTTTATGTGTTACACCTACTGGAACTCTGACTGATGATCAGAAGAAATAACAACAAGAAAATCATCAGGCATTGGAGGCTATTTTTAGGTCCCTATCTAATGCTGAATATGTAGATGTTCATGGTCTTGAAACTGCATATGAAGTATGAAAAAAACTAGAAGAGATTGATAGCGGTGATGAACATGTTAAGATTGCTAATGAGCAGAGACTAAGAGGAAAGTTTGATGACATGAGAATGTTTGAAGGTGAGAATATCAAGTAGTATGGTCAAAAGATAAAAGAGATAGTTGGTGAAATAAATAGTGCAGGAGGGAAAGTAGAAGATGCCACAGTGATTAGTAAGGTACTAAGAACCTTGCTGATGAATCAATGATGAATAGTTAGTACCAAACCGGTACTGAGAGGGGGCTGAATTAGTACTGATAAAAGCACTTTACATTGAACCGGTTCGACTGAGAACCCTGCACTTTGACTGGCAAGAAATAACACCAGTCTAAACTAGATTACTACCAGTTAAACACAGAGAAAGACATAGAATGGTAACTCAGCTTTCCACACAATCTATCATCTTATTTCCCCTTCACCCATATGCATCCACTAGTAATACGTTAACAAAAATGTAAAGACTTACATGTTCAACATGCTTTACCGCTTAATAGAGAATAACAAAGCATCATATGAAAAGCATCACACATAACACACATATTTTTCATGTGGAAACCCAACTAGGAAAAACCACGGTGGGGATGAATACCCACAAGTTGTTCTTTGAACCCTTTTGAAGTCCGCTCTATTAGGAGCCTAGTCCGATTAAAGACTTTACAATAGGTTCTGTTAGGAACCAATCCTGCTAGGGATCACCCATTTAGGGGATGGCTAAAATACCCGGTTAAGAGTTAAACCCTGTTAGAGGATTTTTAGAACTCAATGATTTTGAGTCACCCTGTTAAAGGATTTATAGCAAGCCGGTTAAAGCTACCCTATTAAGGGATTTTCCAACTATTGAAGTGGTTAGAGGTCAATAGGTATTACAATGATCTGGTAATAGTACTCAATGCTAATGCATATCCACTTCAGTTCCTTCCTTTTGCACTCACACTATGTAGGTATCTATTCTCATCTCTGGTCTAGAAAGAATCATGTATCTTTGCACTTAGATACACACACAACATTCACCAACAACTTCAACATGAAACACAACATCAACCTTATAAGAAACAAATAGGTCGGTAGCATAAACCCTAAACCCTAAACATTTAGGTTGATAAATTCAGTCGGTTCAATCCTGACCATTGAACACTTTGCATTTGAATACAACAGTCTTGAACAGATCTCAAGATATTCTCCATCATTCGTTCTTCACTGCTTCTTGGAGGCGATAACCCATCACATGTTCTTCACCATTTGCAAGGACTTCGCACATTCTTGAGGTAGATAGGATCAATCCCCTTCATGCACATGAGGCTAATGTGGCAACATGATCTGATCTCCATTACAATGCTAACTCATCACACAATGTCATCGTTTGAATCACACAGGCTTGAAACACTTCAACCGAAAACCCTGAGGCTGGGACTACCAACTGGTAGTCATACCATATTAAAGCTTGATAGAGAAAATTCCATATACTGGTTCACTTGGAAAAATGTACAGCTTCACCTTTTGCACATATATTGGTTCATAACATTATACCAGTTCACTTTGCCAGTTGCTTAACTTCAATAAACCAGTTCACTCTTCAACATATTATCGATTCACTCTTCAGCATATTATCGGTTCTCTCTTTAGAATATTGACATCAATGACAACACAATATCATCATGTCAACATACTCTGCACATATGCCAACACCTGCTACCGATCTATGCTATCCGAGTTGCAGCCATTTAGGAGCTGAAGTCCATTGAAAAAAATAAGGTAACTCTTGACTCAATCTTGGCAAACTTCTTGCTTTTGAATTAAATGGCTATGATGGTAGTGTACAAAAATTAGAATCTGCATTCAGAGCTTCTGTCTCTAACCTGTCTATGATAAAAAGTAGAGATAATTGTCATAGTTATGAATCTAGATCCTGCAGAGATGTTGATGATGAAGACAACTAGTGGAGCTTGAAGCACTGTTGGCAAAACAACTACTTATAGGTACTAGGAAATATAGAGGTAAACTACCTTTAAAATGTTTTGCATGTAAGAAGACTGGTCATATAGTAGCTAACTATGATAATGGTGAAAATGAATACAAGAGACACAAATTCATGAAGTATAAGGGTAAAGGCAAGAGAGATTGTCTTATAGCAGTTGACAATGGTATTACCAATGAGGAATATGATTATGATGTTAGTGAAGATATTGTGTTTGTAGCTATTAAGGAAGAGATATCAGATCAGAAGGCATTTGTGTCCAGGATGGATAACTCTACTGATTGGATCATTTATAGTGGTTATTCACATCACATGATCGGTGATCAGAGCAAATTTCCTTCCTTGAAGGAATTTGATGGTGGTGGTGTCAGATTTGGCAATGACTCACCCTATATGGTTAAAGGTAAGGGAGTTATTTCTCTTAATGGGAAGAGAAGTGCTGATGATGTCTATTGGGCTGAAGACCTAAAGCACAATCTTCTAAGTGTGGCACAACTTAATGATAGAGGATACCCACTGGAGTTTAGAAATGGTATGTGCAAAATCTTTGACAACAAAGGTGAATTGATTGCAACCAGAAAACAAACCAGAGTTAATCAATTTCATCTTAAACCTAAAGTTAGCAACTGTTTGATTGTAAAAATAGATGATAGTTGGCTTTGGCATAGGAGATTTTGTCATATAAAATTTGATAACATTGCTAAAGTGAGCAAGTCCAAGATAGTTAGAGGTATGCCTCAGCTAGACAAACCAATTAATGCTCTTTGTAAAGAATGTCAGTTAGGAAAGATGACTTATTTAACTTTCAAGACCAACTCCTTCTTAGCAGAGAACTTGTTAGATTTGGTTCATACAGATCTATGTTGACCAATAAGAACAAGAAGCATTCAAGGTGATAGATATTTCATGATCTTCACTGATGATTGTTCAAGGATGATGTGGGTCACATTCTTGAAGGATAAGAATGAATCTTTTGGTAAGTTCAAGGCATTCAGGGTCTTAGCTGAGAAAGAGAGTGACAAAAAGATAAAATGTTTGAGAACAGATCAAGGCAGTGAATTTATTTCTAAGGAATTCACTAACTATTGTGATGAGAATGGTATCAAATGGAAGGTTTTTGTACCAAGGACACCATAGCAGAATGGTATAGCAAAGAGAAACAACTGATCCATGGTTGAAGGTACTAGGACAATGTTTATATAAGGAAGTGTAGCAAAAACATTTTGGAAAGAAGCTGTAAGTACAATTGTCTACACAATGAACCAAGTTCTGATAAAAAGAGGTAAGGAAAAGACCCCTTATCAATATTGCTATGGAATATCACCTGATGTTAGCTATTATAAGATATTTGGTAGCAAGTGTTTTTATTAAAAGAGGTGATTATATTAGAAATTTTGAAGCTAAGATTGATGAAGGCATATTTCTTGGCTATTCCACCAAGAGTAAGGCCTATAAATGCTTCAAGAACTGGACACAAATAATTGTTGAGAGTACTGATGTTTGAGTAGATGAATGTCCTGAAGTCTCAGAAGGAACCAGTCCAAAGAAAAAGGATGAAGATCCTTGCATTTTTCTTTTGGAACCAGAAACTGTTATATCAAAACCCGGTAAAGCAAATTCAGATGTACTTGTTCAACCAGAACAAATAAATTCAGAAGAAGATGATAATGAAAAAGCTGAACCTGAAGAGAATGATCATTTTATTCCTAGGTATGTGAGACTGAACCACACTCCTGGGTAGATTATTAGAGATAAGGATATTGGAGTACTAAGTAGAAGGATAAAAAGAGAGAACTCTTGCATGATCTCCACCATTGAACTTATAAGTGCTAAGGAGGAATTTAGTGATGATTATTGGGTTAAAGCTATGGAGGAGGAATTGGATCAAATTGAGAAGAATAACACTTGGACCCTGGTACCCCGACCGGTAAACAAGAATATTATAGGTACTAAATGGGTATTCATAAACAAGTTAAATGAAGATGGTAATATTTATCTCAAGTCTAAAGGAGATGAAATACTGGTCAATGAAGTATTTGTTGATGATATTATTTTTGGAGGTAACGATGTCATGAGTAACAGTTTTGCAAATGAAATGAAGAATGAGTTTGAAATGTCTTTAGTAGGGGAACTAAAAATTTTCATAGGCTTGCAGCTATAACAAATGAAGAATGGTATTCTCATTACTCAATCTAAGTATGTGAAAGAGCTTTTGAAGACTTTTGGCATGAGTGACTGTAAACTAGTTGGAACACCAATGGTTACATGTTGTAAGTTATCCAAGGAAGATGAATCTAATTCTGTTGATGAAAAGGAATATAGGTCAATGATTGGCAAATTACACTATGTTGTTCACAACAGACTGGATATTGCCCATGCAGTTGGTATAGTTTCTAGATTTCAGAAGAATCCAAAGGAAGCACACCTTATAGCAACCAAGAGAATTTTTAGATATCTGAAAGGTACAGTTGACTATGGATTATGGTATCCATATGGTGGAAAATTTGATTTAAAGGCATACACAGATGTTGATTGGGCAGGAAATGTTGATGACCAGAAAAGTACTACTGTTGGAGCATTATTTCTAGGAGGAAGGCTAGTTTCATGAGTAGTAAGAAGCAGAGTTGTACTTCACAATCTACTGCTGAAGTTGAGTATATTGCAGCTTATATGAATTGCACACAGGCTATTTCAATGAGGCACATTTTGGAAGGTTTTTAAGATGAAAATCTCAAAACCTATAAATATTTTATGTGATAATACAAGTGCCATTAATTTTTCTAAAAATCCTATTTTGCACGCTCACACCAAGCACATTGAATTGAAGTATCACTTTTTTGAGTGAAAAAGTTCAAAGTAAAGATGTTATCTTAGAGCATGTTTCTACCAAGGAGTAGCTTGCATATATCTTTACCAAACCTCTACCAAAGACCACTTTTTAGTATCTTAGAAGTCAGTTGGGGGTTGTCCCTCTTCATGAAGTTAGTTGACCATGATGCTGATTGCATTAGTCCTTGAATAACTTGCAAAATATTACATGGATTAATGAATAAGTGGATGTATTCCTTAGGGGAGCATCAAATTGTAGTATGTTGTTGATGCACAGTGCAATTTTTATATTTCATGTTTTACTTTCAATTTGGCATTGTTGTCAAAGGGGGAGAAGAATTATGTGATTAGGAGAATAATTATGTGACTAGCAAAGGGAAACTAGCGATAGCGTGAAGACAAATAGAGCATGGTGAATACTTGGTAATGTAAACCAGGATTCCTATTCACCAATCACAACATCAATCAAAGGAATTGATATTTGTATTGCCATCAATCTCAAATGGGGAGATTGTTGGCATTTGCATAAAGATTGCATTAATGATATGTTATGTTGTCATTGATGTCAATTGAACTTGTAATGGTATTTATGATATTGCTAATATTATTGTTGTTATTGATATTGTCTTGTAACTGGTAGGAAGAGCTTTAAGGAAGATGTTGTAAACTGGTATGTTATTTTGTGAGTTGAACCCGTAAACTGGTGTATAAGGTTAAACCCTTTTCTATGCAATGTAACCGGTAAACCCTACCAGTTGTTTTTGTTAAACCCTAATAGATCAACTTTGTTGGTTTCATATCTAATGATGAGTGGTAATGATGGTGACACATGTGATCATTGAATGAGGATTAGTTCATATTGTTTTTGGCATGTTTGTCTGATTGTCTAGGGAATGAGAAAAGTGGATTGCATCTAATGCATAGTGCATGATGAGTTACAAAGTCCGATGAAGTGGTGATCATGGAGAAGTTTGAATTTTCTTAAAGAATGTGTATAGATTGCTATGTAAATCCAATGGTCACACTTGAACCGATTTGTTTGTAATCTCTATGAGAGAATTAGGGTTTTGTTGTGTTACCAACCTAATTGATTTGTATTTAAGGGTGATGAAATTGTTTGTAAAATGATTGGCAAAGTGTTGGCTAAAATTAGTGGAGTGTGTGATTGCCTAACCAGAGAATGGATCTGTAGTTTGAGTAAAGGTAGATTGAAGCTTAAAAGGATCTAATCAAGCAAATGTAGTGCTATTTAGATAGATCAAGAAAACCTATTGTTTTCTAGCAATTACAGCTAAACTAAAATCCCCTAATAGGGTAAGATCTAACAAGCTTGGTTACTTCTTAAATCCTCTAACAAGGTGATCCATTACCTTGGATTCTCAAATTCTCTACCGAGGTTACTCCTAACAGGGTATTTTCTTTTCATCAAGGCATTTTGTAAATCCCTTAACCGAGTGATTTCTAGTAGGATCATTTCTTAACATGACTTATTATAAAAGCTTTAACAGGCTTGGATCCTAACAGGGTGAACTTCAAAAGAGTTTAGATAGCTATCTTGTGAGTCTCATCTCACCGTGGTTTTTACCTATTTTGGTTTTCCATATATAAACATTTGTGTCAAGTGGTGAATGTTTTTATGGTTATGATCTTATTGGTTGATTTATTTAATTAACTTATGATAAGGCATGATAACTGGAAGCATTGAGAGATGAAGTTTGTTGATATATGATTAAGCATTTTTATGTTTACAAGATTGAAGTTGTTTACTGTTGAGTTGTTATAACAGTTAACCAGTTGATATTGAGTATTCTTATGAGTATTAAAATTGATAGTGAAAGTTTACTTTGTGAGTCTAAATTTGAGTTTGGGAAGTTTGTATTAGCTTTTCAGTTTACTGATTCACCCCCCTCTCAATAATCTACTAGATACTTATTCTTTCATCATACCATCAATTGGTATGAGAGCATCTCAGGTCCTCTTTAGCCTAAAAGCTTAACCACTTGAGGAAAAGATCTTGTAGAGCATGATGAAGAAGGAAGATTTAAAGTTCAACAAAGATAACCATAGGATATGGATCAATAGAATGATGATTTACATTAAGAGTCTCGGAAGTTAGTATTGGGATCATGTAGAAACTCTATATGTTACACCTACTAAAACTCTAACTAATAATCAAAAGAAAGAACAATAAGAAATTCATCAAGCATTGTAGGCTATTATCAATTCCCTATCTGATGTTGAATATGTAGATGTTCATGGTCTTGAAACTGCATATTAAGTATGGAAAAAACTTGTAGAGATTTATAGCCATGATGAACATGTTAATATTGTTAAAGAGGAGACCCTAAGAGGAAAGAATGATGACATGAGAATGTTTGAAGGTGATAATATAAACCAGTATGGTCAAAGGATAAAAGAGATAGTTAGTGAAATAAAGAGAACAGGAGGGAAATTGGAAGATGCCACAATGATCAATAAGGTACTGAGAACCCTACTATCGGTCTATACTATCCACATTGTACCTATTCAGGAGCTGAAGCCCATTGACAAAACTAAGGTAACTCTTGAATCTATCATTGGCAAACTTACTCCTTTTAAATTATATGGCTATGATTGTAGTGTACAAAAATCATAATCTACATTCAGAGCTTCTATCTCTAACCCATCTGTGAGAAATAGTATAGATACTTGTCATGGTTATGAATCTAGATCTAGTAGAGATGTTGATGATGAAGACATCTTAGTGGATCTTGAAGCATTGCTTGCAAAATGACTGCCTAGAGGTACTGGGAAATATAGAGGTAAACTACCTTTAAAATGTTTTGCATGTAACAAGATTGATCATATAGCAACTAATTGTCGTAATGGTGAAAATGAATACAAGAGTGACAAATTCAAGAAGTATAAGGGCAAAGGAAAGAGTGATTGTATTATAGCGGTTGACAGTGGTATTACTGATGAATAATCTGATGGTGATGCTAGTGAAGATATTATGTTTCTATCTATTAAGGAAGAGATATCAAATCAGAAGGTAATTTTCAATGAATAATTTTTTGTAATTGGCATTGAGTGCCACATGAATATCCTTTAATCTCAAATGTTTTTGTTCAAGATCATCTACTGCTAATTGAGCAAACTGGACTACATGTGAGGTGATTGCCATGACCTTTGATGTAGTAGCATCTTCAAGGGTCTTGGTTATTGTGTCCCCTATCCTTTGTTGTCCACCTTATAGAACCATAGGCTTCTCAACATTAGGGGCCTTTGACCATAGACAAAAAGCCTTTAGGCCTACGCTCACCCTAGGCCCATGATCTTTGAACTCTTGCAAAATTGGGGTCCTTTTGCTCCATAATCTGGTCTAACAAAAATATTTTCTCAAAGTCCCAATTAGGGACAAGAAGCATGCCACTATTTGTAATGATTTCCCTGCCTTCCTCAAGGGTGCATCTGAAACTATTCTTGTCAAAATTTTTGATTTCCTTATCAGATAAATATTTCAATTTTTCCCTTAGCCAAAAATATTTAGACTCTGGAGAGTTCACAAAATTGTCACCTACTATGAAATTATTTTAGGCTCTGATCCTTTCATCATTTGCCTCCTCAATAGGGATTGTACTTAGGATAATGGCTCTATCTGAGTCATTTAGGAGCTCAACAGCCTCATCTTACTGGAATGTTTCTCGAGGGGGAGAATGGGGTGACACACTTGTATCAAAATCCACCTAGACATCTACAAAATTAAACATTTTTGCCTTTCTCTTTTCAACTATCCTGACCTATTTAGTTTCCTACCCAGAAGTGTTAGGAGATGTTCTTTCAATTGTCACTGTATGCCCCTTCACCTTGTATACTATAGGGGTATGGTCTATAGGCATTTTCTTGAATTTAACCCCTTTTTCCTTGGCATCCCTTCTCTCCATTTCTATCTTTATTACATCATCTACCTTTCTTATCATGAAAGACATACTGGCAAAATCAGCCTGGAATTCCCTATTAAATCCTTCAAAATTGGGATCCTCTTTCTTTCTCTCTCGTTCAAGATTATTCATGAGCTCCCATTTTTTTGTGCTATTATGCTTTAATAGAGTGAGCATTTCTTATTAAATCCTCTCGCTTATCAAAATAATGAAAATATCCCTTCTCTTTTAGCTTGTTCACTCTGAGGTCATTTACACATCCCTCAGGACCAAAATGTCGAGAGAGAAACCTTCAACCTGTAATTCTTCACTAGAAAATCCTCCACCTTTTATAGGGTATCACATCCTACAATGAATTCTTTAAAATTGATCACCCTGGGGAGGAGTCTTCCTTTCTTGTCTATTGGTATTTGTGTCCTCTCTATCCACATTAATTGCCAAATTAATTCAATGAATTCTAGCCTAGGAGAGATAAAAAAGTGGCAAAACATGGGGTGCTTACTCACACCCATATACCTTGATAATAGTGCACTTGCCATACAAAAAGAAATCTCCAAAATTGTGGATGAAAGCCCCCTTTGGGTACACCATTCCTTCACCCTTACATCTCCTTATCCTCAATTTTTTAATAATATTCTTTGGCAACCTAGGTAGCCTTACTCCAAGCCTTGACAATACCTTTGTGAAAAAATGATCAAAGAAGATAGAGTAACTGCCAAACCTGAATCCTTTGTCCCACACTTGGGTACATCTCTTTATTGGCCATGGAAGGCTCGTGTGTGGATCATTTATCCTTATTGCTAATTTTGGACCCCAATAAGCCTTGTTCTAATAAAAAATCATATGATACAATAAATATTAGTGCCTAAATTCCAGCTTCTCTTTTTTATTTCTTGTTGCCATTATTCCCTCATGAAGCTTATCATGAATAATAGTTGCAATATCATACACCTCATTTAATGAGTGGTCCTCGATATTGATGTAAATAATCATGAAATCTATGGGAGTTTGAGTAAGCCTACAATCAACTCCAAGAACCTTCCCTAATGCATAGTAGGTCTTAACAAAATAGGGCTCAAAGCATTCTAATCTAAAAGGCTCCCTCTCATATGGCAAGACATAATTTTGTGAATTTTTGAAAATTTTCCTCATTAAATGAGGAAAAACTTCCTTTCTATAGTTTTCCTTTTTGTACTGGTAATTGCTTTCTATATTACTTCTATTTATTTCCTTGAGGGAAGACTTGTCCAAACCAAAACAATCAACAATAGCTCTATGCAAAATATCCGATAGGACATAGTCATCTTCTGATCTTACAATCCTGCTTGAGGGGTCATAAGCAATACCTAGCTCTCTTATTAGCTTTGGTTCTACAAAAATAGTTGGTACTACTAGCTTCCCCAAGTTCAGTGTCCAAGGATTCAACACTAGGACAGGTTTTTCCCTATTGCCATAAAAATATTAAAATACATCCTAACCTCTCTCTTTTGTAATTGCATCTCTCCATCCTGACTCTTTGTCATTATAGGCAATTCAGATGCTATAATTCATATAGGACCCCTCAAATAATTCTAATAGGTCCTGATGGAGGCTTCTTGTTTGTCTAGTTATACTCTTTGTAGCTTCCTCTAATCTTTTTTCAATTTAATGTTGCAATTCCTATGGAGTCTTTGCAGGAGAAAGAGGCATAGTTGGCACTGTTTCTGGTTGCTCTACTTGAGTTGATGGCTCTCCTTTAGATGATTTTCTAGGTCTCTTGGGAGTTGGAGTTGACCCTTTTGCAGGAGTTGTTTCCATCACTAGCCATTTTACAAGAGTAGTTTCCTTTTTTGCATGAGTAGTTTCCTTCAATTGCTTAGGAGGGTTATCCTTCTCTGAGGGTTTTCCCTGAGGAATTGGGGTTTCCTCAATGGGTGGGTTTTCAGTAGCAAGGGAATTTTATGAAGGAGGATGGGATTCAATGGTAGGTTCTTCAATGGAATCCTTTTGGGTAACCCTTCTCCTCTTTTGAATTTGTTTCCTAGCTTTAGGAGGAGGGGTAGGCTCATCTCAAGAGTAAATGTTAGAAACAATAGTGACAGTCTTTTGAATTGGCCTTTTCTTTCTCTTCGCAACCTTTTCCTTAGGAAGGGATATTTCTTTGGCATCTTTATACATTTTCAAGGTAGATTGAGCAATTGGTTTAGCGGGAACATTTACAATTACTTGCATAGGCAAAGTTACATCAAGGAGAATGAAATGGGTAATCTTTGGTATTGCAGAGCTAGTGCCAGCTTTAGGGGTATTCTCTGCAGTGGGAGTAGAAAATTCCTTGACAGGGAAGGCCATTTTAATTTTACAACGAAGGAGATCATGGAAAACTAAACACATACACAAACCCTAAAGACTCTAGGGCACACACAAAAGCTCTGCGTATCACAACTATAATAGCCTAGCAAATCCACAAGGATGGTGAATAATTAACTTATTGGTTTTCCTTGCTAGGTTGAATTTGTTGGAGGGCACGTTGCTTTGCTGAAATTTTCTCCTCTTCTCACAGAGGAATGTTCTGAATTCTTCTTTGGATGCAAGGTTTGAACAAAGTCGATGACTTTCTCTTTTATGGCGATGCTATTAATTCATTTGTGTTGGACAGACAAATTTGCTATTGCCAAGTTTGAATTTCATCCGTTGATCAGGAAGTGAACAGTTGAGATTTCCTTTGACAATGTTCAAATGATGACATGACATTTATTAGACTGTCCTGGCCACCTCATATTTTTCAAAATTCATGTCGTTTGAACCTTCTTTATGATTTTGTGCCATTCACCATCTATGCGAGATAAGCCTTCCTTTGATTTCTCTCTCTTTCCTTATCTCACACCACCTTTTACTATCTTGTCAATCCTCATGGGATAATTTTTTCCATGTATTTACCTTTGTTTTCTATCCCACGACACCAAGAAGCATTCCTGTCACCCTCACTAGATAAGGCCTTGCCATCTTTTCTTTATTGACACACCTTCATCCTTATCCCGTAGCATATTTTTCAGTGTTGTTCCTTCTCGTGGGATAAGGCCTTTGTATATGCTTTGAGTATCCTCTTATCTTGCATTGCTCATAACTCCCTGTTATCTCCCACTTGAAGGCACATTCCTTGTATCTTTTACTTCACGTAGGATAAACCTCTTAAGCGTTTCCTCTTTTATGCCATGATCCATCTCTTATCCCCATGGGAATGCACGAGACAAGAGATCCTATCGATCTCACCTTGTAATCCTTATCTCACAACCATCACTGAGTAGAAGAAATCCCTCATGAGATAAAGCTATTTTCATTTACCGTGTTATCTCTTATCCCATAGCACCTTTTCATCGGCCCATGAACATTGCGGGATAAATTTACCTTATAACTTTGAGCTATTTCTTGTCCCACATGCCCATCAAGGCATTTTAAAACCATCACGAGATAAGAATTTCCTTTCTACTTCCTTATCTTTACTTATCCCACTTGGTCACATTACATAGTGAGAACTACTACCATATTTGCAAACATTCCTTATCCCAAGTGAGCCTTTTGTTATTACAAAATGACTGCAAGGTAAGGATCCCTTTGTTATCTCTATCTCCTTCTTATCCCACAAGGCTTAATCACGGCTTCAAAAGCATTGTGGGATAAGTCTTTAATCTTTAATCTTTGTGAATCCCTTATCCCACATAGTCAAGACCTCTCACTGAAAATCTTGCAGGATAATATTTCTCTATGTTTCCTTTGGTACTCTTATCCCACACAACTATGAAACCAAAGCAGGTACTTAGGTGGATTTTTTTAGCATGTGGAGACTAACTAAGGGTAAAGTGATCATCCATGTGGGCCTTCCTAGGGAATTTTTAAAAGGCAAAACAATGGGGACATCCCAATAATTAGGCATATAATAAAAAATTAAAGCGATAGCCTTAAGTGGTAACTCCTAGCATGGGGTTGGTGAACGAATGATAAAAGATCCTTCTGATGACAACTTAAAACTAGGTCACTGATAGATATAAGTCAACTATAGAATGTAACATTGCCTAGGGGAACAAAGAGAAAACCTTAACAACTCTTAAACCCTTTGTAAAAACCCTAAACACTAAGCTCCAACATATAAGTAGGGCACAAATAAAGATCAATTTTAAAATCTTCCAATAGTGGCTCTAGCTAGGGGATGTTTGACCACTTGGATCAAAATGAGAATCCAGATCTCTAGGAGAGCAGATGAATTAAAAAAATAGGAATATTTATAAAACCCTAATCTAACCGATATACAAATCCTAAACCTATTGTGCATGGAAAAGATCAAGAAAAGAAATGCTTAAGGAACTATCCATGCATTCGTAGTTCCTACATTTCACTATTCATATCAGTGAAGAAGTATGAATCCTCACCATTGTTCTCTACAACAATAAATGTCCCCAACAATAAGGCTTCAAATGTTCCATGCTTTCCTTTATCTCGGGCTCTAGCATTCCAAAGCAGTACCAAATCATTAATCTCAAATTTTCTTTCTGATGCCTTTTTTTCAAATAGGTACTTACCTTTTTGTTGCACCCTTAGGTTCTTCCTATGAGTATCTTCTCTGATTTCATCCAATTTTGCAAGCGTCTCCATTCTTTCTTCCAGCAAATCTTACATTTCTAGGCTATTTTTATGTATGAACTTGTACAAAGGTAATAAATTATTAATGGTCATCCTTGCTTTAGATCCATACACCAACTCAAAAGGAGATATTCCTATAGTCTTCTTAATAGTGATCCTATCTGCCCATAGTTCCATTTTCAACTTAGAATACCAAGCTCTCTTGTTTTTCCCAAGTGTTCTCTTGATGATCTTCATGATATTCTTATTGATGGACTCAGCTTTGCCATTTCCTTATGGATGGTATGGAGATGCATACGAGATTCTTATCCCATATGATTTACAAAATTCCATGAACTCCTCAAATCTAAAGCACATGAACTTATCCATGATGAATCTTACTTGTACTCCAAATTTGGTCACAATATTGTTTAGCAAGAAGTCAATAACCACTTTACTAGTTGCTTGTCTTGTGGGGATAGCTTCCACCAACTTAGTAAAATAGTATGTAGCAACCAATATCCATTTATGTCCACCACTAGACTTCTCAATTATTTCTCCAATAAAATCAATACCCCATTGATGAAAAGGTGTTTCTACTTGCATAGGCATTAGAGGTAGTACTCCAGCATATTTTATCTTACACGAGAACCTTTGGCAAGGCTCACACCTTCTTACAAAGGTGTGTGCCTCCTTGAATAAAGATGGCCAAAAATAGTCTACCCTTAATACCTTATGAGCAGTGGTATTTGCTGTAAAATTTCCTCCACATACCCCATCATGCATTTCTCTTAGCACAAGATGAGCCTGTTATTCATCTAGACAAAATAATGAAAAACCATCTTTGTCTTTGTAATATAAGTCTCCGATAGTAAACACATACTTTTGTGATCTCAGTTTTAAGGTTCTTTTTTAGCTTTTTGTGAAACCTTCTGGATACATGGAGTCTGTAAGAAAAGGAATAATATCAGTATACCACAAGGTTCTTTGTAGGATACAAATGATATATTTTGAATCAGATAGAAGATTTTTCTGGGAAGCCTCTAAGTTCTCCTCAGCCATAAGCTTTGCCAACCCCATTCCTCAAACCAACTTAGTGATTTGAATGTCAACATTAAATTATTGGATCTTGTTAATTCATTTGTACTTTCTTCCTGTTGTCTCTAATTTGACAAAGATGTCCTTTACTAAAGCATTAGGCACATAAGCTATGACTTGGGTGCCTACTAGGTAAGGTCTAAAACTTTTTATAGCATTGAATAAAGCATATGCTTTCTTTTCCACAATGTCATATTTGAGTTTGACTACCTAAAAATATTTTCTATAGAAAGAAATAGGTTTCGCATACCCTTCATTCTTCTTTTGTAACATAACAACAACCATAGTGTGAAATGAAGCAAAGAAAAACACCTGGAAAGGTTTGCTAAAATCTAGTTCCTTTAAAATAGGAGTTTTCTTAATGGCTCTCTTGACGGCTACAAAGGCTTCCATAGCTTTATTTGTCTAGTTAATCACAACCCCTTTCTTCAACATCCTTAAGAAAGGTTTTATAATCTCAACAAAATTAGACATACCTAAGGACAAAGTTTATCTGGTCGAAGAAAGATTGCATGGCTTTCATAGTTTTGGAAATAGGTATTCTATCAATAACAACCACTCTCTCAGGATCTATTCTTACCTCATCTGTGGACACAATATGTCCTAATATTTTGCCTTCAATTATAGAAAAGTGGTATTTTTTAGGATTAAGAGAAATCCCATATTTTAGTGCCCTGACAAATACAGTTTCTAAGTGCAAACAATTCTCTTCTACCCTTTTAGAGAATGTTGTCAAATCATCTTGATATACAACCATAATGGTGTCTATAATATCTGGAAAAGATACATCCATAGCTCTCTGAAATGTTGCTCTAGCATTAGTCAGTCCAAAAGGCATTCTAACATAGACATAAGTTCCCCACGGAGTAGTGAAGGTAGTCTTGTATTGTTATGATTCTTTGACCTTCAATTGGTTTTAACTAGAGAATCCATCCATCATGGATAACAACTCACAACATGTGACCTTTTGTAGCATTGCTTCCATGTTAGGAAAGGGGTAGTTATCCTTCAATGATGACACATTTAAATTCTTGAAATCCACACATTGTCTAATGTCACCATTTTTTTTCCTGATACGAATAAGATTAGAAACCTAGGAAGAATGCCTGATGGGTTTGATAATACCATCATCTCTGAGCTTCATCAATTCCTCTTAAATTTTGGGTCTAAGAACTAGGTTAATTGGCCTTTTCTTTTGTCTAAAGGACCTATAAGTTGGGTCCAAAGGAATTTCATGTTGGAATAGGTCCTCTTTATAGGCTTTTAGGTCATCATATGACCATGCAAAAACATGCTTATAATTTTCACGCAAAGTGATCAATATAATCATGATTGTTAGACTAATTCTTTTACCAATGTAGACATTTCTAGGAGATGAATTAGCTCCTAAGTTAATTTCTTTAAGATCCTCTTTATTTACAAGGGATTGTTTCATTGTTTGGTTATCTTGATTGTCAAACACTCTTTCCATATCTACCAATCCTTTTGAGATCTTATTTGTCTTTAGCTACACTATCTCATTCCCCAAAAAAATGTCTTTTCCATCTATAGTTTCTACAAAAGAAATAAAGTCAATTTTTTTACTCATAGTCATCTATGCAATCCAAGAACTTCAGTAGGTCATCATCATTATTAAAAACTTGCCAATTATATATATTATAAGAAATGGCTAGCCTAGTCTTTACTTCCACCTTTGAAACTCTAGCCAAGGTGATATCATCACTCTTCAAAGAAACATTTTCTAAAAAATATGTCATAATGTTCTTCTATCTTTCTATCCATTTCATATTGAAGACATCAAAAAGTTCCAATGAATCCTAGACAGTTGATTTGTACTACTTCAATCTATTATTTTTGGAAGAGTAAACTGATCTAACTTGAGATATAATCAATTTTGAATATCTCCATACTAACAGTTTCTTTATCCCATGCTTAGTGGCAAGATTTAAACCTAGTAACAATGTCTCATACTCTACGACATTGTTAGTGCACTCAAAAAGTAGTTGGAAAGAATACTTAAAAGTCTTCACACTATGTGCAATAAAAACCACTCTAGCACCCAACCCCTCCTTGTTGTGAGCTCCATGAAAGAACATGTGACACAGATCCTCTACTATTATGAATTTCAGCTATGACAGGGTGTGCAAGAGATGACCAAATAGGTTCAACTTTGAAGTTCCCCATATCGAATTCACAGAACATCACCATGTTATTTAGGTCATCTTTTTCAATAGTAGTATTAGACCTAGGTTCTCTATCTAGCTTGACAAATTTCATATTAACAAGGATTTTAGCATAGAATAAATCTATTTGAACATTTCTCTGAACCACTGTTGTCCATTGTCTTGACAAAAGCATACCATAATTTGGTGGGACATCTACAACTGTCACATCCACTTTGTAAGCAGCTTCTGGGAAGTTTTCTATCTTGAATTCTAAATTTTTAAGGATGCCTATCACAAGGATGAATCTATTATCCATGGCATAATAATTCTCATAATTGTAGTCAACATTTAGCATGAGTTCCCTCATGACCCCCACAAGCATGATATTTATGGCAGCCCTAGAATCAATCATACAGTTTTTTACATGCCTACCATTTACTATCAAAGTCATATAAAAGGGATCTAGTTGTGAACGAACTTTAGTGATAGTACTTCCTAGAATGACCTTAGCAGATTGCATTGTCTCAGAGTGTTCCCATTGTGTACAATTAATATCATCTTCTAAAACAACATTATTATGCAAAACATCTTGGGGCACACTAGGAACTCCATTTATTAAAGCTAAAGCATTATTTTTATTCCCAGGGATATTCATCATCTCTAACAAAGGAACAATTTTTTTTATTTGAGACAATGTTTGCATCATATCAAAAGAAGGTGTTGTAAAAGTAGTTAGATTGACCTCCTTTTGAACTGCCACCTTTGGATTCTTTTCCTTCTTAGCCACAACTTCTTTTGAGGGAACTTCAGCTATGACCTCCTTCTTATTCTTTTTGAATTTTGTGCTCCCTTTTGGTACATACTATTCAGAAGGGGTGGTCTTTACCACCTTATTCTTTTCTTTTGTAGATGGTGGAGGAGTTTTTTTCTTAAGCTCCAACTTCTTATCCCTTATGAATATTCCACTGGGTTTTCCTTAGTTGGGAAAAGCACCCCTTGGTCTTAAATTGTACCCTCTTAATTTGAGTGCTGGCAGCCATAGTAATTATTTTAATTTCTTCCTCAAGGGGTCTCCTCAGACTGATATTTTCAAACTAGTCATTAGAAGAATTGACCTATGGTCTTCCCTTTTCTCTTCATTAGAAAACACTTCCTAATTATGGTTGCTATTCCACACTCTCTAAATGTCTACTATTTATGATTCATTTTCTTTAGAGGATAAGCACTCAGACTCGTTATCAACTTGAAAATAAAACATATTCACCATGTGATCAGTGAATCTGTCTTCCTTGTAGCTAGCATAGACATCTTCATCTTCTTCCATTGCCTTTTCTACTATGCATTGGGCTTGTGTATGTGGCAGATTACATGTCATACACCATGGGTTGTCCTCCACAAGATGAGCAATTTTCCTTTTTAATGGATCAGGTGTTTCTTTATTTTCAAGCCTTTGGTTTCCAACTACATGTCGAACATAATTCCAATTTGTGTTATAAGGCATATCATGCAGCTTGGGTTTGTCATGCCTTAAAAAATTAGGCCTTTCATGTGACATGTCTTTCTCATTTCTAGCCACTTTGTAACTCAAATAATATTAAGGCACTCATAACCTTATCCAACTTATCCTCCTCTTTAGGCACATTGCTATGATGTCCTTTAGGATCTGACAAAATTGTAACATCATCCCTTCTTGATGTTTTTCATGAGGCTTTCCTATTGTTTTCAATGGTCTGATCAAGTTTAAAAGAAGCTTCCAAAGTTGGGGGGTTACTTGACCTTGACTCATACCCTATTTTAGAATCAAAAGAATCAAAATAGAAAACCAAGTTCATGTTATCAGTTAGCTTCAGACTAAGAGGAATTTTATTGAGTAATTTGGTGAATCTATTATTGAAAAATGCAACATATTCATTTTGATTCATTCTAATACTGGTTATCTCGTGCAAAGAAAACTTAGGGTCTAAATGATCACCATACTGACCTTTAGAAATTATCTTAAAATCTTAAAATGATCTGATGGATAGATTGGGAAAACACTGGTACCATTCCCTAGCATCATCAGTTAAAGATTGCATAAACATTTTCATGAATTAATATTCACCTTCAACTTCAAAGTTATCCATTAGAGTTTTGAATGTTATAAGATGATCTTCCCCGAGATTTCATTATTTCTTGAGAATTTAGGGAGTGCATCTCTTTAATTCATTGCTTACTAGATTTGGCAAACCCATGTTCCCAGTAAAATCAATTTCTCTATATCTATCCAGTTGCATTGGTCTCCTACAAAATTGATTTTGCATTTGTTGTTGGTGTGTGTTCCTTTGATTAGGAGCTTGATGCTATTGTTGTTGTTGTTGTTGGGGTATCTAATAATGCTGTTGGTGCTGTCCTGCCATTTGCTGTTGAAATTGCAGGAATTGTAAATACTTTTGGTAAGCATTGTTTCCTCCCATTTGGTTATCATTCTGATACACTGGTGGGGGAGGATACTATGGGAAAATAGGAAACTATGGAGGTGGTGGGACAAAACTTTGGCCTGACGTGTTGCATTGACCTTGTGCACCATAATGATGTCGTTGAGCTCCATGGTGTTGACTAGTACTTTCTTGGCCAGTGCTTCTATGTTGGATGTTAGTAGGGGGGACACTTATTCTTATAGAGACAAAAGAAAAATTAGGCATTCCAGTTGTCTATGCATGCAACATTGGCACAATACTGGCTATAGTACTAGAAATATTCGCTCAGATAAAATCTTGAGTAGAAGTTGTTGCATGTGTTGAAACAACACTTACAATAAGGGTTTGAGCAGTAGTCGCTGTGACAATAGGGGCTAAGGCATTAATAATATTCACATGGGCAGAACTGACTAAAGGGTAACTAGAAGTACTAGTGACACTAGATGTCTGACCAAACATTCAATGGGCAGGGATTTGCATAAACTGTTGAATGGCCAAATTTAACATTTCTTGTGCCATCATGTCCCTTTCTCTTCTTACCTATTCCAACTATCTCTACAACTCTTCAACTGATCCTCCAGTTGAAGTCCCCAGGTTAGAGCATATATTGGACTCGATGAACTATGTTTGAAAAAGATTTTGTGCTGAAGGAAAGTTCATAGACAGAAGGGTAGCCATAGTATACTCTAGACCAACGTTACTTTATATATTAGCTAGTTGGTCAGCATACCTATCCTCGAACTCTCTTTGTAACCAACCCCTTTCAAAGTCTATGTATAATTTGTCATAAGAAGTGTGGTCCTAAGCAAGACCTTTAGAGTAAGGATTTTGTAGGTTTTTATCTATATTAGGGAATGTGTGATTAAAAAGTTTTTCTTTTGGAAATCATTTGTCACTTCTTTTATATTCTACTTTGTATGCAGATCTATATATGTCACTATGATAGCCTTCTAAAATACCCTTCCCTCTTAAATCAATATGCAACTAATTTTGTTCCTCTATTCTAACAACAAGAGCATTAATCGATGCTTGAGGAAAAGTGGTTTTGAGGAATACCTTTGTTCTTGATAGTCTACCTTTTTTTTATTGTAGACTCAATGCTCTCTCTATTCCCTTGATAAAATTATTTATCTGAGCTAAACTCAGTGTCTGATGTGTTGCACCTTGCAATACATTCACTCCTCCTTGTAGCAGTGTCTGTAACCTTCTTGCTGCTCATGTGAGCCTTTCAAGCTATGAACTAGCTTTCTTCTTTTTTAGAGTCACCACCCAAGATGCAAATATATGTTTCCTTCACAACTTTGGTTGCTAGATAAGGACTACTGAGATAAAATATTTTTTTTTATAGTCTTGATTTTGCATCCCCAATATAGTCACCAATCTGTTCATTCCCAAATCAACAGATCCTAGATCCTAGAGAAATAATCATTCAATCATAGACAAACTTGGGATTGGTTTTCACCAATGAACAATATTCAGTGCAAAGGCTGCAATCTTCTACTCTTTAGGTTCTACAGGACCTAGGTGGGTATCCTTGTTGCAAGTTTTCACAACATTTCAACTCTACATGGACAAACATTGCATTGTATAGTAGATACTTCCAATGAAAATATACCAAGGAAAAGTATGATATACTACGAGTTCTAGCTTGAACCTTATTTTGTACTAATTTGCTTGCATTGAAAACTGATTCTAATATATTCTACTCCTAATGTAGAAAAATTGGAAAATGAAATATAAAAGGTGAAATAAGAATGTTAAAATGATCCTAAAACCCAGAAAAGTATGACCAGTGCCTATTCAGGGAGATACAAAGTCGAATAACGGGAAAGATAAAACATATCATGGTATCTATTGTAATTTGTTGGATTTGGATATGTTGTTGTCATTAATGTCAACATATTCCTATGAGTTATTCTGGTGAGCTTGGAAAGATTATCTGATCTGGTTTGTTGTTCTTTGATTACCGATTCCTGTTTGTGTTCCTACTGGTGTTCCTGTTGGTGTTTCTATCAGTATTCCCTTCGGTATATTTCAGTATGATTAGATCTTATGTTGATACTTTGGGATATTGTTTGGGATGATCTTATGTATCTTCATTTTAGATGGTTCATGTTTTGGTGACTTGCAAGTTATCTTTATTTATGATAGTTGTTGACTGGTTGTGTTCTTGAACTTTGAGACATTGACTAATGAAGATTTGAAAAGTGGTGTTGGTACAACTATTCTCTATGACTCTAACATGTTTGGCTATGCTTATTAATCATCTCCTATTTTTTTTGGAGATCAACATTGATCGCTATGTGAGTTTTGGTGATTTGTATCAACTAGTGATGATTTTTCATGTTATGCGATATTTTTGATGGCATAGCATGTTGCGGTTGATCTTGGCATGATTTCTGGTGGATATTATTGTTTTGGAATTTGAATTAGGTCCATGATATGTAATATAAATCATAATATTGGTCTGACGGTTGATCTTTGTATCATGCAGTGTAATTTTTTTAATTATGAGTTGAGGGTTGAGGGTTTAGCTGACCTTGCTATCAAGGTTGATGATTTGTATATATAGGTGATATACCTATGTAATTTAGGTGATGGTATTATGTCTACAGTATCAAAGAGAAGTAATTGTGTGAACAAGGATATATCATTTGGTGAAGTGTTGTGGTAAAATCGGTGTTGTAGATTAGACAATTGTGCTTAACCAGAGCTTTCATCGGGTATTTGTAAATGCTATCATTATAGTTCATCCCTTTAATATTGTATTCCAAATTATTTTGTAAGTCAGTGAGACTTCCCTGAGGGTTGTAGCCTTCTGGACATATATCTTTTGAGTAGTGATCTCTAGGTAGTGTGCCTGAATGCATGTGCATTCCCCATTGTAATATTTACATATACCACTACAGAGTATCATCTTATTGTGGGTAGGTTCCCATCGTGGTCTTTCCATTGACCGAGTTTTCCACTTCAAAAATATTGGTGTTCTGTGTTGTGTTCTTCATTTTCTTATCTTTATGTTGCTGTAGTTTATTTGTTTATGCTTTGGTGTTTGATTATGTTATTTTCGGTGAACACTGATTCAACCCCCCCTCTCAGTCTTCCTTCTTGATCACTGCTAACAATTGGTATACAAGCTAGATCCTCTAGTAGAAGCTTAATTGGTTGAGGAGATCCCGAATGGAAGCTCAAGGTATGATTTTCAAGAAGGATAGTCCGAGGTTTTATGGAAACAACTATAGTGTGTGGAAGAACCGGATGGAGGTGCACTTGAAATGTCTTGGAGAAGATTACTAGAAGATTACTAAGAATGTCTATGTTGTTCCTCAGAATGGACCATCCACTCTTGATGAAGTTAAGGAAGTTGAATATAATATTAGAGCGAAGGAAGCGTTTCTCAGTGCCTTGATTGATTCTAAAATGATAAGGTAATGGAACTTCAGACCGCACATGAGATCTGGGTGAAGCTTGAGATCCTATATGAAGGTGACAATCAAGTGAAGGTTGCTAAGCTGTAGAGCTTGAAAGGAAAGTATGAGACATTGAAAATGGGAGATGATGAGAATGTACATTCATACATGGGTAAGGTGAATGATCTTGTCCCTGGTATCATATGTGCTTGGGAAAGATTGAGGAAGATGAGATTATTTCTAAGGTGTTCATATCTTTGCCTCTTGCTTAAAAACATAAGGTTGTTGCTATAGATGAGATCTAGAGTGTAACTACATTAACAAGAGGTATGTTGGTTGGAAAATTAGCTGCATTTGAGCTAAGAAAATTTGGAGAATCACATGGAAAGTCTGAGACAACATTTAAAACATCACATCTATTTTTGGTAAGAAAAAGTATGATCTTGATGAGTGCAGGATATCTAGGTATGAAAGTGAAAGAAGAGAGATTGTAGAGAAAGAAAGAGAGCTTGATGAGCTTGAAGCATTGATTTCCTAGAGATTGCCTAAAGGTGCTAGTAAGTATGATAGAAAATTGCCTTTAAATCTTTAACATGCAATAAGATAAGACATTTTGCTTCTAGATGTCTGGAGAGAATGGCTAAGTATGATGGACATGATAAGTTTGACAAGTATGATAGTAATGATAAACATGAGAAGCATGGGAAGTATGATAAGCCTTATAAGTCTAACCAGAAGTTTAGGAACCAAAAGAACTCTTATTATGCTGCATATGAAGGTGTTATAGATGATGAATCAGAAGGAGATGAAGTTATGTTTATTGCCATTGAGGAAGATGGATCTATGCCTATTGATTCCACTAGCTATTATGTTGAATAAAAAGATTTGGCTTCTAAAGTTGAAGAAAAGGGTGTATGGGTGATTGACAGCAGTTGTTCACATCATATGACCGGTGATAAAAATAAATTTGTAAGTATGGAAAACTATGATGATGGAATAGTTATATTTGGAGATGACAAAGCCTGTGTAATCTGTGTGAAAGGTTCTATTTCTTTTGAAAGTAAGCATAACACTGATGATGTCTTGTATGTTGAAGGTTTGAAGCATAATATTTTGAGTGTTGGATAGATGGTTGATAAGGGTTATGATCTGCAATTCAAGGATGGTGAATGAAAAATCTTGAGTGCCTCTATAATAGAGATTGCATCTGGGACTAAGGCCGGAGGTACCATTTTTCATTTAAATGCTAGTGAGAAAAGTTGTTTGATTGTTAAGATAGATGAGAGTTGGTTATGGAATAGAAGAACATATCATTTAAACTTTGATTCACTAATCAAGATTAGTTCTACACAAGTTATTAGAGATCTACCTTAAATTGTTTAACTTGTTAATCCGGTATGTAAAGAATGTCAGTTGTGTAGGCAAACAAGAATTTCTTTTAAGAAAAAATGGTACACATCAGATGGATTGCTGGATCTTGTGCATACTAACCTATGTGGACGTATAAATGTTAGAAGTGTGTAGGAGAGATATACTTTATGTTTCTAATTTATGATTATTCCAAGATGATGTGGGTTGTCTTTTCGAAGGAGAAATTAGAAGCACTTGAGAAATTCAAGATATTCAAAGCTAAAGTTGAAAATAAGTCCAGATTGAAGCTGAAGTGTCTGATATCTGATAGAGGTGGATAATTCTATTTCGATGGATTCAATTATTTCTATCAGATGCATGGAATCAGAAGACAACTATGTTGATTGAATGTTGTAAGGACTATGTTGATTGAAACTGAGTACCTTGCAGATTTTGATGACCATTTGAGAAATGGAGGCTCTTGGAGGAGTTGTTAGGTTCTTTTATTTTTTTTTATGTTTTAATAATGTCTTTGGAGATCATTCATTGTGTTTTGATCAGCCATGTAAGGCTTTGATGCCATTTTTGTAGTGTGCACTCCCTTGGACATATTTGGTCAACCATGGTAACCTGACATCCAAAATGTCTACATGAGGAAAGAAATTTATTTTGGCTTCTATGTGGCTTATTTTTAAGGTCTATGATGTGTTAGAATAGGTTTCATAGGTAAAATTCATAAGTTGTCAAGTTTGTGCAAAGTTGTTAAGTTGAATGAAAACTTTTATTGTCAATTTGTTGTCAAAATGTAACTAACCTCCCTCCAATGGCTAACTAATTCAAATTTCTATTGGAGTTAGTTGAGAAGGTTGGAGAAACCCTATTTAAGGCCTTGGAGGTTGGAGGTATGAGTTGATGATGAAGTTTGAATGTAATTTGGTGATCAGATTCAATAAATACTAAGAAACTTCCTTAAATCTATTGTAATAGTGCCTTGTACAGATTTTGTATAGAATCCATGTGTAGTATAAGTCATTAATTTGAATATTAATATGTGTTTATGATCTTTTGGTTTTGATTTGGTTGAAAAAGGTTGAATAACAAGGAAGATATTTGCATTTTTGTAACAGACAGCCCGAAAACCCTCAAAAACTAGGGTTTTTTTAAAGAAATGCTCTCTTAACCCCACATTCCTCTCACCAAATTGGATAAATATTTGAGGAATGGTAGGGGAGGCCATGCAATTTAATATTATTGAGGTTTCTAAGTGGTCCATTTATTTAGTGGAGTTTGGGATCGTGTGACTAGCCCGTTTTGACTGCTAAAGTTGGTGCAGTCATAAATTATGCATGCTAGACCCTATATGAGTATGGAATTTTTCTTTTGGGGTGTTTTCATACATTATAAAACCATTTTTGTCATTGGATTAGGCCATTGGAGTGTGGTTTACTTGCAAAAGTGGCCTAAAAGTCATTTTAGCCCTCCTGTAGTAGTCGTATTTCACCCAGCAAATGCAAGAGCTGGGTTTTGATTTTTGGCAATGTTTTGTGTCATCAATTGAGGTTTCCAAAAGTTTCAATATTCTATGGTGTCCTTAGGAGGATTTCTGAGTTCTGCCTCACAATTTCAAAATAGGGCTACTAGGAGTAAGTGTTAGTAGCAGGTTGATTATCTTGATTGATCTGCACACACAAAAAGGGTGTTGTTTTGCTTCTGAATAGTGTTCCTTGAGTTAGTCAAGTGGTACTATAGGGTCCACACTTGTTTTCAATATTGATTGAGTTGTAAACCAAGTAGCCATAGGTGGCGACATGAGAGTTGGTATCAAGAACAATCTTGATGTGAGAAGTTCTATCTCATGAGTTGTTCATGGACATAGTGCGGTCCCATTGAAAAAGGGGGACTGTAGATGAGTCCTTTCATGTTGCTATTGGACTGTCCAAGAATCTATGAGAATTTTGAGACCTCAGTTGAGGTTTTGGTGGATTGAGTTTGTGTGAGAAGCCTTTGTTCCTTGGGGCTCTCCATCCTTACCCATGAAGGGTTTCGATTTTTTGTTTTTGTTTTTTGGATACCATCTTACCAATGGTCCACTACCATTGCCCTAGTATGTTTTATTTTTCGGCTAGTTCCTCCTAACCTACCTCATTTTGGATTCACAGTTTTAGAGGGACTCTAATAGTCAACTATTGTAAATTTGCAGAACACATTAATGAAAATTTTTCAACTTCGAGTTCATTTCAGTTTTCCTTTTATGGATTTAAAAAATGCTTTCAATCTCATTCTTTTGCGCTTAGCAAATTCTAGTTTGTGAATGAAATGGCCAAAATTGTGTCACTGTGTGTAATAATTTATGGGCAAAATTAAAATTACAATACAGTACCAAGTTAATAATTTGTGAATCTGAAAATGAACCAAACAAATGTATGTGTGTGATTTTGTGAATCGTTAAAAAAATGAAATTACAATACAGTAGCAAGCACTCTATTAATAATTAAGAGTTAGTTGAGCATTAATAATTTCATAAAATAAATACATGACGACTAACAAATATGATGGTTGGGAAAAGTAGGAGTGAAAATGGATACACCCATTCTTCTAAGGGCCACAAAAAGGCAAATGGCCTTCATTGGCATGATTAGAGAGAGGAGGCTAGTCTCAAATCTGAGAACAAACCTTCATCTTGTCCTGCATGCAATCAAGATGATTCTAGGAGAATAATTTCTTCAAGCCTACCATAGGTATAGGGTAGGCTTGAGGAATTTTTTCCTAGGCTGGATGAGGAGTTGACAGTCTTCATGGCTAGGGCACGGTCCAATGGTGTATATTATTTACTTTAATTAATTGTCAAAACAAACTATGATTAGAAATGTTTTATAATTTATAAAACATTATAAAGCGTAACCTTAATCAATATATTATTTTATAATATTTTAGATTTTTGAAATACTTAGTAATTACATTGAATAAGAAAAATGAACAAAATTTGATGAATTTTGGATCAGGATGATAATAGATCAAAGATGTAAGCTCCATTCTGGGCTGAAGTTGTGAGGGTTAAAAATTTCTGCAACCCTTTGGAAAAGTGACACATGTGATCAAAAGATTTGAGCTTATTTATAGAAAATTGGTAGAGGTAATCCCTAGATTCTAGAAATGGATTAGTTTATGGCCTATATTTTTTGGAGGAAGAACGAGATGATGGGAAGATCCTATATAGCAGGATATTAGTGACAATCTTTCCACAAAAGGAAAATGGTAAAGTTTTTCAGAATCAAGTGTACATGTAAGGAAGAGGAGGGGTGGGATGAGCCACTGGAGGAGAAGATTAATCAGTTGTTCAACAAAGCTAATGAGAGAGATAAAGAGATGACGGTTATCATTTTGCACCCCGAGTTATGGAGCAAAGGCCATGTGCATGACACACTGGTGATGGAAAAACTATTTGAACCAATCATGCAGGTTCTGGGCTACCTGATCTCAGCCAATGGGATTGTCCAAAGGATGGTGAGAGAAGACCTCATGGAGGAGGCTATGACTACACTAGACTGCATAGAGGTGGATCCAAAAATGGGTTGTGTGATGGGGTATTTCTAGTTGAATGCAAAGGGGAAGAAGAAGAAAATGAGGAAGGTCTGCAATCTATTCAAAGTTGGGATAATGAAGCAATAAAACATGGGTAAATTTGTAGATTACATGAAAGATGTTGGCATGATGATGATTTTTGTATTGGATGGGTTTATGTGTTTTCATTGATGGCACATATACACAAACACATATGTTCATATTGTCATAGTTATCTTAGTTAAGTCAAACCAGTCTACTCCTAAGTCTTTGTATTGCAAACCAATATCATATGTATAGAGAAGTCTAACTGGTATGAAGGTGTCTAAACCGGTATATGTAGACAATCATTATATATGGGTAAGACAATCGTTTTTAGTCAATTACAATAACACCAGTTTCGAGATATAGTGGAGATCGACAAAGAGGCGAATGGAGGAAAATCAATATGTGAGTTGGATGTGGTTAACACTAAACCAGTATCAACGTTCCAACTGGTTTCACTGATTGTGTGATTTATTATCATTGTTCATGATGAGTTATCTCCAACAAATATTTTTGGTGATTGTTTATGATGAGTTGTGGAAGATTATCTAGATATACTAAACCTAGGAAATTGTGATGAGGTTCTTGATCCATCATAAAATCTAATGTCTGTAAAAAGACATTATGATGAGTTATTTTATATTGAAGATACAAGTGATGTTATGAGTTAGAATTGATGCGATTTATTGAAGGAGTTGTATAGTAGGTTAGTGGTGTAGTATTAAGTGAGTAGAAAAGGATCTATACAAGAAAGATGTGTTATTTCTAGATCATACCACCTGTTGTTTTCTAATCACTACAATAGTTAAATCCCCTAACTAGGTAAGCTCTAACAAGCTTCATTGTACAAATTCTATAACCAGGTGATCCATTAGCTTGGATTTGAAATCCTCTACCGAGGTTACTCCTAATAGGGTATTATGTTTAACTAGGTATATCTCCTAACATGGATTTGGGATCTTTAATAGAATTCTCTCCTAACAAAGAACTTTGTCCCTTAACTGGTCAGTTACCTATTTCTGCAGATAGTTAGCTTGTGAGTCCCATCTCACCATGCTTTTTTGCAGTTGGGTTTTCCATGTATAAGTAGTTGTGTTATGGTTAATGTTTTACTTCTTGTGAATTCTTTTATAACACTTTGGATTGAATGCAAAGTCTCAATTAAACTAATTAAATTTTGTTTACCAGTCTAGGTTTAAAGTGTTATTGTTTTTGATATCACTGATTCACCCCCCCCCTCTCAGTGCTTTATAAATCTATGCATTAGTACCAAAGCCTAACTTCCTTTAGGCTTAATTAGTTGGAAGGAAACCCTAAATCCATTATGGGGGATATGACCTATAGAGAGATGGCTAGAGTAATTGATGGAACCAGGGATGAGCTTGAAACCTTGAGAGGCAGATTCAAGGATTCACAAGTAAAGATAAGAGAACTGACTGAGAAATTATTGGAGATGTCTATTAACAACTCTTTAGATGAGGTCAACATTGCTGCACTAGCTGAAGAAGTGGAGAAACTGAATGGTGAAAAGCTAAACTTGAGGAGAGAACTTGAAGCTCTTACAATCCATATGAGTCAAGAACTTGAAGCAAGAAGAGCAGCTAAAGACCTGATCAAAGAGAAAGATCATAAGATTTCTAAGATCGAGTAGGAGAATGCAGCTTTGCATGAACATTGGCATGAGGAGAAGGAATAGAAGGAAGCATTACCATTAAATCTTGAAATGGAAATGTTTCTTAGAGAGACTCTTACAAAGAATAATGAAGATCTTACAAAAGAGATTACTAAGGCTAATGTGAAACTTGATAGATTCAACAAGAGTTCCTCTATGATGGATGAACAAATCCAATCTTAGAGGATGAAAGGTGACACATCTAGATTAGGATTCAATACATCTGAGAAAGGAGAATCTTTTGGTACCAAGAGCAACATGCATGAAGGTAAAACTGCTCCTAAGGCTAAGAAGCCTACTGGTAAGAAAACTTACAAACCTGTCTGCTTTTCTATCACAAACTTGGACATACTACTAATGCTTGTAGAAGCAGATCTAATGAGAACATAGGCTATAATGCTAATACTAGATATGTGTCTAGAATATTTGAAGGTCATTGTTACACATGTAGCTTGTATGGACATAGGTCGATTGAATGCAGATATGGAGCAAACAATCTGGCACCTCAATTGGTGACTCAAGAAGGACTAATGACAACTAAAGAAACATAAATTGGTAAAAACCCTATGTCAACTAGTTCAGTCCCTATGAAATGAAAAAGATAACCAATGTGATTTACACAATTTTTAATAACTATGGATATGTGGCTATGAAATACAGAAGAAGGACTTGAGGAGGTAATGCAGGACCTTGGAGAACTTCAAAGATGGCCTACTATCATTGTCACAAACCAAGACACATTGCCAAGTTCTGTAGAATAAAGAAGAACCAATTGGTAAATCATTCTAAAGATCAAAAAGGAAAGTAGAAGGTTGATGTTGAAGAAACTAGAGTAGAGATGAACATAATTTGGAAGAAGAAAAGTGAGCACAAGCCATCGGAAGAATCAAATCCTTCACCTAGTATGCAGATCCTACATCAATGAACTGAGATTTTCAACAAGCCTAAGGGGAGCATATTGGTAAATTTACTTTTGGACCCCTTGAAGAGTGTATTGTAAAAGAGTTTTGCATTTCGATTTGTAATGTGATAATTTTTTATATTGCTATCTATTGATTTTCTAAGGATTACCAACCGGTTATATGCTTATTGGTATAGGCGAGTTTTGTTAAGTGGTATTTAGGGTCTGTCACCCTATTGGTAGTGTAATAAATGCAGTGGGTAAATTAATAAAAGGAAGTTTCACTAAGTTCTTTTTACCCTAATTCCATTCAAAGAAGAATTTATGAGCACTTGCAGAGTGAAATAGAGAATTGTTAGCTAATTGAGAATGGATTTATGCTATAAATTAAAATTTGAATCAAATTTGAAGCTAAAGAAAGTTGAATCGGGTGTGCATACAAGAGAGAAACCAGGAACCCTACCAATGCGAAGGGAATAAGGTAGATTTTTGTTAATCTCTCTCTCAAATCAAGATTATATAGAATGGGATCATCATCTACACCAACAGAGAGTCTTTTTATTACTCCTGGAGCTATGGAGTCAATGGGAACAGATAAGATAGAGTCTTATAATGCATTGTTTCAAGTTCTCTAAGGTTTTTTGATCGAAGTTGATTTATCTAGATACATAAATTGTAAAATTAAAAATCTAGGATCATTAGCAATCTATTCTCAGCTTAAATCTTTGTGCGAGAAGAGTGAGAAAATCAAACTTAAATATATTAGGGTTTATGAAAAGGGTTTTCATAATTTAGCCTATCTTCTTGAATATTTTGAGGAAGAACATGTCAGGATTATCCTTAGTCGTGTACATGGTGGGAACATGTATTTTGATAGACCTCACACTATCAGAAAGGAGGCTATTCATGCAGTAACTGGTTCTACCAAAGTTGTTGGCCATTTGGAGGAATTGATTATGTGTTGCATTGATGTTTTCTCATTGATGCCAACACTAGTTGTTTGGATGCTTTACCAGTACCCTTCTGGTCCTGGTAGGCTGAGTGGGTTTTGGTTGGTTTGAAGTCAACATGATCCGGTAGGCTCTGATATGATTTGGTCATGATACTCATGTTCATAATAAGTCTATTTATTACTCATGATACTCATATTCATAATAATTCAGTTGGTTTTGGTCTGGTGATCGGATGCTATACTCTTTCCTTAGAAGATTGGCTTCTAGTTCCGGTGAATGTTTCACCGATAGAGCCTTTCATGAAGATCCTTGATGACATTCATAAGTGGTGTTGGTGCAGCTTCTGGTGGAGTTTTAGGATGATGATGTTGATCATGTTCGAGACTTGGTAGATGGAGATCATTATTGTAGTGTGTGGACCTATACAGGGTCCTAATTTATCTAGGTTATCGACCAACTTTAATGTAATATGTGGATTGGACCTCTCGATGTATTTTAGAGATGTCTTATGAGTTGGATATTATTTTTTTAGTCTAACACCAACATGTTTTGTAATTATCTAATTGGTTTATTATCTAGTGGCCAACCTGATTGTTTATGGTCAAGGGTTTGTATATAGAGATTTAAGATCTCATTGTAGATCATCATGGTTATGGGAAAGGGATGTAATGTGCAAATAATATACTATCATTCAGGGAGAGGATTTGGTCAATCATTGGAGATCAAATTGGGTTTATGTAAGAGGATTTAGTCCTCTGGTATTGAGCTTAACCGAAACTATACTCAGGCATAAGAGATGCTATCTTTTGTAGTTCAACACTTCTTCGAATTGTAGTCTAGATTTCTATGTAGTTAGTAAGGATCCTTTTGCGATGAGCAGTGCGCTCTAGGATATTGGCCTTCCTACAAGTGCAGGCCCCTCAATTGTAATTCAAATACTTACTACAGAAGTATTATTTGACTATGGGTAAGCTTTCCACCATGGTTTTTCCCTTTACTGGGTTTCCACGTATAAATCTTGGTGTCATGTGGATGGTATTTTTTATTTGATTATTGTTTATGCTTAATTGGTTTAAGTGTTAGCCTGGTATTAATGTTTTGGGTTCTAGTATTAAAGTTTTAATTGCTAATGGTTTTGGTAATTTGTGACAACTGAGTCACCCCCCCCCTCTCAGTTGTCTTCTAGTTATTTGAACTGTCTAACAATTGGAATTAGAGTTTTGGTCCTCTCTATAGAAAGCTTAACCACTTGAGGAAGATCCTATGGTGACTAATAGTTGTAGTTCATCCATTTCTTCTGGAGTTATCTTTTAGAGAGATATTCCTATGCTTTATGTAACAAATTACACAATATGGAAGATTCAGATGGAGACTCATCTAAGATGTCTTAGCAAGGAGATTTGGGAGATCACACAGAATGGTGTCACACCTTATAATACAACATCTGGCAATCCTCCTCTAGAAAATTTGGATAAGGAGATTGAGAATGATTGTAGAGCAAGAGAATCCCTCTTGTGTGCACTTTCTAATCAGCAAATAATGGGATTAACCAATAAATCATCTAGAAAGGCTATATGAGAAAAGTTGTAGACTCTTAATGAAGGTGACCCTACAATGAGGATTTCTAAACTTGATGGTTACCGAGTGAGAAATGGAAACCTAAAGATGGAAGAACATGAAAGGATTACTGTATTCATGGAAAGGGTAACTGAGATTGTTATGGGAATTCAATGTTGTGGTGGAACTATGAGAGAAGATGAAATTGTTTCTAAAGTCCTGAGAGCCCTACCACTAGATTACAAAATGAAGGCTACTATTATTAATGAGTTGAGAATAATAGCTAATACATCTGTCCACAAAGATACTTTGGTTGGGAAACTATCTGCTTTTGAGCTTGAACAATGTGGACCTTCTAGAGCTATGAAGACTAAACCTATTTTTTATGCATCTACATCTACAACTAGTAAGAAAGATTGGAAAGATTTGTATGCAAAGGAATTGGAAGATATGAAGAGAGAAGATGAGGAGTTTGAGAAAATTGAAACACTATTTTCTATAATAGTACCTAAAGGCCCAGTAGGAAGTAAGTATGAAGGAAAAACACCTTTTAAATGTTTTGCATGTAATAATATTGGTCATTTTGCATCTAGATTTCCTGAAAGGAATTCAAGATTTGAAGAAAGAGTTAAAAGATCATTTCAGCCTAACCCTGGATATCAGAACAAGTATAAGTACAAGAAAAATAGAGACAAATCATGCTACATAGTAGATGAGGAGGGCATTACCAATTCTAATGATGAACTGACAAAAAACTCTTCTAGTGGTTCTAGAAATGGGAAGGAATGGGTGTTCCTAGATATCAAGGAAGATGTTTTGACATTGGAAGAGAATGTACTTGAAGAGAAGGCACTTTCTGCTAAAAGTGAACACAAGGATGAATAAGTAATTGATAGAGGTTGTTCAAATCATATGACTAGAGATAAAGGGAAGTTTCTATATTTGAAAAAATTTAATGGCGATCTGGTTATATTTGGAGATGACAAAGCATGTATGATCAAAGGAAAATGAACTATATTATTGGATGGTAAGAATAATACCGATAATGTTTATTATGTCCAAGGTTTAAGGCATAATATTTTGATTGTAGAATAGTTGGTGGATAAGGGATTTCAATTAGAAAATGATCTCCCTCTCTCTCTTATATTAATGTTCCTATGAATGTTATCTCTATGAAAATATTTTTTTATTAATTTCATTATCTTGATAACTAATTCAAAATAATAATCTTGTAGAATAAAAAATACAACTATAAGAAACTGTGGGATTTTTCTTTTCCATATATCTTATGGGGTATCTAGAAAGAAAGGAATAACAAATTGTCAGGAAATCCATTAACTCCCCTGAAGTGGTCTGGGCTAAGACAAAACACAATCTTGTTGAGAATGTGGTGGCAATTGGATCTCATTCTTACAATAGTAAGGAAGAGTATGAAGTTTTATGGAGTTGGAATATCCCAACCTCTATGGACAAAAACACTAACCAACTCAACAGAAGGATGTCCTGTTGGTCTTCTCCCCCATATGACTAGATTAAGGCTAACTTTGACGGGGTTGCTAAAGGGAACCCAGGGCTAGCTGGCTATGGTGGAATTATCTCGAATAGTGCTATCTTTTACCTAGGGGTGGTTTCCCTCCGCTTGGGGAATCAAACCAATCACTTGGTTGAAGCCATGGGTGTGCTCCAACCCATAAAATTAGCACATCAACTAGGAGCCAAAAAAATCTAGCTGGAGGGAGACTCTAATAATATAATCAATTTCCTCCTTGGCAATCAACATCTGTCATGGATGATAAAAAATATTATCTATACAGCAAAGGAGTTACTTGAGCGATTTGACCAATATTACATCTCTCATGTTAATAGAGATTCCAACAAGAGTGTTGATTGGGTTTCCAATGAGGCAGTGCGGAGTGGGCAGATAATGATTTGGCATGGAGAGGGGGAGCTCCCTCAATTTGCACATGACATTTTAGATTATGAGAGATATCATGGAAAACCTTTTGATATCATTTCTTGATATGGTAAGGGTGGTTTTGGCATCATGAAATGGTTTTGTAATCAACTGAGAAGGAAGTATGCCATTAATTATTATAACATCTCATACACTTTGTGGGTTTTTCTTTCCATTTGGAGCAAAAGGTTGAGGAATCTATATTTTCTTCTATAGGATTCTTCTATGTTTTGTAAAAGAAAGTTTTCTGAAAAGAGAGGTATTGACTAGAATTTACATCTTGTAAAAACTAATAAGAAGATGGGGGAAATCGTAAGCGCCCGGAGTCTACAAAAATAGATAAATGGTAGGACTGTCCCTAGGTTTGGGTTGTGCTGCAAGTGGAAAAAATGTCAGATTGCATGGAAATAATGCAAGATAGAAGACTTGAAATCACCAGTATATTCAAAAAGGGGTGGAAAGAGGGCACCCTAATGATTGGTAGCAAGAAGGTTAAGGTTAGTGAGACCATGATCGCAGAGGCAACTAGTTTGTTGATGGATGGAATCAAATTCTCCTAGGACCGAAAGCGGTCAAAAGCAACTATGAAGAAATTTCCCAAGGATGAGGTGGAGGAAGTGAATTTGATCAAGGGAAGCCAAACCTACTACTCCCCTAAGGTAATCAAGAAAATCTGGTTATGGATTTTTTTCCTGTCATAGAATTCATAACTTTAGATGGTAGATATATCAAATTTAATAGTTACCATTTTGTTCTTAATCATTTCCAACACAAGGAGAAAGTTTCCCTCCCCTACTATTTGTTTTATGCCCTTAATTATTTAATTAAGGATGCTATCTCTAATCCCAAATCTAACCCTACATTAGATGAGGGTCTTATGGTGGTCCTATACAATCATATCAAGAACACCACTGCTCCACAGGCTATATCTGAGGTGTCTGAGTTAGATGATGATTTGGGTGATTCAGCTGATGAATACTATGAAGGGTATGATATAGAGATGAATGTTGAGGAGGACCCCCATACACTCAGGTCAAGCAAGCATTAAAGAAAAACCAGCCAAGAGAAACAGGGTAAAGGGTCGATCAGTCAGAAAAAGAAGGGGGAGGATGATGACAGTTGGTACAAGGAAGAAGAGGAGAGTCAAGAAGACATGGATACAAATAGTAAGGAGTTTTACATTATCTCAAGCTATATGAAAAAGGGGAAGATGCTGAGAAGTGATTTGGAGGCCAAGAACTGCTCACCCCTTCCTATCAGCTCCAAGGACCAAAGTAAGGGCTTGGCATGGGAGAATACCCCCAACAGGGAAATTAAGAGAACTAAGAGGAAGGAGGTGGGTCTAGAGGTGAACTTGGACCCCATGGGAGATGAGGCTCAGGATGGCTCCCCTCTAGACTTTGATCTCTATATCAAAAATGGAATGGATTGCTTCAATAAGGTCTTCTTTTCCGTACAAAAGGAAATTAAAAACATGAAAGCTAAATAGGTCAAGGAAGCTAGTAAACTTGAATCTATGGAAGCCATTGGCACTGGAAAATTTAGTTCTCTACCTGACTACTTAAGTGAGTTGACTAAAGCTATCAGCAATGTGCAGGGAATTATCAATGCCCAACATAATAGCTTTAAAATCTTGGAAGATAGGGTTGGGGAAACTGAAAAGAAGATGGAAGGGATTGAGAAAACCCTAAAAAAGATAGGGGAGTAGATTTACAATATTTTAAAGTGCAGTTCTGATAGTATCAAGGTCCTAATTAGAAAACTCTAATAGGCCCATGGGGATAAGGCCCTTGAGGACACTATTGACGAGAAGGAAAAAACCCCTTAAGATAAGGGAGTTGGTCCCAGAAAAAGAACAAGAGAAAGTACCAAAAAGAAGCAAAACCAAAGTAGGGACATTGAAGATCTCAAGGGGACTATTGTGACAATGGAACAATTGAAGCTAGAAGTGGTCGAATTGCTAAAGAAATTCACCTAGGCCTAGTTATTTTTTTTTCTTTCTCTGTTGTTTGGTGTTTAGTTTCTTTGTGTTGTGTCTTTTCTGATATTGTCTTTTTGTCTAACCCTACATTAGATGAGGGTCTTATGGTGGTCCTATACAATCATATCAAGAACACCACTGCTTAATAGGCTATATCTGAGGTGTCCGAGTTAGATGATGATTTGGGTGATTCAGCTGATGAATACTATGAAGGGTATGATACAGAGATGAATGTTGAGGAGGACCCCCATACACTCAAGTCGAGCAAGCATTAAAGAAAAACCAACCAAGAGAAACAGGGTAAAGGGTCGATCAGTCAGAAAAAGAAGGGGGAGGATGATGACAGTTGGTACGAGGAAGAAGAGGAGAGTCAAGAAGACATGGATACAAATAGTAAGGAGTTTTACATTATCTTAAGCTAGATGAAAAAGGGGAAGATGCTGAGAAGTGATTTGGAGGCCAAGAACTGCTCACCCCTTCCTATCAGCTCCAAGGACCAAAGTAAGGGCTTGGCATGGGAGAATACCCCCAACAAGGAAATTAAGAGAACTGAGAGGAAGGAGGTGGGTCTAGAGGTGAACTTGGACCCCATGGGAGATGAGGTTCGAGATGGCTCCCCTCTAGACTTTGATCTCTATATAAAAAATGGAATGGATTGCTTCAATAAGGTCTTCTTTTCCGTACAAAAGGAAATTAAAAACATGAAAGCTAAATAGGTCAAGGAAGCTAGTAAACTTGAATCTATGGAAGCCATTGGCACTGGAAAATTTAGTTCTCTACCTGACTACTTAAGTGAGTTGACTAAAGCTATCAGCAATGTGCAGGGAATTATCAATGCCCAACATAATAGCTTTAAAATCTTGGAAGATAGGGTTGGGGAAACTGAAAAGAAGATGGAAGGGATTGAGAAAACCATCAAAAAGATAGGGGAGTAGATTTACAATAATTTAAAGTGTAGTTCTGATAGTATCAAGGTCCTAATTAGAAAACTCTAATAGGCCCATGGGGATAAGGCCCCTGAGGACACTATTGACGAGAAGGAAAAAACCCCTTAAGATAAGGGAGTTGGTCCTAGAAAAAGAACAAGAGAAAGTACCAAAAAGAAGCAAAACCAAAGTAGGGACATTGAAGATCTCAAGGGGACTGTTGTGACAATGGAACAATTGAAGCTAGAAGTGGTCGAATTGCTAAAGAAATTCACCTAGGCCTAGTTTTTTTTTTTTCTTTCTCTGTTGTTTGGTGTTTAGTTTCTTTGTGTTGTGTCTTTTCTGATATTGTCTTTTTGTCTAACCCTACATTAGATGAGGGTCTTATGGTGGTCCTATACAATCATATCAAGAACACCACTACTCAACAGGCTATATCTGAGGTGTCCAAGTTAGATGATGATTTGGGTGATTCAGCTGATGAATACTATGAAGGGTATGATACAGAGATGAATGTTGAGGAGGACCCCCATACACTCAGGTCGAGCAAGCATTAAAGAAAAACCAACCAAGAGAAACAGGGTAAAGGGTCGATCAGTCAGAAAAAGAAGGGGGAGGACGATGACAGTTGGTATGAGGAAGAAGAGGAGAGTCAAGAAGACATGGATACAAATAGTAAGGAGTTTTACATTATCTCAAGATAGATGAAAAAGGGGAAGATGCTGAGAAGTGATTTGGAGGCCAAGAACTGCTCACCCCTTCCTATCAGCTCCAAGGACCAAAGTAAGGGCTTGGCATGGGAGAATACCCCCAACAAGGAAATTAAGAGAACTGAGAGGAAGGAGGTGGGTCTAGAGGTGAACTTGGACCCCATGGGAGATGAGGCTCGGGATGGCTCCCCTCTAGACTTTGATCTCTATATCAAAAATGGAATGGATTGCTTCAATAAGGTCTTCTTTTCCGTACAAAAGGAAATTAAAAACATGAAAGCTAAATAGGTCAAGGAAGCTAGTAAACTTGAATCTATGGAAGCCATTGGCACTGGAAAATTTAGTTCTCTACCTGACTACTTAAGTGAGTTGACTAAAGCTATCAGCAATGTGCAGGGAATTATCAATGCCCAACATAATAGCTTTAAAATCTTGGAAGATAGGGTTGGGGAAACTAAAAAGAAGATGGAAGGGATTGAGAAAACCCTCAAAAAGATAGGGGAGTAGATTTACAATATTTTAAAGTGTAGTTCTGATAGTATCAAGGTCCTAATTAGAAAACTCTAATAGGCCCATGGGGATAAGGCCCCTGAGGACACTATTGACGAGAAGGAAAAAACCCCTTAAGATAAGGGAGTTGGTCCTAGAAAAAGAACAAGAGAAAGTACCAAAAAGAAGCAAAACCAAAGCAGGGACATTGAAGATCTCAAGGGGACTATTGTGACAATGGAACAATTGAAGCTAGAAGTGGTCGAATTGCTAAAGAAATTCACCTAGGCCTAGTTATTTTTTTTTCTTTCTCTGTTGTTTGGTGTTTAGTTTCTTTGTGTTGTGTCTTTTCTGATATTGTCTTTTTGTCTTTGGCTAGCTGTCCTTGATGTGGTTGTTGTCCATTTTTTTTTTTGGTGGACCTTATGACTATCCTTTGAATCTCTAATGTAAAGGGTTTTAGGGGCCCTTCAAAACCTATTTTCCCTTAATAAAAAACTAATTCAAAATAATAATAAATAATAATATTAAACTAGTTTCTCTTTCTTTAAATATTTTCCAAATAAACTAAAGCAAAGAAAAATAAAATAAGAGGTTGAAAAAGAAATTATGTGAAACAAAAAAAATAGAAAGAAAAATTTATAAATAAGAGGGAGATGCAAGAAGTTAAAAAGCACCAATAGAACTATTTTAAGAAAAATATAAACTATACTAAATGAAATAAAGAAACAAAATGATAATATCTGACCTTAAGTTAAACTACTTAAAGAAAAAATTAAATTAATATTAATTATTATGTTATTCAGCTATTTGTTTTCAATTCTATAATAATACTCTTTATTTGTTTTAATTTAAAATTGTGTATTAAAATAATCATTTTATTGATTGTACAATTTGGATAAATAATTTGAATAAAATTAAACTTAAAACCAAATTAAAAAATAAAATAAGATAAGATTTAAGCCATTTGATTTCCACAATCCATTCTATAAGTTTCTAGATGCTTCTAGATTAGATTGTGTGCATTTTTTAATCGTCAATGTTTTGAATCACAGTCTGTGATTCATCACTAGGATGAGAGAAGAGTATCAAGGAGATGAAAGTTGACAAGTTGTAGATCTAGACTAAGTATAAAGAAGAGAGTGGAGAGAGAGAAATAAAGCACAATGGTTAAGGTAAGAAAAATAAATTAAATAAGTAAATAGAAGAATCCCAATAAGACAAAAAACCAGAAAAAGAAAAGAACACACTCCCAAAATAAAAACAAACTACAAAACATGGAGAATATCAAAAAATAAAAAGCACCTAAGAATACGAAAAAATACATTCATAAACAAACCTTACAAACAAGTAAATATATAGATATACATACAAACAAACATATATATATACACACACATATATGTATATATATATACATACAAATAGATCTACATATGTATGTATGTGTGTGTATATATAGATATACATACAAACAATACATAGATATCATGATCTATATACATATATACATATACGTACATACATACATACATACATATTCATATATACATCATCATATATATGTATTTGTTTGTATGTATGTATATATATATATACATACATACATACATACATATATATATATATACATATATATACATACATACATATATATATATATATATACATATATATGTACATACATATATATATATGTATACATACATATATATGTGTATACATACACACATATATATACATAATACATACATATATATACATATAGATATGTATATGTATATGTATATGTATATGTATATATACATACATATATATACACATATATATACATATATATAAATGTATACACACACACACATATATGTGTGTGTATGTATATATATATATGCATATATATGTACATGTATATGTATATGTATATGTATATATGCATATATATATGTATACATATACGTATATATATATATATATGTATATGTATATGTATATATATATATGTGTGTGTGTATATATATATACACATATATATACAAATATATATACACATATATATACAAATATATATACACATATATACAAATATATATACACACATATATACACACATATATATATACACACATATATACACACACACAGACACACATATATATACATATGTATATATATATATATAAGGAAAAGAAAACACAGAAACATATGAATGTATGTATGCATATCTGCTAATATGTCTATACACAAGTAACTATATATGCATATGTATTTATCTACACATACAAACATACATACATATAGATCTACATATGTATGCATGTGTATGTATATATAGATATACATACATACAACTACATATATATGCATAAATATATAAACCTCAAACAAAGCAGGCCAATTGAAAAGAAAGAGAAGAAAATGACCAAAGGATAAAAGAAATGTGAGGAGAGGAAAACAACTAAGTGCTAAGCCAAGAAGAGCCAAGAGGAGACTAGGGAGAGGTAGAGAAACCCTAGAAAGGAGAAAATGAAGGAAATGAGGACCAAGAAGCTAACACAGAGGGACTCTTAACATCTCATAAAAGGTTGCCAAGAAGGATTGATGCTCCATCCATCATCATGATTAAGATTAGTTGGGTAATTATTAATTACAATGGCCTCCTTAAGTTTCCTTTTGAAGATGTTTTCTTCCTTGAAAAGGATTTGGGTGTCCTCTAAGAAATTTTCTTGCTTGGTGACTAAGGAGTGTTATGCTAAGGCTAATTGGAGAACATGCTCATGTTTGATGTCAACACAATGCTCCTTGATTCTCATGTTGAATGAATGACCCATTTCCCCTATATATGGGGTACCACACGAGAAAGCCACCTTATAAACCCTTGACTCCAAATAGATATCCCTAGTGTCTTTGAGAGGGGGGACATAATTATTTAAGGTCAAACAAGGTTAATGTGTACAATGAAGACCTTTATTAATGATAATTTTAGCGAATCTTGTGGGAGATACCATCTACAAAAGGAAGGGCCAAACTTGAGAGTAGGGGAGGATGAGAGAGAAAGGGGGTGGAGGAAGAGTGTAAATTAGATTTGGCTTTGTGAAAGGATTTAGAGATTTGCTTATGCATGTACCCATTCCACTTGAAGACCTGCCAAAGGTGGGATAACTCTTGGTTTAGGTCCTTGTTGTCACAAATCCGGTAGGCTCTTAAGGAAAGGGTTTTGAGGACACAAAAATTTTGGGTAGGGTGGTGATGAGAAGAAGAATTAAGATAAAGGTTGGTGTGGGTCTCTTTGGAAAACACCCAACGACCGATGGAGCCATCAGGTTTCTTAAGGATTGAGACATCAAGAAAAGGTAGCTAGTTACTTGATTCAAGCTCCTTGGTAAAGGAAATAGATGGAGCGAGGTTATTGAGCTTGAGGAATTTGATGCTCACCTCAATAACCTCACTTGATCTATATCCTTTGCCAAGGAGCTTGAATCAGGTAACCAGCTACCTTTTCTTGATGTCTTAATCCTCAATAAACCTAATGGGTCCATCGATTGTCAAGTGTTTCGTAAAGTGACCCACACTGACCTTGATCTTAATTATTCTTCTCATCACTACCCTAGCAAAAAATTTGGTATCCTAAAACCCCTTCCCTTAAGAGCCTAATGGATTTGTGACAATGAGAACCTAAACCAAGAGTTATCCCACCTTTAGCAAGTCTTCAAGTGGAATGGGTACATGCATAAGCAAATCTCTAAAGCCTTCAACCAAGCTAAATCTCATTTCCACGCTTTCTCTACCCCCTTGCCCTCTCATCCTCCTCTTCTCTCAAGGGTGGACCTTCCTCTTGTAGATGGTATCTCCCACAAGATTGTTAAAATTCTCATCAAGAAGGGTCTCCATTGTGTGTTTAAACCTTGTTTAACCTTAAATAAGTGTGACAACTACAAACACTCGAAAAGAGTGCAAATAATTGTTTTTTAAACAATCAGAACACATTAATGAACTTAAAGTTGCATTTAGTTAAACATTGCAATAACATTTGCACAAGCGGAAGACTTAAATAATCACCTAAAGGGTTTCCAATGAAGATTACTCGACTAGTCCAATGAACATTAAGGTGTATGAATCCATTTAACAATGAGATTGATTAAACCTACTCATGATAGAATGATTACCACATGAACATAGCAATTGAATTCCATAGGAGATTAAACTAAGTATGATTGAATTTAAACTACTGCCATTTGTTATTTTATGTCACTAAAGCTACTTTTATCATAATCCATATTACTACATTTAATTTATAACTTCATACATACAATTAAGATTAATATCAGCCAAATTACATTATACATTTTAACTATAATACCATTCATACATACAAACTTAAAAGGAACTAGATGAAGACATACACCACACAACACCAATTGATATTGAAGTTCAACCCTAATGGGCTATGTCTCTGGGTCTGATTCAAGTACAAGACCATTCTAATAAATAAAAGATGAAAAAATACATAAATTTTACATCAATTACATCCTTCCATCAAGGTGAACATAAACAAATGATACAACCAACAACATAAGGGTCCAAGATATACAAATATGCTATGAGGAGATGAGATGATCCAACTGGTACAACAACATGAAATAAATCCAAGAGAAACACCTGGAGCACCTATGAAGCTAATCCATCACAAGAAGGCACAAACAAAATACCCAATGGAAAGTGGTACTACCACCTGACCATGTGGCCCAAAAAGATATCACCCCTCTATGCTAGGAGATAGTACTAAGGCCCCCAATCAAGCCACAACAAATTATTGCATGGTCTCACATGTACATTAGGTACTCACACAAGAGTGCTCCAAGTAAAAAGAACTCATGACTACACACTAGTGAACATAAGGGAAGAGTGTCATTGCATAGCTAGTATGGGTTATCCTGGCAGGGCTCCATAGGCCATGACCCCCATCTTGGGTATTCATGGTAGCCTTTCCTGAACCTCCGACCTCCATACATGACTCATGAGGACCCAAAAAACCTTTCATGAAGACAAGGTAGTTGGTTTTCCATTCCAGGCCTTCCCACTACATCTTGAGTTTATACAAGCATTCAAACATGAGCGGGGCACAATTTATCTTGATTAATGTTTGTAGAACCTAACCCCACCATTTTTTAATTAAGTTATCACTTATTACTCAGTTTTCAATGGGTTATACTTGAAAACCACTCTTCCTTATGACACGACACAACCTCCAAAGAACCCTAAGACAAATTAGAAAATCCAACGAACATAACGAGTTTTCAAAAAGAAAAAGTGAAGGAGAACTTGATTAAACAAACCTTCTACCAAGGTTAAATCAATTAGAGGTGTGAAATGAATAACTTATTTATCCACAAAACAAGACCAAAACCACAATAAGGCGAGCATGATTGCAACCAAAACATAACCCAATCAACTTGCACAATAAACTTACATTCAATAACATGCCATCACGACACAAAATTGAGTCTTACAAATCAGCACCAAAAATCCACGAAGTTGAGTAAAACTCAAATGAATACACTTGCACTCTAAATCATCCATGTTAAGGAATCACAACATTCACTCAAAATATACTTAAAAGCCAATGTCAACTAATTGCATCTATTTCAATAACTGACTCTTTCATGATAATAAAATCTACATTAGAGAATAACACATCAAAAGGGTCCAAGTAAACATACACCCTAGATAACTTTGCTCAATACTTGATTTTAAACCACACACCTTAAAGGAATAACAACAACTCATAGCCTAATTAAACCATCATTTATAAACAAATATATAATCATTTCAATTTAAGCCAATTTCGTTCTAACAAATACCATTTGAATTTGAATTTCAAATTAATGACAATATCATTTAAAATACTTTTCAAAACTAAATTCAATATTTAAATCAAAATAATCTTTTCCAAATTAAAATTATTTCGACTAACAAAATTGATGATTATTCCTATAGCCTTTGTTTTCACAAAATCATTTACTATTATATCCAATCAAATTTAACATTCTCTTCATATTGCTAATTTAAAATACATAGTATTAATACACACACAGATATATATATATATATATATATATATATTTGTGGATTGAATCGGATCCGTTCTCCTAGCATTAGGGCCAATTTATGTAATTGAATACATGTTCTGGGAATGCATTGTTGCCATGAGTTATTTGTGTGAATTTAAAATAAAAAACTCAGTCAAAACAAAATTACAATAAATGTTATTCCCTGTGCAATGCGTAATATTTTATATTATTTTTAATTCGATTTATATATATATATATAAACATAAATACATATATATTTATATATTCAATACTAAAATGATATTTCTTTTAAAAACCACATTTCCTCTAACACCACTTTCTAAATAAAAATTATAAATTACAATATATATATAAATATCTTTCTAAAATGATATATATTGTAATTTGTAATTTTTATTTAGAAAGTGGTGTTAGAGGAAATGTGGTTTTTAAAAGAAATATCATTTTAGTATTGAATATATAAATATATATGTATTTATATTTATTCAATTACACAAATTGGCCCTAATGCTAGGAGAACGGATCCGATTCAATCCACAAATAAAATTTTCATATATAATAGCATTATTCCACATAATAATTTCACATTGAAAAAATCAGATTCATATTTTTTGAAACATGTAAGGAGACCACTAAGTAGGTTTTAGAAGCCATCCACCATTGATGGACTTCCTAAACCTCAAAAAATTAAAACTTGCCAGATGAAAAATTCCTTAAAACCCATTGGTTGATGGATGCACAACATCACACTTTTGAAATAAAATTCACTTTCTGGGCATAAATAAAAAATTTCGCAGCATTTCCCTAAAGCAACTCTCATAAAAAAAAAATGAAACATACAAATACAAATCTAAACTAAAATCCAAAATTCAAGTTGGAGAAAGATTCTAAATCCATTTGTTATCCATTTGCAACCATAATTACATAAATTCATAAAGAACCAAGGGAGAAATCAAATAAACTCACCTACAAGTTGAAGAATTTCAAAATGACATATGGAGCCAAAGACTACAAAAGAACTCATGAATAAGCAATATGTATATTCAATATCTATTCCTCAATATAAAATAATGCATAATCATATGCACCTAATCACATTCCAAAGCATAACACAAGAATAACACACCACAATCATAGTAAATCAACCATCCACATAAGCTATATAAAAGTCAACCTTGGTCAACAAGGTCAAAAAGGTCTGAACATGGTAGGGGTACTACATTCTCCCCCACTAGGGTTTGACTTACTCCTGGAAGTCATAAGGCTAGGATGGAAAAACAAGGACATCTAAGTCATCGCAGTCACATATCATAACCCAAAATTATCTTATCTTAAGGAGAATACAATCCACAAAATCAATATACTAATGTATAGAAATCAACATCAAAGTCGTCTAACTTCACATAAACATTTCCTGTCTATTTTAAATCAAATGGTTAACATTGAACAATCTTCCTTTTACATTCCTTAATTATGGAACTCAATGCATTAATAGAGTTACAACAAGATGCATCATCTTTAATTACCTTGGTTAAACATACAAACACCCTTATTCAACTTCTAGGATCACTATTACAACATACAATCATACAAGAAAAAATATTCTACATAAATCCATATCTAAAAATATACATATCACATTGAACAAAACAACATAACTTAGTCCATCTAAACATGAAAATATTTATTTTATATCAATAGGCATCATAAAGATGGTATTTGCATTTCTACCGCAACATCCTAATTATACACACTTCTCTCATTACCAAGTTAAGCACAACATACTCTCAAATTGAACTTTAAAATTCAGTCAAAACTAATACTTCATACTACCTCTAAGGTACATAATGCATACACATTAAATGAATAAAGGCTTAGGGTGAAAAACCATGTCAATAACAACATCAAAAAATCATTCCTGATATAAGATACAACATCATATGAAAGAAGAAATGAATATATAATTACCCCCATTCAACCATCTAAGGTCCAATTGATTCAATTAGAATTCATGTAGGCATTTCAAACACTCAATGAGACAATAAGTCTATAGAACATAATTATTTATCTAAAGCTATCACACAATTCACTAGATCCAATTCACACTTCTTCCTACAACATCATACTTCATACTATTTCAAACCAATTTCATCAAAGAAAATACACTTATTTTCTTAACTAATCTCTTTATTTATTTAGTTACCTCATTATGCCTAGAATCACTCTTTGCGATGTTCTCCCTTAACACACTATCAATAGTTTAAGTGAACATGATAGATATAACACTTACGCATAGCTAGGGCCAGCCAATACAAACGTTCAAAATGACCACCAAAGATCTCAAAAGAATGTCATCCAAAAGATGATCACCATATACGATGATAAATAAGAAAAATGCCAGCAATTTTGAAAACATGGCAAGTGTCAAATTTAAATAAAAAGAAACAAGAATTTAATGGCCATTTCGCCATAAGAAATTTCAAAAGGAAGTGCTAGCCCCTTAGCCACAAAACACAAGTTAAAAGAGAGTCAAAACACTATCGCAATAAGAAAAATATGAAACAAAGTGACCATTTTCAGCTACATCATAGGGAGTAACCACTACAATACATCCCAGATAACATGTCCTAAGTGCATTAGAGAATGAACCATAGACACTAAGACTATTAGACTAACTACTATACTTTGACACCATGCAATCTTAATTCATAGGGGTCACCTTCCCAACATTATTGTTTATCCATATTACTAAAATTCACAAATCAAATATGGTAAGGAAGTAACATCTTTTCTATATTTTTACTAACCAGACACATCGTTCTTGTAGTTCTTAAAAATTATGCAAAGGTTTTACGAAGCGAAGAATTCTATTTCCAAATAGAATGGAATCACTAAAGATTAATTTCCTATTCTCTACATATATTCTACATACAGTGATAAGATTATCTTAATCAATACTTTTTCCTCTTCATGATCTATCAATCATCCAAGTTACATGGACTACCTAGAGAGTATATGCATCAATATACTCCATTTACTTACTTACTTGACATGATGCACTCATAGGTAAAACAAAACACTTTGGTCTTGAATGCAAAATGAAACAGACACTCCTTAGTACATACCTTATAATATTCGTTGCAAACTAACAATTATATATATATTTTTTTTAAATTACATCATTTACTAGCATTTCTTTTATTCTCATAACAAGATAAAGATAGAAGGAAGAGAATTTGTAATAGTCAATTACTACACACATATACACATTAACTAACAAGCTCACCCAAGTAAGACTAAATTTCTCCCTGTATGTCTATCATCCTTATTGTACTATTTTCATTTCACTACCAATATAATAGAATGCAAATTGGCTGACCATGATATTTATTTATATAAAGATTCCACTAATGTCTTAGTTTCCAAATCAGAATAATAAAATATAATATTTCCTTACATGCTAACTTCAAGCAAAACACTCACTAATCTTAATTGATATGAACACATCATTAACTATGATCATTCATCAAATGTGAAAACATGAAGAGAAGAAGGTGTTGGAACCCTAAATTTTGGCAAAATTTAGAGTCACACAACCATTTCGAGTAGCCATTTTCAAGGATTAATATCTTTCATGAGTATTCATACTAATCTATTTGTCCTAATCAATTCCCCTATCAACAAAGTATTCCTATACCAATTTGAAAATCCTCACTACCTAATTTGCTAATTTTCCTACACCCATATCATTTGCAATTTATTTCATTTCTTCATTAAAAAATATTACAAGTGGCCCTTTGTTTGAGTTCATATTTTTTAGCCTGGTGATCCCAATATCAAACCAGTTGTTCCCTACAATTGTCCACACCATTATGAACGCCTGTGCAAGGTTTGGGAGCCCCAACAATTCATTTGATATTTTTTCTAAGCTTAAACCAAATGTAATTGATACAAATATAAAACTTGTACAAAGTGAAAATCAATTGTAGAGCCCACTTTGGAAATTAAATGTCTACATGACTACCAACTTTTGTGACCCCATGGTATGATTTGGATAGTTTTCAACATTGATTCTAGATGCAAAATTAATGACTGGACACTTTTTACAAAATGTCAAAGTGGACTATTTGATAATATTTAATTAGTTCATGACCATAAATTTACTCTGAATTGTTCCTATCACCTATTCAAATGAATTATTTGGTAAAATAAGTGAGATCAAGGTATGGAGCGTGGTTTGAGAAGAATGGTTTATTTGATCATCAAATAAGGTTAGTATTGTTACAAGTTCATTAATGAAAGACATCTTTTTTATGAAAGTTGATAATTCAAATTAATATATTTGATATTATTGAAACTAAATGTTTACTGTATGTGGGGATAAATGTGGCTCGCATAAGGGTAGAGTCTAGCATATAGTTTTAAAAGGGGATCAACTCTCATCTTTGCAAACCCATAATATCTTGTTATTCAAATTCTAATAATAATATTTCAAAAGGCCACATTATATGTTTTAAGAGGAATAACACTCAAGAGAAATTAAAATGTAAATCACTCAAAAAGGATTTAAATTAATCATTATGGAGCATTATAAGAAATGATCTTATATATATAAACTATATATGTGATGGTAAAATGAAAACCATTAAGTTGGTTAATATGAGCCAAATTGGTGGACCCCGTAAAAAGAAGAATTTTCTTAGTTAGTTTCTCCTTGGCACCAACTTTCCAGAACATTTTAAAATTCTTAATTTTGTTAAGAAATGAAAAAGTTATGGACATTTTATCAAAATTAGTTTTTAGCAGAAAAAATTATCAAATAATAATTTGATAAAACCTCTCAATTGAAGATGGCCAAAAATAGTAAAGATGGAAGAGGTAATAGTTTTAAAAAATTTGAGAAGGATAGAATTATTCTACCCAAGGTATTTGTTTTAACATTTTACAAGACTTGAAGGGAAATAATAATGAATCCTCTTTAATTAGTTTGTCAAGTTAAGTAAAAACTGAATATGGGAAGGTGAAATCTTCATGATAAATTACCCTAATGAAAGAAGAATTATGTTGTCCTAGGTAAAGATGTCCTCCGGAATAATTGGGAGAATTAATCTCTAAATTGGTGAGATGATTCAATGAGATTATGAAGGCCAACATTAAGTAAAAGCAATATTTTTAAGGAATAAAAAATGTGGCGAGTGAAATAAGTTCATAATTACAAGTGAAAGAATATGAGGGAAATATTTACCAAAGGGTCTAATTTCACTTATAAGAGTAAAATGCAAAGTTAAAGGGGATTTTATTTTTACTTGTACTCTTCCATAAAAGGAATGGATGGTAGAATGTCTTATTCATAGGTGAAGAAATTTTACATAAATGTCATATGAGTAAATATAAGAAATCAATTGTGAATATGTTGGCCAAAGAGGAGTGATAGTCATTACCAAAGATTAATGTATTATGAAATACTTTAGTCATAAATTATTATTCACAAAAAATACGAATTAAAGAGTGATTAAAGAAGTATCCAAATAATAAAATAAGGGATATATTCAAGAATAGATGTACAATATACTCTGGTAGTTTTTTGTAACTTTCAAAACTCTATCAATATAATCAGATGTTTTTTCCTTTACGTATGTGATGTGATTTTTTTATTTCAATTTGCAGTTATTCTGTGATATTGTCTCATACAAGATAAGGTTTCTTGTATCTTCCTAGTGAAGTTTATTTTCTTGTTGTTATTCATTTCAATAAAAGGCCTACTTGTGGATTGTAACTGTTCCTTGTAAGTCTTCCTTGAATGGTCTCTTAAATTAAGGGTTAAATTCATTCGAGCAAATAATAGCATAAGACTATTAAAATAGATCTTTTTGAGGAAAGGTAACTAAGAGATCTACCTGGGGGGTGATTTAAAAATTGTCTCATAGAAGCATACAATAAGTTTTGCTGAAGTAATAGACTATGTGGCCCAAACAAGAGGAAAGGCATTGATCATTCATAAACAACTACTTTTTACCATATCAATTACCTTTACTTTAAAGCAATAGGAATAGTTGAGTAGGATATATAGAATCAATTAGCAATAGTGTATATATATAAATTTCAAGCACAAAGATCGAATAGCTTTCACAACAACAATCTTGAACTCATCTAAAAGCCACCTATCCTAGGAACCTATGTCATTTTGAGATAGGGAAAAATTTAGATGAAGATACTCAATCTTCTATAAAAGCCATTAGTCATAAACAATGACTAGTCAATAGGTATACCCGCCTAGGTCTTGTAAAGCCTAAAGTGAGAGAGTTAGTAACCAAATAGGTTCACTCTATAAGCTAGCCAAGTCAGTTGGAGGGTTTGATCATAGGAGTTGGCATTTCCTTAGAACTTATCCAATCTATTGATTTGAGATCCAACACATTGGCGACTCTGCTAGGGACCGATTATGAAGAATTATTAAGAGTCTATTGTGGAAAAGAGCTCAGAAGAATAGAAGAATTTTTATCCTCTGTGAAAGATGTGGTGACTTTGTAAAACAAAAAAAAAAATGAAATGAAAAAGATCAGTAGCATCCAGTATGTATTAGTATCCATATTCTTATGAAGCTCTGTGTTTAGGGATACAACATACATATACACAATGGCAACTCTATGAAGCATACAAGTCATTGGATTTAATTAACATCCCTATATATCCATATCAATTCCATATGAGCTTAAAAATCATATGCCCAGGTTTAATGGAGCGGAAGGTGAATCACCAATTGAACATTTGAAAGCATTTATTGGTTTATTGAAAATTTTCAGATTTGTGTGGAGGAATTGATCATGAAATTGTTCGTGATGACACTAGAAGTTGTTGCAGAGCATTTATTTAGGTTGTTGTCCCCACAAATCATCTCATCATGGGAGGAACTTGAATGGTGGTTTCTATAGGAATTCTATGGCATCATTGAAGAAAATGTATATGTCATCAATCCATTAGTCCATTCTCCACAATGTTTTACATTCCATAATTAGATTCAAATGGATCACTATATTAATCCCTTGACACATGTTAATGCATTCCTCAACATAAGGAGAAAGGAAGGTGAATCTATAAAAGGATTAATTGGTAGAATGAAGACAACTTATTTGCAAACACTTGATGACACAAGGCCAAATATATCTACACTTACATAATTACTCATGAGGGAATGTGGACCTGAAAAATTTGCAATTAGCATGTTTGGTTGTTATGGAGATGAACATGGCACTATGTGATGTGCATGAGAAGAGTAACATCAACATAAGAGATGCAAATGAAGATGAATATATAGGAGAATCAATTATCCATTTGGAAGGCCCATCTGATGAAGAAGCAATTGATGATGTTTGTGAGTACGAGTCAAAACCTAAATAAATTATTGTTGATAGTGATGATGAGGAATGGTCTCCATGTGAAGAAGCACATTTGTTTGACAATGAATAAATGGTTGATTCATCCATACATGAGAACTGCAATGATTTAATTGGTGAAGAAGAAGAATATTTACTCAGTAGTAAACAAGTTTTAGATTTGTTGGATATAGAGTATCATAAATATAAGAGAAATTCAAAGCCTCTATGTACTGCACATATAAAATTTGATACTCAAGATATGCAACATAGAAATTCACTGAAGACAGAAGAGGTGAATATGTTTAAAGAGGAGTTTGTATTTAATAAAAATGTGCATTGTGATGAACACATAGAAGAAAATAAATTTGAAAATAGCCTCCAAATTTTTTCAAATCCATTATATGGCGAAGTCCTAGAGGAACCTCAATTATTTTGTGAGGGCGTATACGCATATGGTATGTTTGAATTTTCCAGTCCAATATTTGAAGAGGAAAAAGTAAGTTTAGATGGAATGAGCAAGTAAAGTGATGGATGTTGGTTCGGTGGGAAAATATGAGGTGTATAGTTTTGTGAAGGAATGTGAAACAATATCCAAAGAAAAAAAAAATTACTTCTTGAATTCCAATGTTGGCATTGATAAGGATGAAATAAAAGTTGAACAAAAAAAAATTTCAATTAAAGTGGAGCACCCCTATAATATAGGGATGGACAATAGGGCATTTGCGGACATGAAGATATTTCAAAAGGAAAATGGGAAAAATATTTTTTTATAACTTTTTATGAGGAAATACCCAAAGAAGAGAGTAATAATATTTTGAACACTAATCTTGATATTTCACCTAAACCTAAGCATGAAGTAGAAGGCAAAAACAAATGTCATGTGGGTAATGTGCAACATGCTAGAAAAAGAGGAATGAGAAATAAGACATATGTAAACCAAGGACAATTTCAAAGTGTGGATATAACAATTTATGAAATTCCAAAGTCCTCAAAAGTTAAGGGGAAAAGGAGATAGTAATTTCCCAAGTAATTACTCAAATGATCATTATCCAAGTTATACGACAAATTATAATAATAAAAGTCACTATAACATATATTCCAAACATGGAAAGATGGCAATTGATGTGCCTCATGATGAAATCGGATTGGTCAATGATATGTGCCAAATTGGAATGTCGTTGCAAAATGAGAATCAGGTGTTTGATCCAAGAAAAATGAGTTTTCATGCTTTTGGGACCTAGGGGCCACCAAATGCAGTTTTAACATAATCTACAAAAGGGAGGTGATTGGAAATGGTCTACTCTACCACAGAAAATTGGACTCTTTCTATGCCCACAAGGGGCATACAGCCCTAGTCAGAGCCACTATTGGAACCCTAAATTTTGGCAAAATTTAGGGTCACACAACCATTCTGAGTAGCCATTTTCAAGGATGAATATATTTCATGAATCTTCATACTAATATATTTGTACCAATCAATTCCCCTATCAAAAACTATTCCTATACAAATTTGTAGATCCTCACTACCTAATTTGCTATTTTTCCTACACCCATATCATTTGCAATTTATTTCATTTCTCCATTAAAAACTATTACAACTGGCCTTTTGTTTGAGTTCATATTTTACAACCTAGCGATCCCAATATCAAACTAGTTACTCCCTATAATTCTCCACACCATTATGATCCCCTGTGCAAGTTTTGGGAACCCTAACAATTCATTTGATATTTTTTTGAAGCTTAAACCAAATGAAATTTATACAAATATAAAACTTGTACAAAGTGAAAATCAATTGTAGAGCCTACATTGGAAATTAATATCTTTCACCTCAGAAGGAATTTATCAGATTTGTGAGTTGCATTGCAATCTCTAGTTAAATATCTACATGATTACCAACTTTTGTGACCTCATGGTATGATTTGGATAGTTTTCAACATTGATTTTGGATGCAAAAATCATGACTGGACACTTTTTTACAAAATGTCAGAGTGCATAATTTGATAATGTTTAATCACTTCATGACCATAAATTTACTCTAAATTGTTCCTGTCACCTGTTCAAACAAATTATTTGACAAAATAAGTCAGAGCAAGGTATGGAGCGTTGGTTCGAGAAGAATGGTTTATTTGATCATCAGATAAGGTTAGTATTGTTACAAGTTCATTAATGAAAGACATATTTTTTATAAAATTTGATAATTCAAATTAATATATTTGATATTATTGAAACCAAATGCTTACTATATGTGGGGATAAATGTGGCTCACATAAGGGTAGATCCCAGCATATAGTTTTAAAAGGGGATCAACTTTCATCTATGCAAACCCATAATATCTTGTTATTTGAATTCCAATAATAATATTTCAAATAGCCACATTATATGTTTGACGAGGAATAACACTCAAGAAAAATTTAAATTTAAATCAATCAAAATTGATTGAAATTAATCATTATGGAGCATTATAAGAAATGATCTTATATATATATAAACTATATATGTGGTGGTAAAACGAAAACCATTAAGTTGGATAATATGAGCCAAAGTGGTGGACCTCGCAAAGAGAAGAGTTTGCTCAATTATGTTATTGGCAAAACAAGGCTAATCTGCATAACAAAAAATAGCTTCTCTAAAATGGTATGTTACAATGACCAGCTTTCCATAACATTTTGAGATTCTTAATTTCGTTAAGAAATGAAAAAGTTATGGATATTTTATCAAAACTAGTTTTCAGCAGAAAAAATTATCAAATAATAATTTGATAAAACCTCTCAATTGAAGATGGACAAAAATATTAAAGATGGAAGAGGTAATAGTTTTGAAATATTTGAGAAGGATAGAATTATTCTACCCAAGCTATTTTCTTCAATATTTTACAAGACTTGAATAATAGTGAATCATCTTTAATTAGTTTGACAAGTTAAGTAAAAATTGAATATGGGAAGGTGAAATCTTCACGATAAATTGACCTAACAAAAGAAGAATTATGTTCTCCTAGGTAAAGATGTCTTCTGGAATATTTGGGTGAATTAACCTCTAAATTGGTGAGATGATTCAATGAGATTATGAAGGACAAAATTAAGTAAAAGCATTATTTTTAAGGAATAAAAAATGTAGCGAGTGAAATAAGTTCATAATTACAAGTGAAACAATATCAGGGAAATATTTTACCAAAGGGTCTTGTTTCACCTATAAGAGTAAAATGCAAAGTTAAAGGGGATTTTATTTTAACTTGTACTCTTCCATAAAAGGAATGGATGGTAGAAATTTTTATTCATAGGTGACAAAATTTTACATAAACGCCATATGAGTAAATATAAGAATACAAATGTGAAGATGTTGGCCAAAGAGGAGTGATAGTCATTACCAAAGATTAATGTATTATGAAATACTTTAGTCATAAAGTATTATTCACAAAAAATATGAATTAAAGAGTGATTAAAGAATTATCCAAATCTTGGAGCCAATTTCTGTAAAAAATACAAGCACGAAGATTGCTAGTGCAGGAAGAGTGTTGTTATTTTTAAGTGTGAAGATTAAAGTGATTAAAATTAAATATTTTTATCATAGTTAATTAAATGTAAAGTTGCATTGAACAAAGTGTAGGGTTACAACCCTAAAATGTAATATATATATATATATATAACAAAAGAAGGAATCTATTAAAGAATAGATGTACAATATACTCTGGCAGTTTTTTGTAACTTTCAAAACTCTATCAATATAATCAATTGTATTTTCTTTTACATATGTGTTGTGAGTTTTTTATTTCAATTGGTAGTTGTTTTGTGATATTGTCTCATATAAGATAAGGTTGCTTGTATCTTCCTAGTGAGGTTTATTTTCCTGTTGCTATTAATTTGAATAAAAGGCTTACTTGTCGATTGTAACTGTGAATAAACGGATCTTTTTGAGGAAAGGTAACTGACAGATCTACCTGGTGGGTGATTTAAAAATTGTCTCATAGAAGCATACAATAAGTCCTACTGAATTAATAGATTGTATGGCACAAACAAGAGGAAAGGCATTGATCATTCATAAACAACAACTTTTACCATATCAATTACCTTTACTTTAAAGAGATAGGAATAGTTGAGTAGGATATATAGAATCAATTAGAAACAGTGTATACATATAAATCTCAAGCACAAAGATCGAATAGCTTTCAAAACAACAATCTTGAAATCATCTAAAAGCCACCTATCCTAGGAACCTATTCCATTATGAGATAGGGAAAAATTTAGATCAAGATACTCAATCTTCTATAAAAGGCATTAGTCATAAAAAATGACTAGTGAATAGGTATACCTGCCTAGGTCTTGTAGAGCCTAAAGTGAGGGAGTTAGTAACCAAATATCTTCACTCTATAAGTTGGCTAAGTCAATTGGAGGGTTTGTTCATAGGAGTTGGCATTTCCTTAGAACTTATCCAATCTATTGATTTGAGATCCAACAAAAGGAAAGTGAAACTATCAATTGTCTAGTATTAGGTTATGTAGGCACATCAAACATATTCTAGTTTTACACATTATATTTATATAAAGTCAATTTAATATGCCTACTACAATTGCATTATTGTACTATTCTTACATGTCATTATTTGAGTTAATCATGTAAAACACACACTGAATTTTTTTACGAAAACACATCCAATTAACTTTGAAAATGAGACTAACTATGAACCAATACATCTTATAAGAAAGCAATGCACATATAGTCACACAACAACCACTAATGATCAATCAGGCTGAGCAAGAACTGAATACACATGTTACACTCATTTAGGGTTTTCAAAAAGACTGAGATAAAGAACAAAGCATGCAAATCTAAAATCTTGAAGATCCCAAGTGATACTCACAAGCATGCATTAGAGAGACAAGCACACAACAAAAATTCTACATACTACACAACAAACTAAGGGCACAAGTTACACCAAAGATCCCAGTGTTTGCAAACCTTGGCTCTGATACCAAGTGTAATAACCCACCATATTTAACCCAACAAAATTTGACCATTCTTTTTTTTTTGTTAAATTTAATCATTTGTGTTTGATTCAATCGCATACTCTGTGCATCCATCCATTTGGATTAGGCATTCATCCATCTGGGATGAGCATCTAACCATACGGGTTAGGCATTTGTCCATACGGGACATAAGATTTCATCTATCCAATACGGGATAGGCATCTACCCATACAGGGTAGGCATAAGATTTCATCTATCCAATATGGGATAGGCATCTACCCATATGGGGTAGGCATCTATCCAATTAGGATAGGAGGTGCTCTGGCCAGAGACTTAGACTCATCGGGACCATTCAGGTCCTCAGCCACTCACTAAGTACTACACTCTTCTAATAGAAGTGCACCGAGGTCGCCATCCTTAGGAGTAATTAAACAACATAACACAAGCTTGAGTTCCACCTTAGAATTTAGCTTAAAGCCTCGGGAAGTCAAGCGAATCCATATGGGATTCCTTACGAGTATGCATTGAATTACTTTTTCCAATTTTATTATCTTATTGTTCAAATAGTATCCTTACTCAATCTTTCTTTTACTAAGCCTAGACCCCACCCACGAATGCCTGAGTACGAGGGACAACTCCGTCCCAAGACTGCCTACATACCTGCTTTGGCACGGGATCAAGGCATAAAGTATGTAGTTCTATTTTCTATTATATGGTTTGATGTAAACTGATTAGTGGGTACACAACCCTTTCTAGGGTCAATGCCCTAGATAGTTTCTCTACGGTTGCTACCCACGATGGTAGAGCTTAAGCAAAGGCTCAAGATGGCCTATTGCTTGTGGTTTAAAACAACTAGATCCTAAATTCTTATCATAAGCATCACCCTTGACCCATTTCCAATCGACAACAATAGCTCTTCAAAAATTAATTCCATAAAAGCATTTTTACTTAACCAACTCTAAAGGGGGGGTTTACTATGGTTTAACTCAACAGATGTAAAATCATTTGAAAATTATCTTATTAGATTATTGATCCAAGGGGGATTACCCGCCCCTTGGATTTTAACTTCCAAGTGTCCCTTATTACTCCCCAATGATTTATGGGGATGATGCCATAGACATTGTTGATGTAGATTTATTAGGTGTTAAGTGCAGTAGTTCAACATGATGACATTACCCGTAAGAGTGACCCAGAGGCACTATATACCGAAAACTACTTGGTTTTGCTTTTCCATCTTCCTTTATTTAATGTTTTTTAACTAAGAGCTATGAAAACATCATGCTTGAAAATAATTACTAATTGAACGTGCATAATTTTAATTGATTGAAATAACTACTTGATGAATTATGTGGAATAAAACCATAACTTGAAATATAACTTGCATAAGAAAACTTGCATATTAATAATTACACGTGTACTTGCATGGAGATGATAACATCAAATAAATGTAGTCAATCTATAAGTAATTGCATGATATAAGAATAGTGTAACTTGCGTGCATGATTAAGCAATCTGAAAATAGTGATTAATTTAGACATTTGTTCCAAATCATGTTAATGTGAATTAATTGCTAAAGGCCAACTAAGAGCCCAATGGATCTTATGTGGAATGAATGACTCTATTTAAAAGAATTTGATCCAATATAATTTGCAAATATAAAATTTATCAAGGATACTTAATCATGAATTCACTACACAATAATCCCCAGTATTTATAAACCTTTCTAAGTTAAATTCAACAACTTAAAATTTATACTAAGGAAGGAATTTAATATTTCCTATATTACAATTATTAAAAATTAAAACTTAACAATTGAATTTTAATCCCAAGGCAATTACTAAAAAAATTCTAATTTGCAATTAAAAGAATATATATATATTTAAAAAACTATCTATGAAAAAAAATGAGTTAAGCGAATTTTATTTCATTGTTTTATTTAACAAATCGGGGGGGGAGGAGTGGGGACCACGGGTCCCATCACCCCCTGTGGTCCTGCATGTGTAGGCCCACAGGGTTGAGGGGACAACGTGGTCCCTCTACTCCCCTACAGATCACTGACAGTGACCGCAGGGTAGTGGGGGGTACCGCTACCCCCAACGGTTACAATACCCGCCGCTCTTGCACGTTGTCATGCCTTCGAATACTTTTCAAAGATGGTGCCATAATTAATATATTTAACATTTAAATGTAGTTTAATATAATTATAAAGTGACATTTATATATATTAGCATTATATGGTTTCATATTCCTTTACTCAATGATATATATATATAAAAAGAGAATTTATTTAGGAAGTAAGAACATGGATAAAATAGATGAACAAATAATTATTTTAAATTGATTTTCACAGTAAACATGAGGTTAAAATTTACACACACACACACACACACATAGAGAGAGAGAGAGAGAGAGAGAGAGAGAGAGAGAGAGAGAGAGAGAGAGAGAGAGAGAGAGAGAGAGAGAGAGAGAGAGCTTATTCCAGCATTCACAGGGAGGGAGTTTATTTCCAAATTTCACAGGGAAATCATTTATTTCCAGGATCCGTTTCCAATATTCATAGGAGGATTTTATTCAACTGATAATATTTGTAGGGAGATCTTATTTCAACTCACGGGGAGGTTTATTTCTAGATTTCACAGCGGGATTGTTTATTTCCAGAATTCATTTCTAGTATTCACAGGAGGATTGTATTCAACTGATAATATTTGCAGGGAGATCTTATTTCAACTCACAGGGAGGTTTATTTCCATATTTCACACGGGGATTGTTTATTTCCAGAATTTATTTCCAGTATTCACAAGAGGATTTTATTCAACTAATAATCATAGATGTTCAACCAATATTCACAAAGAGATTTTATTCAACTCATTTCAAAGAGATTTTATTCAACTCATTTCACAGAGATTTTATTCAACTCATTTCACAGAGATTTTATTTAGCTCATTTCACAGAGATTTTATTTAGCTCATTTCACAGAGATTTTATTCAACTCATTTGACAGAGATTTTGTTCAACTTATTTCACAAAGATTTTGTTTTAATTAATATTCACAGAGGGAATTTAAATAATCATAGAGAGATTTTCAAAAAATAATTACAAATTTTTTTTTAAGATAATCACAATGAGATTTTAAAGATAATCACAGAGAGATTTTAACGATAATGACAGAGAATTTTAAAGATAATCATAGAGAGATTTCAGAATGAGATTCAAATTTCCATTCGAAGAACTATAGAAAAGAATCAGAGGGAGGAATAAAGATTCAAATCACACAGGAAGAATTTTGATTTCAGAAAAAGAGATTTTAAACAAATAAAGGAATATGATTTTCTTTTGCTAAAATTTTTGGAAGAAAAACAAAAGCAAGATCATGTGCATATTTTCTTGAGGGAAATAAAATAATTTAAATAACTATATTATACATGCACTATATGAAAGCATCATCATTACTATTTATCCTCAAATAAAAGATTTAAAATCAAATAAAAGAATTTCTTTATATAAAGGAAGATCTATAAATATTGATAATATGAATTCCTCATAAGTAAATGTAAAGATAAACAATGAGGAGAGAACTTGGTTTATCAAGCATGATGTTGAATCCACTAGCTACCCTTATGATCCTTCCTTGCAACTTGAGAGAAATCCTAAACAACAACTTAAAATTCCTACAACGAAAATGAGACTACCAAAAAGATCTATTTCTAAAACTTGTAAAATTTCCTTCAAAACATAATCAACTCCCTTCTTTGAAACTTGCATATAATTTTATAAGAGAATTCCCTCCATTCCACTATTTGGAAAATTTAATTAAAAAGGAGATTCTTTCCCAATTTTGGACTTCATGCAAATTGATTAGACTTAGTGGGGGAGTTACATGCAAGATGGTGGAGAATCCTCTAGAAGCTTCTAATTCTTCCTACAACATGTGCCATAATTTGATGTGGAAAATAAATAAATAAAAATAATGTATATTTTCCATGTGTGTGTGTGTGTGTTATTATTTTTCATTCTTTTTATAACATTTATTCAATCATTTAAATAGCTTATCCAAGGATAAAATAAAATTGTAATTTAAATCCAAAAGTGATAAAGGAGGGTTGTGATAGCAAGTGTAATCCCCCATCAAGATACCCTAAAGGAAACAACTACAAACACTTGAAAAGAGTGCAAATATTCTATTTTTAAACATTCAGAACACATAAATGAACTTTAAGTTGCAACTAGTTAAACATTGCAATAACATTTGCACAAGCAGAAGACTTTTAACTAATCACCTAAAGGGTTTCCAACAAAGATTACTTGATTAATCCAATGACCATTAAGGTGTATGAATTCATTTAACAATGAGATTAATTAAACCTACTCATGATAGAATTGTTACCACATGAACATAGAAATTAAATTCCATATGAGATTAAACTAAGCATGAGTGAATTTAAACAACTGCCATTTGTTATTTTGCATCACTAAAGCTACTTTCCTCATCATTCATACTACTACATTTAATTTATAACTTCATACATACAATTAAGATTAATATCAGCAATATTACATTATATATTTTAACTATAATATCATTCATACATCCAAACTTAAAAGGAACCAAATGAACACATACACAACACAACACCAATTGTTATCGGAGTTCACCCCTAGTGGGCTACATCTTTGGGTCTGCCTCAAGTGCAAGACCATTCTAATAAATAAAAGATGAAAAAATAAATAAATTTTACATCAATTGCATCTTCCCATCAAGGTGAACATAAAAAAATGATACAAACGACCACATAAGGGTTCAAGATAGACAAACATGCTATGAGGAGATGACATAATCCAGCTGGTACAACATCATGAAATGAATCCAAGAAAAACATATGGACCACCTATGAAGATAATCCATCACAAGAAGGCACGAACAAAATACCCAATGGATAGTGGCACTACCACCCGACCATGTGGCCCAAAAAGGAACCACTCCTCCATGGTAGGAGATAGTACTAAGGCCCTCACTCAAGCCACAACAAAGTATCACATGGTCTCACATGTACATCAGGTACTCTCACAAGAGTTCTCCAAGTAAAGCGAAGACATGACTACACACTACTGCACATAAAGGAAGAGTGTCATCGCATAGCTGGTATGGGTTATCTTGGAAAACCTCTAGAGGCCCTAACCCCCATCTTGGGTTATCCTGGTAGCCTCTCCTGAACCTCTGACCCCCATCCATGACTCATGCGGACCAAACAAACCTTTCATGAAGAAAAGGTTGTTGGTTTTCCATTCGAGGCCTTCCCACTGCATCCTAAGTCTATACTAGCACTCAACCATGAGGAGGGTATAATTTATCTTGATTAATGTTTGTAGAACCCAAGCCCCCCATTTTTAAACTAAGCTATCATTTATTACTCAACTTTCGATGGGTTATCCTACTACCTCTTTGGGAGTGGCCCCCACTCAAAAGCCACTCTTCCTTATGACACTACGCAACCTCTAAAGAACCCCAAGGAAAATTACAAAACCCAACCAACATAAAGAGTTGAAAAAGAAAAATTGAAGGACAACCTGATTAAAGAAACTTTCTAGCAAGGCTAAATCAATTGGAGGTGTGAAATGAATAACTGGTCTATCCGCAAAACAAGACCAAAACCATAATAAGGCAAGTACGACCGCAACAAAAAATTAACCCAATCAACTTGCACAATAAACTTACATTCAACAACAAACCATCATGACACGAAATTGACTCTTACAAATCAGCACCAAAAATCCACCAAGCAGAGTAAAAATCAAATCAATACACTTGCACTCTAAATCATCCATGTTAAGGAATCATAACATTCACTCAAAATATACTTAAAAGCCAATGTCAACTAATTGCAGCTATTTCAATAACTTAACTCTTTCATTATAATAAAATCCACATTAGGAAATAACGCATCAAAACGGTCCAAGTAAACATACACCCCAAATAACTTTGATCAATACTTGATTTTAAACCACACACCTTAAAGGAATAACAACAACTTGTACCCTAATTAAACCATCATTTATAAATAAATATATAATCATTTCAATTTAAGCCAATTTCTCTATAACAAATACCATTTGAATTCAAATTTTAAATTAATTACAATAGCATTTAAAATACTTTTAAAAACTAAATTCAATATTTAAATCAAAATAATCTTTTCCAAATTAAAATCATTTCAACTAACAAAATTGATGGTTATTCCTATATTTTTTAACTTTCTCTTCATATTGCTAATTCAAAATACATAATATATATATATATATATATATATATATATATATATATATATATATATATATATATATATATATATCAAATTAAAAACAATATAAAATATTAAGCATTGCATAGGATATAACATTTACTCTGATTTTGTTTTGACTGATTTTCTTTTTTTAAATTCACACAAATAACTCATGGCAACAATGCATTTCCAACACATGTATTCAATTACTCAAATTGGCCCTAATGCTAGGAGAATAGATCTGATTCAATCCATAAATGAAATTTTCATATATAATATCAGTATTCCACATAATAGTTTCACATTTCAAACATCACATTCATATTTTTCAAAACGTCTAAGGAGCCCAATAACTAGGTTTTGGAGGCCATCCACCATTGATGGACCTCCAAAACTCAAAAAATTAAAACTTGCCAAATAAAAAATTCCTTAAAACCCATTGGTTGATGGATGCACAACATCACACTTTTAAAATAAAATTCACTTTATGGGCATACATAAAAATCTGGGAAGCATTTCCCTAAATCAACTCTCATTTAAAAAAAATGAAACATACAAATTCAAATCTAAACAAAAATCCAAAATTCAAGTTGAAGAAAGCTTCTAAATCCATTTTCTATCCTTTTGGAACAAGAATTACACAATTTAATAAATAATCAAGGGAGAAATCAAATAAACTCACCTTCAAGTTGAAGAATTTCAAAATGAAACATGGATCTAGAGACTTTGAAACAACTCATGAAACTAAGTAGCAACAAGAGTTTTCCCGCTCAAATCCACCAAGATCCTACCCACAAAATATCTCCAAGCAAATTCTTCCCAATCAAAATTTCAAAAATCCATTGTAGGGTTGGAAATCTCCAAAAGTTGGAAAATAATAATCATTGTTTAAAAAAATGCATAATAGCTTTTTATTTCAACCATATGGTAATAAATAAATACTCTAATTTTGTAGCTTAATAGAATTTGATTTATCAATTTATAAAAACAATGGTCTTATTTTAGTTATTTTTTAAAAGAATTACTCAAGCCAAATATAATTTAACTTTCACTAATAATTAACTTTCAATAAAAATGATTCTAATATAATTTATTCTTAATTCCATTTAATGAACATGACACATTAAATTCTCATTAACGCAACACTCAACTAAAACCAAAATAGAACATGACACACATAGCAACGTCGAAAAAGTGGCCTACTTGGTGAACTGACAAGGCAAATGAAAGACTGACAACACTCACAATTGAGCAAGGCTAGGGTTAACATTAGGACCTTAGAACTACCTCCTCCACTTCCATTAGTTTAATTATGTATTCTCAGACTTGTGGGACCAAGTGGAGATGATACCTCATACCTATATAGTACTTGTACCTATAATTTCCTGCATCACAGAACCATGCATGCATATATATACACAAACATGGTAAACACACCAGTGAAGGAGAATCATGACGTTCCATGTCTCACCGAAGTCAATGAAGGAAAATCATCTCCTCGCACCCCATACACTTTCACACAACATGGCAACATATACATGAAGAAACTTGCACATAACTATAGTGTTGTAAAATCAGGACCCTCACAATTTTAGACCACATTAGGGTCCTCACGCATGCGAGATCGAATCCCTAAGCCTGATTGAAGACCGAAGATTGCTCAACCCTCATAATCAATTTCTTCCTTGGCCTTCACATCACCCTATCCACATTCTTCCCTGCAGCAAAGGGAAAGATAGGGGCATGGAACCCCTGTCCCTGCCCTATTTTGGGGTAGGACCATTTTCTAAGTCTGCATTTTAGGTTGTGCATTGGGTGGGAAACCTCTCTCGATGTAAGCCCATGATGAAAATTAGTTTCAGTAACCCTAATTGACAAGTATAAATGTTTCATTTTCCCTATCATTTGAATAACAAGTGATAAGTTCAGATAAGGAAAGTTCATGTGATCATGCATTCAAGCATCCCTTCCAAGCATTGAGCATCTCAAGTCTCCCTTCAAAGCTAGGTGTTGCATATAATTCAAGGATTCAACCATTGAAGAGGAGATCCAGTTAAACATTCAACTTCATTCAACCAATTCTATCAACATTTATATTTGCAGCCTCCCTTGAGGGGATTTACAATTCAATGTTTCATTTACATTTACTTACAACTACTTTCTTTTATTACTCGGTTAATTCCAAAACTCGGGTTTGACCTGAAGCCAACCCCCAATCCCAACCCCTTTTCCTCTCTTTTCTATGTGTAGGTTGCAGGGGCACAACTGTACTTTTGGATTTGGACTACATTTGCAGAGGCGGGAAAACCCTTTTCGGTTTGCGGATTTTTTTGAGGACTGTGTACATTGTAATGCCCCGCCAAGAAACCCTAAAGGATTCAACTAAAACTCTCGAAAATAGTGCAAATTTTCCCAGAATATTTTTCATTAATTTTTTTTAAAACAATAAACCCTCAAACAAGTGAACTCAAAAAAATTTCTTAGATAATAACTGAGACTGTATTTTTGGAAAATTTTGGCAACATAACAATTAGATAGGGAGATTACCTAACAACCTAATAACCCCAATTTTGGGAAGAAATTATCAAGGAATAACAACAAAATATAAAATGTGAAATTTGCCAAGTAAAATACAGGAACAACTAAACCAAATTTTAATTTAATTTTTGTTTTGAAATCAATTCTTCTCATACAAATCCAAAATTGATTAGAAAATGAAAAATGAAGCAATAATGGATTTCAATAAATGTCAACTAAATTCAAACGCTTCCTCTTCCACCAAGAATCTATAATTAACTTGCAACACAAAAATTTAAAAAATAACACACAAAGATTTTCATATCAAATGATTTTTTTATTTTTTTAAAAATAGAGGTATTAAACAAGAATCCAACCTCAATATGCAATCCTGGAAGAAAACTGAGAAGAGTTGATTCCTGCAGTGGAGCAAATTCCTCCACCAGGGTGAAAAGCAAGATTTCAATCCCAAAAAGCTTCCCCCATTCCTATGAAGAACAAGGTAGAAAATAGACAAAAAATTAACCTAAAACTATTTTAGGTTTAAATTTTTCTCAACCAATCAAATTCATTGCTCATATAGAAAATTTTAAAAGATTCTTTTCTCTCCAAATTTCATTTTATTCTTTTCTCTCCAAATTTCATTTTTCCAATTCAGATTAAAACTCAAATTTCTATTCAAAAAGTCAATGAGAAAGATTTTTTTTTTTTTTCAATTTCTATTAAACTTTTTCCAAAATGCATACAAGTGATTTAATTCACAATTTGAAAATAGCATTTAATCAAATTGATAGAATAAGAATTAAACAATTTGATTTATCAATTACTCACACAAAAGGAGTCCTATTTAAATTAATCCCTTTTATTTAACTATGAAAATAAAATACATTAACTAATTGAATACTCTAAGATATAATAGTTACTTTCACAAATGCAAAACACATAATTCAAGAAAACCAAATAAATATATGACCGGCATACCAGACATAGGTAACTGACAGATGATTGACGATGCTCACTTTGAGAAAGGTTAGGGTTAACAAGTAGGGTCATACAACTATCTCCTCCACTTCCATCGAGCCAATAAGGTATGCTCAGCCCTGTGAAGCTAGGTAGAGATGATACCCTGTACCTACACGATACTTGTACCTACAATTCCCTACATCAATGAACTACATATGCATATATATACAACCACAGAAAACACATTGATGAAGGAGATTGTGACATTCTTTGTCAAATCAAAGTGAGTGAAGTAAAATCATCTCCTCGCACCCCATACACTTACAAACACAAAACATGTATATAACATGAAATTAATTTTATCTCTCTCTCTTTCTCATGAAAATGATCTCCCTCTCTCTCTTCAATTAATGTTTTAATAATTTAAAATGTATGTATGCAATCTATATAGATAAATTTATATATATTTTAATTTAGTAACTTAGTTGTATGTATATATCTTTAATGATCTCTCTCTCTCTCTGTGAAATTAATGTTAGATCTCTCTCTAGATGTCATGATTTAAATGATCTCCATCTCTCTCTCATTAATGTTTTAATAATTTCAAATCCATGTATGCGATCTATTTAGATAAATTTATATATGTTTTAATTTAGTACATGATGTATATATATCTTTAATGATCTCTCTCTCTCTCTCTCTCTCTCTCTCTCTCTCTCTCTCTCTCTGTGTGTGTGTGTGTGTCATGAAAATGATCTCCTTATCTCACTCATTAATGTTTTAACAATTTAAAATGTACATGTATATATATATATATATATATATATATATATATATATATTTATATATCTATTAATTATGCGAGAACTTCACATTTCTACATTTTAATTTTTAATGAGCTCAAGATTAACGATCTCTCTCCCTCTCTCTTTAGAATTTCACTGATTTTAATATTTAATGTTTTAAATTGAATGCACTTCATGTGTGTGTTCTTACATATTTATTTTAACTTTATGATCTACCTAAATAGATGGCATCCTAGGATCCACCTGCACAGGCTCCTAATCAGGATCCACCTACATAGGCTCCTAATCAGGAGCCACATGATGATATAGATCCTCCACACTAGGATCCTCCATTGCTTGATATTCCTACCATTTTCCAGTACAGTGACCATGAGATGCATAGGTTGAGGGTCATATTATATGACCCACAAATTGATAGCGTGTACAAGAGTACATGCAAATCCTTTTTTGGTAAGTTGTGGATATTGAAGGACCACATAGTTTCTTACACCTCATTTTCTCCTAAGGTTTTCGATGATATTTATAGATAGTTGAGGAGTGAGGTGAGGGGTCCTAATTCTTTTGCTGATGTGGTGAGGGTGGTCTCAAAGGAGACCATCAAGGAGAGATGTTTTCTAGAGTATCAAGAGAAGAGTAAGTTGAGAGGATATCAGGTCATGAAACGTATTGATCCATGGGTTGCATCGTTGATTTACCCACGCTTCTTACCTACCCATGGTCATTATCCTAATAACGACTAGATACCATTATACTTTGCATAGTAGGTATTTGCTGAGGTTCATTATCATATGAAACCAAAATACCTTGATATTCCAACATATTATGGATAGGGGAGGGGAAGGATTGCTAATGGTGATGCATATCGTAGCCATGGTAGAGCTCTGCCTAGACACGGGGACCTTGTTGGTGAGAGATTTTTGTCAGTAGTCCTAGCCCTCTTCCCCATAGTGGATCACATTGTGATTTCTTCTCAGAGAAAGAAATTGATAGGATTGGATAGATTCCATCAGCAGCAGCTACCATATCATCTGTCAACCTGGGTAGATATATGATGAGACAAACACATTCGAGTTCATCCATAGATCATGCATCTTCTAGGCATAGGGTGGCTTTAGATTTAGATGATCAGTATATTACATCTAGCATCCCCTCCACATATGAGGTAGTGGCTATAGTATAAGGTGGTAGACATGTATTTAGCCAAGGACCTGCTACATTCTTACCATTTTATTTCATCTCGACTTGGAATACCATTGGATGTTGTTAGAGAGGAGATTCTCAGAGACGGGTAGGCTACCACTAAATCGGTGCATACATTGAGGCAGTTATAGTATTATCACCATTCTACACATGCTCTGGGCATTGACCCACCTACAGATCACTTTTTTGTTGTAGAGGAGGAGATACGAGCTCATTAGGTCCATATCTCACATGAGGGCTTTGATTGAAATAAAGTAATTTTATTTTAATTAAAATCCTTTTTCCTCCACTTGCATTCTAAACCCCTTCTAGATTTTTCTAATCACTTCCAATTTAGCCTAATCCATCTCCTAATTATTACACAATCCTAAGAAAAGAGAAGTCACTTCTCAAAGTCTCCAAAATGTTTTGAAAACTATTAAAGGCTTTATGTCCTCAACAAGTTAAGCCTCCAAAGTCTTCAAAACCATTTAAGGCTCTTACATAACCATTAATGGTTAACTCAACCTTCTTGCATGATTAGAAACTTTCTCTCTAACTCAACGCCTCATCTAACCCAAGGGTCTCATCAAGAATTCATGGCTTTAACCTTGGTTATCTCTTTAACCCTTGCACAAGAGTTTACCTCTTGGGTAAAAGATTAGTCCATTAGATAACCCTAACCTAACCTTAACCCTTACCTACTAAGGTAACCTTCATGTCTTCTCAAGCATTTAATGCTTCTTTCATCTCGTCTGAAGTAACCTCTGGTTGATAATTATCACCATTTCATTTGTGAGAATTGTGAACATGGATTGATTAACTTTAAACCCTGGCCCTTGTTAAGATTATTCAATCTTGACCATCCACTACCCTGTTTTCCCTATAAATAGAGCTCTCATATCTCATTTTGATATAGAAGTTTTCATGCATCAAACTTATAGTAATTTTGCTAATCCATAACCTTTCATGCATGAAACTTCTAGTCTAATTACTAGGCATTTTAGCCTCTCTTTGTTAAATCATCATAATAGCATTTAGAAGCATTTTAAATATCATAAAATATCCTTGTTAGATTAGTATATCATTTATAGGATAATCAGATAAATCTTATCATCATTTTTATGCTAGCTTCATCATCATAGTTTCAATATCATATATGTCTTAGGAATGCATTCATGCATAATAATCAAACATCACTCATTCTTGGAGTTGTCATTCCTAACTCACTTTGCTCAGTGATCTGAGAGAAAAGATATTGACTTTAGGGATCTTGTGAGATAGAGAATAATGGGACACCCCTTGGGAAGTTGAGCTATTTTTATATAGTTCCTATAACTTGCACCAAGAGTCTCACTAGTGTGTGGGCCTTTTGAATCAGACTTTTACGTTTTCATCACCCTCATTTCCCGCACACATCTACATACCATTACGACAAACCTTAGAATCAATGTTTCGAGAACTCTTGGTGAATAAGATTATCACATTGCCAGCCATGAACAACTTTGAACCCTAGATCAAATCACCTTGGTGGAATGAGTCACATTTTTGTGATTTTCATCACAACAAAGGAAATCACACAAATGATTGAATGAGGTTGAGGAACATCTTTAGGACATGATCGATAGAGGTGATTTAACAGTTGATGGTCACAAAATTAATAGTGACCATGACGCCTTTAAAAATCATCTTCTGAATTACAAAAAGGGAGGAGCTTCAACATCGAATGATACCAGAGGATCTTGTATAAATCACTTATATAGTAACACTATTAATCACATATCGACAAATGACAACCAAGTAAATGTCATAAAAATCAAGGACAAACAAGAACACGTGTCGATCAATGTTACAACTAGAGCACAAAAATACGTCTTGAAAGGGAACACATCAACATCCACAACTATCCCCAAGACTCAATACAACTTGGTTGATCAACTAAGGAGAACTCCCACTCAAATATCCATAGTCAAGTTGCTTATACTCTCTCCAAAACACAAAGATATCTTAGAACAAGCACTTGTTGAAACAAACGTTCTTAAAGATCTGGATATTGATCCATTCCAAGCCATGGTGGCTCATATGACAACACCTGATAACCTTACCTTTTTCAAACATGATGATGTCTCCTTGAATCATCCCCATAACACCCCACTCCATATCTAAGTCTTAGTCTATAAACATCGAGTAAAAAGAGTGTTAATAGATGGAGGAGTTGGTCTCAATATTTGTAATTTGAATATTATCCATGCATTGGGCTTCTTTGAGAAGTCTATTGATTTGAACAAGATGATCACCATCAAAGCCTATGATGATGAAGAAAGGTCATCCAAAGGAATAGTAATATTACCTTTTTCAGGTAGGACCAATACAAAAGGAGACTATGTGCCAAGTCTTGGAGATAGACTTAACATACAATATTCTATTGGGTCATCCATGGATACATAAAATGCAAGCAGTGCCTTCGACATACCATCAGTGTATCAAGTTACTATACAATGGATAGGAAATTTCCATATCTATAGATAATAACCATTTTCAACATTGCAGTGCTATGGGGGCAACTCAAGACAGCCTGGTTCCACACAATAGGGAGACCCAAGCTTCCTCAACATCCAATCATCATCAAGAAGAACTAAAGTCTTTATCCCTAGAATTTTAAAAAAAGATGAAAATCAAGCACTAAGGCATGGGGGAGTACTCTTTTGAACCCTTGTGTCAATCAAAATTGCCAACATCACCGAAATCCTATGGACAACCTTCTGCATTAACACATCAAGAAACACAACCTATCACCAAGTTTTATGGTAAATTTATCTAATTGGGCACACTAGCCAATGAATTAGAAGAGAAAGACATCCTTAGTTAGTTATACAAGGATGAAGAGGAAGATAGAGCTGCCACCATAGAGGTGGCCATACCAACACAACAATATGGAAAAGGATTTTGGATCATGCAATATATGGGATACAACGACAAAGGACCTATTGGCAAGTGTCAAGAATGAATTACAAAACCCCTACAACTGACTGGGATATGGACAACATGTACTACCTCAATAAAAAGAAAATAAATATCAGAAACCTTAGTGGCAAGCCAAAAATAAATATAATGAAAACTCATGTCAAGAGGCACTACACCAAGTAGCAGAAATGACAAGGAAAGAGAAAGAACATCAAGAAAAAGAGAAACGAAAAGAGGAACTATCCATTCAAAGGGAACAAGCCTCTTATACAAAAGTGCATCATGTGCAAGAACCTGATCAAACCAAAGTAGAGCCACCACCTGAATAAATTACAACTCACTGAAGGGAAATAGTGTATGAATGAATGCAAAGGGTACAAGCATGCTCCGATTCCAAATCAGAAAAAAACTACAAAACTGGTATCAACTATCAAAGATCTTTTCTCACAATACAACATACCTATTAGAAGCAATGAGATGCTCTGGGACAGTAATTCTGAAACTGATTTTAAGGAATATGAGTGGGGTATCTTATTAGATGTTACTAAAGATATTGAGGTAGATACCATCCACTCATACACACCCCTTTCTTAGGAGGGACAAGGTACATAATCTCGACCACTTGAATTTGGACCATGACATATCTACGAGGCTAATGAGAACGAGCAGTGGCAATATGAACAAGGATACAACGAAGATGATACCATCAAAGACCTTGACAATATCATAAACCTAACTAGTATCCCAAAAACCTATAACGAGACCTATATCAATACACTTACCGCAACCAATCTCAACCCACCGAAGGACTCCTTACCACTCATATATCATGAACCCATAGACTGGGAAGAAACTGATCACCATGATATACCAATTTTCCTAGATGATGAATCCATTGTCTAGTATTGATGTTTAGTCAACCCAAAAACATGCTCTGCGAGTGAATAAAATAATAATATCTACCATCAGGGGAGTGCCAAGTCTCTCAGTCACAAAAATGAAGGAAACAAAGGATCTAATGCTGAAAACCAGTCAATGGTAGCATTGGATCATAAAAAAGTAAAAAAAAAGGAGGCATCTATAGGTGAAAACCTTTTCAAGGAACCTAAAGATGGGAGACTTGACACTCTTCCTAAACATTATCAAGAAAGGTCACCATATTTATTGAGCCCACTCAATCAATAAACACCAACACTAAAGTAGCAGTTAAAACCATACACCTAGCAAAATCATTGACAGAAGAGGAACAACTGGATTTTATCAAATTCTTCAAAGAAAAGAAAATCAATTTTGCTTGGTCTTATGCTGATATGCCTAGAATAGATCTAAACCTAATCATGCATCATTTATCCATCGCTCTAGTAGCTAAGCTAGTCAAAAAAAAATTAAGAAAGTGGAATATGCACGTGGCATTATTGGTCAAAGCTAAACTAAAGAAGTTATTAGATGTCAGATTTATTTGACCTATAGACTATGCTGAATGGATTTTGAACATTATACCAGTTTCAAAACCTAATGGAAGTATTAGAATTTGCACAAATTTTCTAGATGTCAATAAAGGATGTCCAAAGGATGACTTTCCTTTGCTAAGCATCGACATAGTTGTGGATCTAATAATAAGCCACATAAGGTTATCATTAATGGATGGATTCTCTAGCTATAATCAAATCAATATTTCCCTAGAGGATCAAGATAAAACTATGTTGAATTTTGATTTGGAGAGTGAGCTTGGATGGCATTCTTGTGGGTGCATGCACAAGGTCGAGCTAGGGTTTCACAGCCCTAGCTCACAGGCGGCGTTGGTGTGGTCTCGCGCAGGGGGGAACTGCAGGGTGTCAGGGGAAGATGGAGGAGGAAGGGGCTGCTAGGGCTTGTGGGTGGCTGTGTGGGTGGTCGCTGGGAGGTGTGAAGGTTGTGTAGGGGTGGGGATCTACTGCTATGGCTGAGGCTATCCCAGGTGTTAGGGATTTTTGGCAGGCTGTTCCTTGGTGGTGTGGGTGAGGGGAGGGCCTTGGGTGTTGAGTCCCCATGGGGAGACCTTGGGGTGTGGGCCTAGGTCGCTGTCCCTATTTTTTATTAATTTTTTTGTGTGCCCTGATGGTGACTTTAGGTGGGGAAACCTCGTAGGCGGTTCCAGCCATGGATTTACATGCTGCAGTGGGATCAAAACCCCCATTTCAGAATGTGAAGATGTTTATCAATAACCTATTCTCTTCTAACTCCAGATCTAGGAGTGTTGGTAGCTCACATATGGTGAAAATTAATGGTTGTCTGGAGAGATGTAGTGAGAGGCCAAAGCTAATTATCCCTCCTGAGATTATAGCTAAAGACATCGAATACTTTTCAAATCACTTTCTACACTGCAAGTTCTTGGGAATGAGGGTTTCATTGCAGTTTTTGGAAAACTGGGCGCAATAGACATGCGCACCGGATGGGGAAATGGAGATTATGCGGCTGGTAAATAACTATTTCATGGTTATGTTCAACTGCATGGAGGATCACAATAGGATCTTTGAAGGAGGCCTATATTTTTACAACCAGGTGGGATTATTCATCAAACCTTGGCATGTGGGGTTTAATCCTTCAAAAGAGCTCCCAAATAGAGTTCCAGTGTGGGTTCGGCTACCATGTCTTCTAGTTGAATGCTGTCAAGAGGATGTGCTACAGATGCTAGCTGCTCTTCTTGGGAGGCCAGTGGGATCCTCATCGCAAACTCTAGGGAGAAAGGTAATGACCTTTGCATGTATCTGTGTTGAAATAGATCTTAATAAACCCTTGCCAGATGCTATAGATATGTGTGGAGGCTCTTATTCATGGGTTCAATAGCTAGATTATGAAACTTTACCATTTCACTACCATTTGTGTCATGAGTATGGTCATTTATAGCGTAAGTGTCCTAGATACAAACCGGTAGTGCGACAATCTCAGCAGTCAGAACCGAACCTTGATAGGGCTGAGAAAGGGAAAGTTGCCATGTTGGGTGTGGTAGAGGGTGCTGATGATTTTGTCTCACTTAAGACAAAGAATAGGAATAGAGGACAAAAGAGACCCTTACAAGAGAAACATGAGGAGGACACCTTTAACAGATTTGAGGCCTTGGATGATCTGAGTCATCAGTAAGTAAACTCGGGGTTAACCCCTCTAGATTAGGGAGCATCAGGAGGGGTGTTAGAAAGTGTAATGGAGGCATCTTCCCATGCCTTGCTAGTGGTTGGAATCTAGCAGATGGAGAGGACCAGATAGTAGGGGTTCAGTTGGACCTGGCTCCTAGTATTGAGGTGAACCAGGCTGAGGGGGAGGGTTCTCCAATAGCTTGAAAACTAGAACCGGTTGGGGCTAAAAGTAATAAGTCAGCCATTCAGCTAGGCCTACACCAGTGGGATATTAAGAAAAGTGTTACAGAGAAGAGCTCAAAGGTTGGCAGAAAGAAGGATCTACATAAGATCAAATTGGTGGGGGAGAATTTGGTTGAGTCAGGGTCAGTGAAGACTTTGGATTCTCACTTTTCCAACCCTCCTAAATGATTGTGCTCTCAAGGAATGTAACGGGCTTTAACAATGGCCCTAGATAAAAAGTTGTTCAGGAGTTGATTAGGAATCACTCACCTGATGTCCTTTTCTTGCAAGAAACTAAACTTTCAGTGGAGAGTATGATAGGTCTTGTGTCAAACCTGTGGGGGTGAGGCGAGTGTTAGTGTGTTGGGGCAACTGGTTCCTCAGGAGGGGTGGCCTATCTTTGGAACCCTTTAAGGTTCCGCCTTGTCTAGTGGGTTGCCTATAGATCCTCATTATCTAGGGTGATGTCTAGTCTTGAGACTGGGGAATTCATCTTGTTTTTGAATATCTATGCTCCCACTGATTTTCATGGTCACATGTGTCAGGTATGTGAAGGTTGGCCCCTTTTCATCCATGGATTATGGCAAGAGACTTCAATGCCATCCTAGAGTTGAGTGATAAGAAGGGGGGCATAATGCGGTTGGAACCTTCTTCTTTCATTTTCTAGGATAGTATCTCCTTGATGTAGCTAGTTGACATCAAGCTCAACAATGGTTTGTTCACTTGGAACAACGAGAGGGTGGGAGAGAATTGGATTGCTGAACAATTGGATCATTTTCTGGTTTCCTATTTTTGGATCGGAGGGGGGTGGTCCACAAGCTCTAAGATTCTTGACTGGAGAGGGTCAGATCACTATCCCATCAAGCTGGTTTCATCTTTAGCTTGGGTAGTTTGTTCACCTTCATTCAAATTCCAACTTATGTGGCTTTAGGACCCTTCTTTGTAGGCTCTTGTTGCAGACTGGTGGAGGAAAGGAAGACTAGCCTTTGGCACTGCCATGTACTCTTTTGCCAAGCACCTGCAGTTTGTTAAGTTTCAGCTTAAGTAGTGGAACTGTCAAGGTTTCAGGAACATTTTTCATGAGAAGAAAGCTGCTCAAATTGCATTGAATGAGATCACTAGTGAAATTAGGGAGCATGGGTTGTCTGAGGAACTTCTTAGAGAGGAAGACAGGGTGGTCAAGGTGGTAGAAGAATGGGAGCTTCGGGAAGAAATATATTGGAAGCAAAGAGATCATATTGACTAGTTGAAGGAGGGGAACAAGAACACTGCATTCTTCTTCAACTCAGTGAAAGAAAGAAGACATAGAAATTCCATTCCTGTTCTGGTTAATGACAAAGGTGAGCTGTGCTTATCCCTACAGGAGATGTTTAGGGAGTCTCTCTAGTTTTTCCAGTCCCTCTTTAGGGAGGACTCTCAGGGGGAAACAGTGGAGGAGAATCTGGTTCTGGATTGCATCCCTTCTCTTTTCTCAATGGAGAGGAATGAGAAGCTTTTGTATCCTATTTTTTTGGAAGAACTTGAGAGGATTGTCTTCCACATGAGGAAAGGAAAGGCTCCTGGATTGGATGGGTTCCTGGTTGAGTTCTTTCAAGAGTTCTGGGATATAATTAAGCTAGATTTATTGGAAGTAGTCCAGGAGTCCCAGAGGAATAAATAGATGCTTAGGGTATTGAATGCGACCTGCATGCCTTAATCCCCAAGTGTGCAGGGGCTGACTGGCTAGGCCACTTCCACCCGATCTCCCTCTGCAATGTGACTTATAAGATCATCTCTAAGCTGCTAGAAGATAGATTGAAGAAGTGCTTGGGGAATGTTATTTTTGAGAAGTAGAGTGGGTTTGTGGAAGGGCACCAAATTCTAGATGGGGTGGTCATTGCTACGGAGACCATTCATTCTATGGCAACCTCCAATTAAAAAGCTATGTTTATCAAGCTGGATATGGTTAAGGCATATGATAGAGTTTGATGGTCCTTCCTTTAGAAGATTCTCAGAGCTTTTGGTTTTGCAAACAAGTGGATCTAGTGGGTTATGAGTTGTGTTACCTCCATCTCTTTCTCTATGCTTATCAATGGAGACCACACTGAGCTGTTTGGTGCTTCTAGGGGTCTCTACCAGGGAGATCCTCTATCCCCTTATTTATTCATTCTTCTTGCTAAGGGTCTGGGGAGGCTAATTAAGCATAATGTGGGCCGGGGTTCTATTCAAAGCTAGAGATGGGGTCATTACTTGCAGTCGTAGTCTCACCTATAGTTTGTGGATGATACAACCCTTATGGGACTTGCTAGGATCGAAGAAGCTTTGAATTTGTGTAAGGTCCTAGATGTTTATCTTGCAGCCTCTGGCCAAATGATCAATGAGAATAAATCTTCCATCCTCTTTTTCAACACTCCTAAGTCTATTCAGAGGAGGATTGCTCTTATCTTGAGATTCCAAATTGGCTCACTGACACTGATGTATTTGGGTATTCCTATTTCTCTTGGCAAGCCCCGTAGGGAGTCATGGCAAGGGATCTTTGATAAATTCTACTCCAAGGTTGAGCACTAGACTCATAGATGGTTATCCTTTGTGGGGAGGGTCCTACTAATTCAGTTGGTGGTTCAGGATCTTTCGATCTATCAATGTATGCTTCAGGTGGCTCCTAAGTGGTTTTTGAAGGATTTGGACTCTCTAGCTAGAAAATTCTTATGGGCTGGTAATCTCACCTCTTCCAAATAAAGTCTGGTCAATTGGGACCTAGTATGTAGCCCAAAGCAATGCGGGGGGCTTGGGTTAAGACAGTCTATTCTTTTTGGGGAAGCACTTGCTCCTAAATTATACTAGAGGTGGTGTGTTGAGTAGGACCGAGGCTAGGCCAGTATTTTGGCCAACAAGTATATGCAGAGGATTTCGATGGAGTAAATCCCTAGATATCCACTTAAAGGAAAGGGCTCATCGATCTAGTACACTCTCAAGAGGGGGGCTTCTCTTATTAAGGAAGGGATTTTTTGGATATGCAAAAGAGGGGAAGAGGTTCTATTCTAGAATGATTCTTGGGATGGATACCCTCCCATCCTTGATCAATTTCCTAACCTTGGAAACCTAGGCTAGAGGTTCTTGGAAGTTGGATGGTCAAGGGTGAGTGACTTTAAGGTTGTCTATAGGTGCGGTCAGCTAGACTTGGAGCGATGGAAGACTCCTAATGAATGGCGGGTGGTTGGGATGAAGGATGAGTGTGCAGAGTTGCAGGGAATTTTGGTGAAAAGACACTGTAGCTCCCTTAAGGGTAGGGATGGGCTTTCTTGGTCTCCAGATCCTAAGGGTGTTTTTTTTGTGGCTAGTGGTTACTGGGAATTGTTGAGTCAAAGACTTGAGGGAGGAGAAGTGAACTGGTGGAAACAGGTGTGGAATAATGCTTCCTGGCCGAAGTGTAATTGCTTTGTCTGGACTTTGGCTTGGAATAGATGTCTAACTTGGGACAATATCCGCAAGCGGGGATTCTTGGGGCCTTCTATCTGTGTTTTATGTGGTAACAAAGAGGAATATTCCTCACACCTATTCTTCAGATGCCCCTTCTCTATGCTTATCTAGCACTATTGGTGGGGGATGTGGAAGCATCCTTGTGTCCATGTGGACTCCCTGGTGGAGTTTTGGAGTAGTTTGGGTAGACCTCCTTTTCCGTCCTCCTTCCTCTAAATGATCTGGTATATTGGGCCCATCTTCCTTCTATGGTAGATCAGCTCAAAAGGAATAGGACGATCTTTCGGGAGGCCAAACTATTTATTCAACAAGTTTGGAATAGGATCATCGCTATGATTCAGGAGACAGTGGAAGCTAAATGTGAGGTGAAGTTCCCATTGGATAGAGATGAGGTGGATATAGTGAGTAGGCTTGGTTTACAAGAGTTGTCTCTGGACTCTGTTTATGTCAGGAAAGGTAGATGAGCTATGACGAAGGTGCAAAGGGTTGGAAGGTGGATTCCCCCTTAGGATGAGTATATCAAGATCAACACTGATGGCTCATCTAGGGGAAATCCAAGCCCTACTGGTATAGGGGGTGTTGGCAGGAATAGCAGGGGGGAGGTTGTTTTTTTCTTTTTGGTGCATAAAGGGTGTCAATCTAATAATTTAATGGAGGGTCTTGTGATTCTTTATGCACTTGAGCAAGCTTTGGCGAGGGGTTTCAAGAAAATGATATGTGAGGCAGATTCACAAATTATTTTTAATGTGTTGTCAAATTAGAAGGTGAGTGGGATTTAGTGGCAGTTGGTAGGGATTGTTCAGTAGATTCTCCAAATTTGCTCTTTTATGGAGCAGGTGTCCTTCATCCATATTCCTCATGAATGGAATGGTGTGGTTGATTGTTTGGCCAAGTGGGCATCAAAACATGATAGTGAGTGGAAAGTGGAAGGCTGGGAGTATCTTTCTATGGATTACTATCAGGAATTGCAGAAGATTCTCACTGAGGACATGGGTGGCCTGGAAGCTGGCTGATTTGTGGTTGGGTTGGTAGTTCTTCTCTGGGGCCTTGGGGCTCTGATTCTTTTTGTAATGCTTGATTATGATTCTCAATAAATTTTTTACCCTTTTAGTCAAAAGATAAAACTATGTTCACCTCTCCATGGGGAACATATTGTTGGAACATCATGCCTTTCATCTTGAAAAATGTTGGGGCAACTTATCAAAGACCCATGATGACAATCTTCCATGCTATGATGCATACCTTCATGGAGGACTATGTGGATGATTTATCGGCTAAATCATTCACCTGAGCAGAACATTTGGGTATATTAGATAAAATCTTTCAAAGATTGGAGCAATTCAAGGTCAGAATAAACCTTAATAAATGTGTCTTTGGGGTCACATGAGGACAAATATAAGGCTACATTATGTCAGAAAAGGGCATTGAAGTAGAACCAATGAAGGTATAGGCCATCATGGAGATGTCACCTCTTAGGAACATTAGCCAACTCAGGTCTCTCCAAGGATGGTTGCAGTCTATCAGGCAATTTATAGCTCAACTAGCAGATAAAAGTACCATTCAATCATCTGCTTAATAAGAATATACCTTTGAGATGGGAAGATAAGTGTGCAAAACCATTTCACAAGCTCAAACAATATTTGATGAATCTGCCAGTGTTGTTACCTCCAATAGCGGGAAGGCCACTCATTCTCTACATATCAACAATCGAAGTATCATTGAAGGCATTGCTAGAACAAGAAGATCTGGAAGGCAAGGAATGAGTTATTTATTACACCAGCATAACTTTAAATAAATATGAGCTAAATTATACATTCATTGAGAAGGCTTGATTAGTCGTGGTGTTCGCCTCTCAAAATTTTTGCCACTATATGCTAGCTCACACAATCAAGGTAGTAGAAAAAAATGATCCTCTCAAGTATTTACTCAGCAAAGCAGCTCTTACAAGATGATTAGCTAAGTGGGTCATGATTCTCAGTGAGTTTTATAGGGTGAACTCACAAAGCTGGTTCCCAGTTTCACCAACAAAGGAATTTGGCGAAAGTGGGAAGTTAATTTTTTGAGGGGTTCGAGCGAAATAGGCCTGTTCGCTTGAACTACCCCTCCGAGTTGGAGCAAACCACCTTGTGGTTGTAGGTTCGCTCAAACCACGGGTGGTTTTTGGGTTTGAGCGAACCCACAATAATATTATTATTTTAAGGGGTTCGAGCGAACCCCCCCTTCGCTCGAACCCTTTTTCGGTTAGGTTTTTTTAAAACTTTTATAAATAGTGAATGTGACAGTTAAAGAGTCATTGTCAAACTTGTCTTTTTCTATCTAGTGGGGGTTGGATCGAACCAGTCGTCAACATCACGTCAGCAAGCTTTGTCTGCAGCAGTGAGCTTCTTTCATATTTTAGTTTTCAACCTTTATTATATCAGGTGCACAAAATAACCCTTTGTTTGGTTTAATAATGTCTTTTTTTATTAAATTAATAAATAATTTGTTTGTAAATTTATTTTTTTAATTAAATAATTGTATATAGTTATTGTTTTTCAGCATTTTAGAAAAATATTTGATAATTTATTGTTTTTCATTATTTTAGAAAAATGTTTGATAATTTAATGTTTTGACTCAAATGTGTCAATTGGTTTTTAAAATTACATAACGATATATATGTATTTTTTTTTCAACATTTTAAAAAATTGTTATGAAAAACATAGAAAACTAAGGTAGTAAATCAGAACTTAGAAAAACATTAGCAAAAAAAGAAAATTAGAAAAATGTCACAAACGTAAATATAATAGATTAAATGTTAGAAAAATTAATAAATTTTAATTTTAAAAAACATTAGAAAATTTAGATAACAAATTTAAATAAATGAGACAAAATAAATCCTCTACACTGTGACCCATTTTCACATCTTATTACATGCACAACATGACCCCTTAAGACCAAATATGCCCCTAATGACACTATACATTCCCTTACGACCATAGAGGATCACATATAACATACTAGTGTACATATAACATTCCCTTTAGGATCACATAGTGTCCTAAGGGGTCATATGTGGGCCTAAGGGGTCACACATGTGTTATAACACATGTGTGACCCCTTAGAACCACATATGACCCCTTATAAAATCCTAGTGTGAACGACCAACCCCTTAGTCCATCACATAGTGTCTTAAGGGGTCGTATGTTGTTCTAAGGGGTCACGCATACATTAACACATGCATGAGCCCTTAGCAGGTCACATATGACCCCTTATAACATCCTAGTGTACATATGTCATTCCCCTTACGATCACATAGTGTCCTAAGGGGTCATATGTGGTCCTAAGGGGTCACACATGTGTTATAACACATGCGTGACCCCTTAGAACTATATAAGACCTCTTATAAAATCCTAGTGTGAACGACATACCCCTTAGTCCATCACATAGTGTCTTAAGGGGTCATATGTGGTACTAAGGGGTCACACATGCATTAACACATGTGTGTCCCCTTAGTAGGTCACATATGACCCTTTATAACATCCTAGTGTACATATGACATTCCCATTAGGACCACATAGTGTCCTAAGCAGTCATATGTGGTCCTAAGGGGTCACACATGTGTTATAAAACATGCGTGACACCATAGAACCACATATGACCACTTATAAAATCCTAGTGTGAACGACATACCCCTTAGTCCATCACATACTGTCTTAAGGGGTCGTATGTGGTCCTAATGGGTCACGCATGTATTAACACATGCGTGAACCCTTAGTAGGTCATATAGGACACCTTATAACATCCTAGTGTACATATGGCATTCCCCTTAGGATCACATAGTGTCCTAAGGGGTCATATGTGGTCTTAAGGAGTCACGCATGTGTTATAACACATTCCTGACCCCTTAGAACCACATATGACCCCTTATAAAATCCTAGTGTGAATGACATACCCCTTAGTCCATCACATAGTGTCTTAAGGGGTTGTATGTTGTCCTAAGGGGTCACACATGCATTAACACATGTGTGACCCCTTAGTAGGTCACATATTATCCCTTATAACATTCTATTGTACATATGACATTCCCCTTAGGATCACATAGTCTCCTAAGGGGTCATATGTGGTCCTAAGGGGTCATGCATGTGTCATAACACATGCATGACCCCTTAGAACCACATATGACCCCTTATAAATTCATAGTGTGAATGACATACCCCTTAGTCCATCACATAGTGTCTTAAGGGGTTGTATATTGTCCTAAGGGGTCACGCATGCATTAACACATGCCTCACCCCTTAGGATCACATAGTGTCCTAAGGGGTCAAATGTGGCCCTAAGGGGTCACGCATGTGTTATAACACATGCGTGACCCCTTATAAATGTTGGCATTACAGTAAGAAAGATTGTTGATATAAGTAAAGGATGATGACTATCTTTATAACATTATTTTTTCATTGATGTCAAGAAATTGATTATCTGATTCAGTATTATGTTGCCATATCTTGAGAATATTTATTAGAAGAGAATTAAGATGTTGGTAAAAGACACAGAAAGAATGTGATGAATAAAGAGGAGGAATAAGTTATTCAATGGGAAACTATTACCGAGTTAGACAATGATGAGATCATGATGTTTAGATTGTTTTGATATCCTACATATGTTGTTGATTGTAAGGTTAATACTATACTATGTCACCAAGCAAAGAGCCTAGTCAGTAAACCCTAAGGAACCTAGTCGGTGAACCCTAAGGTTATCGATATCGGTTAATGAAGGCGGAATGTCTACCGAGTAAAGTTTAGTATTTACCGAGTTGCAACCGAGTTATGATAGTGTGCATTGTATGGATAAAAGCATTATTTAATGAAGGACAATGATTAGCTGGAAATGTATAAATGATCAGAATGCTACGCATGAAGTTTGTTAAGGATCTATGGCAAAGGAAAATCAGCAGGAAGATCTATAGTGCAGATTGAACCGCAATAACCTTGTGAAAGTTCCAAGATAGGAATGCAAGTCCCGAGACAAGGTAAAACATTTTCAGATCAGAAAGATACATTGAACCTGGTCAAGTTTGAAGATCTGATGGCTAGTATTGATCATGGGAAATGTGATCAAAGAGATTAAGCAGTTAGCAATTGTTTATAAATGAGGAAATTTTAATAAACAATGTATGCAAGAAAGTGTAAGCACAGGGATGCTACATAGTGATTACCGAGCATAGAAGTTTGAAGACCTATTTGAATAACAGAGTAGAGGGGCCAGCAGAGGGACAAGATAAGTCCTATGACTAGATTGTTTTGAGAAAATAAGAATTTGCTTTAGCATTTTACATGTGAAGTTGTAGATAGATTTTATTACTGTTATTTTGTAAGTGACAGAAAATCTCTTAACCGAGTGGACTTAACAAGTTTTATTTGTAAATCCTCTAGCAAGGTAACATTCTAAATGAGTGTTTGAAATCCTTTGACAAGGTTACTTCTAATAGAGTGAAGATCCTAACAGATCTGAGGGAAATCCCTTAACCGGGTCACATCTAGCAATGTGTTTGTAATCTTTAACAGGATTTGCTTTTAACTGAGCATACTCTAGAATAGTATATTTCTTAGTGGGTCTGAAATCCCATAGTGGTTTTTCCCTGTTTGGGTTTCCATGTTAAATTTGGTGTTATGAGTGTTATGATGATTATGTGTTTATGAGTTAACATGTTTAGCAATTTTTGGTTAAGTTGCTGAAGTAGAAGTTACCAAGGTTGAATCTGTTTATTTTATGGAAGTTTAAGTTTGTATGATTCACCCCCTCCCCCCTCATCTTCTTAGCTATTGGAATTTGTACTTTACATTAAGTATCAAAACTATCAATTGGTATCAGAGCTTTGGACTCCAAAAAAAAGAGTTTAAAGGTACTTGAGGCAAAGATCCAAAGATGTATAAAAGGGATGCACTGAAGCTGAATAAGTCAAGTTTCCCCACATGGCAAAAAAGGATGAAGCTGCATTTATTAGGAATTGGAGAATATGTAACATATTATCTGGAGAATGATTACACTGCACTGAGCACCAACCCTATGACCTTGGAAGAGATTAAGGAAAAGCAAGAACATATTCAAGCTATGATTGAAATAACATTAGCATTTACCGACTCAGAGTTTAATGATCTAGAAGGCTGTAATGATGTAAAAGCAATGTGGACTAAGCTCATATCTGTGTATGGAGGTGATGAACATGTTCAAAGAGAAAAAGTAGATAGTCTAAGAGGACAACTTGAATCCATGAGGATGAATGAAGGTGAGAACATAACCCAATACAGTACAAGACTAAAGGAGATTGTCAATCAAATTAAAGGAGCAAGTGGAACTATTGAAGAAAAGGATATAACAAGTAATTTGTTGAGAACCTTTCTACTAGATTATGCTATTCGAGTCTCTACAATGAATGAATTGAGGTTTGTACCTAACATTCTAGTTTCTTTGGATGCTAGTATTGGTAAGCTACTTGCATTTGAGTTAAGTAATTTTGATAACAGTGGGTCTTCAGTAAATAAAGTAGAATCTACATTCAGTTCTTTTCATATTGGTGAATCTAATGATTACAATGATAGAATGAGTAAGTACTCTGAAGGGGATCACAGTGGAGCAAGTGAATGATTTCACAAGAACATGGAAAAAGTGCACAAACTATATGAGGGAATCAAGAAGCAAGAAGAATTTGAAGCATTATTAGCCAGAAGGTTACCGAGAGGTAAAGGTAAGTATAAAGGGAAGATACCTTTAAAATTGTGATAAAATAGGACATATGGCTTCTAACTGACCTGACAAAGAATCTAGTGAAAAGAGAGAATACAAAGATAATAGGCAGAAAGACAACCAATACAGAGGACACCAAGACTTCAAAAGAAGAGATAGAAAGACATGTCTAGTAGTAGATGAGGAATCCAATGATGACAAATCTGATGAAACTAATATTGAGGAAGTTGTTTATGTGGCTATTAAATATGGATCAGATGAAGAAAGGTATGAAGAAAAAGCTCTAATATCTCACATAAATAATAATGATTCTTGGATTATAGACAGTGGATGCTCACATCATATGACATGTGATAAACACAAGTTGTTTAAATTTAGAAGACTATGATGGAGGCTATGTAAGATTTGATAATGATGCACCATGTCTGGTGAAAGGTAAAGGATCTATAACACTTCTTGACAATGCTAAATGTGATGATGTATACTGGGTTGAAGGTTTGAAATACAATTTGTTGAGTGTAGCATAGCTAAACAATACAGGATACCGAATAGAATTTCAGAAAGGAATTGTCAAAGTTCATGACAAGCATGGAAAGATAGCTGCTACCGAGACACAAACAAAAGGGAATACACTTCATCTTGACTCAACTTGGAACAAGTGTCTTTATGCAAAGATAGATGATACCTGGTTATGGCATAAAAGGTTTTGTCATGTAAATTTTGATAATCTAATCAAAATAAGTAAGAAGCACCGAATGAGAGGTCTACCATGTCTTGAAAAACCTGAGAATGCTATGTGTCATGGATGCAAGATGGGTAAGATGACAAGATAAAGCTTTACAAGTAACTCTTATACTTCTAAAGGAATTTTAGATCTAGTACACATTGATCTTTGTGGTCCTATGAAAGTTCAAAGTTATTATGGTGATAAATATTTCATATTATTTGTGGATGATTACTCAAGGATGATGTCAGTTATGTTTTTAAAAGAAAAATCAGAAGCCTTTCAAATGTTTAAATGGTACAAGGCAAGAGTTGAAAATGAAACAAGAAGACAACTGAAATGTCTTAGATTTGATAGAGGAGGAGAGTTCACTTGTGATGAATTTAACTTATTCTACAATAATCATGGTATAAAGAGGCAAGTATCTACACCGAGAACACCTCAACAAAATGGGATAGCTGAGAGATGAAACAGATCAATTGTGGATTGTGCAAGAACCCTGATGATAGAAAAGCAGGTACCAACCCCAAATGTTTTGGAGAGAAGAAATCAACACTGTAGTTTATACCTTGAACTGAGTTCAACTGAAGAAAGGAACTATGAAGACACCATATGAAATCTGGTATGACAAGAAACCTAATGTAAGTTACTTTAAAATCTTTGGAAGTAGATGCTATGTTCATAAAGATGACAGAAATGGAAAATTTGATCAAAAAAGTGAGGAAGGAACATTTCTTAGTTATTCTTCTAGAAGTAAAGCATTTAAATGTATGATCAAATCATCTAACAAAATAGTAGAAAGTGCAAATGTGAAAATTGATGAATTTGCAGAAAGAAATGATGAAGGAAATTCCAAAGAACCAGAAGATTATGAAGAATTTGTTTATGTTCAACCAAGAAGTCCTACCAAGAAAACTGGTGAAGATAATGTCGAGTTGATGAGTGATGAAGAAGATCATATAGAACCTACCAAGCCTATATTAGCCAAATATGTCGTAAGATATCATGCATCAAGTTAGATTATAGGAGATAAGGATGATCCAGCGATGACAAGAAACAAACTGAGACAGAATACATGTCTGATTTCTGAATTTGAATCGAGAATAGTGAATGAGGCATTTAATAGTGAATATTGGGTAAATGCTATGACAGAAGAGATTGATGAAATCAAGAAGAATGACACATGGACACTGATCCCAAGACCAAAGGACAAAAAAGTAATCGGTACTAAGTGGATTTTCATAAACAAGATAACTGAAAAAGGTGAAGTCATTCACAACAAAGCAAGACTAGTTTGCAAAAGTTAGGCTCAAGAAGAAGGAATAGATTATGGTGAGACTTTTGCACCTATGGCTAGACTTGAGGGAGTAAGAACATTGTTGGCATATGCTGCTTTCAAAAATTTCAAGGTATATCAAATGGATGTTAAATCTGCATTTTTGAATGGTATACTAGAAGAAGAAGTTTACATAGAACAACCTGAAGGATTTGTTGAAGATAGGAGTAAAGATCAGGTATGCAAACTAAACAAAGCCTTATATGGTCTGAAACAAGCACCTAGAGCATGGTATGAAATATTGCACTCTTATTTAATCAAGATTAGTTTTATAAGGACAAGTGAAAACAACAATATGTACATGAAGAAAGATGAGGACAATGGAATACTGATCTCAGCCATATTTGTTGATGACATTATATTTTGTGGTAATGACTCCTTATGCAAGAACTTTGGAAATGAAATATGCAAAGAATTTGAGATGTCACTAATCGGTGAGATAAAGTATTTTATAGGTTTACAGGTACTGCAAATGAAAGATGAGATTTTTATTACTCAATCCAAGTACATAAAGGAAATCCTGAAGAAATTTGGAATGGAGGATTCTAAACCAGTAAGTACTCCTATGACTACTAGCTGTAAATTATCAAAGAATGATGAATTTGCATCTGTTGATGAGACACTTTACCAATCTATGATTGGAAAGTTGTAATATGTTGTGCATAGTAGACCGGATATAGCACATGTAGTAGGTATTGTAGCAAGATTCTCTGTAGAACCCAAGGAAACCCATATGACAACAATCAAGAGAATTTTCAGATACCTAAGAGGCACTGAAGATTATGGCTTAGTATATGAAAAGAGGAATAATTTTGATTTAAAAGTTTATACTGATGCTGATTGGGTAGGCAACATAGATGACATGAAAAGCACAAGTGGTGGAGCTTTCTTTTTGGGAGAAAGACTAGTAAGTTGGCTTAGCAAGAAACAAGGATGTATTTCACAGTCAACAGCAGAAGCTGAATATGTTGGTGCAGCATTGAATTGTACCAATATAGCATGGATCAAACAACCATTGGAAGGTATAAATGAGAAAGTTACCGAGCTAGTAACTATATTATGTGATAATACTAGTGCCATTAACATTTCAAAGAATCCAATAATGCACTCTAAGACAAAGCATATATCTATAAAGTATCACTATCTTAGAGAAGAAGTTCAAGAGAAGAAAGTTGTGCTAGAATATATCAGTTCAAAGGAGCAATTAGCAGAAATCTTCACAAAGCCATTGCCAAGGGACACTTTTGAGTATCTCAGAAGCAAGTTAGGGATCCTACCCCTATCTTCTACTCACTGATCAAGTTTGGTGAAAGCATCAATTCGATAAATCTATAGAATATTATGTGTGGATTGATGTTGATTTACGCACTTTAGAAGGTTTTCTAAAGGTGTGTAGGAAATATTGAATAGAGACAAGTTGATCTGACCGAGACTAAGATGTTGCCTTGTCAAAGGGGGGGAACACTATAAATGGTTGGAAGACTAAATGGTTGATTGAATGGTAAAGCACTGAATGATGGAAATAATAGAAGACTAATGACAGGGGGAGAAGATTGAAAAACGGAGAAGACTAAAAGTAAGTCAACAGCTTAGAAGCCAAATGAAAAATGGACAAGACTTCAGAAGACAATAGATCAAGGATAATAGGAGAAGTCTAACAATAATCTGAATCTAAATAAATTTGAATATCTTGTTGGTATTACCATTTAATTTTTGGTTTTGCCATCAATGCCAAAGGGGGAGATTGTTGGCATTACAGTAAGAAAGATTGTTGATATAACTAAAGAAGGATGATAACTATCTTTATAACATTATTTTGTCATTAACATCAAGAAATTGATTATCTGATTTAGTATGATGTTGCCATATCTTGAAAAGATTGATTAGAAGAGAATTAAGATGTTGGTAAAAGACACAGAAATAATGTGATGAATAAAGAGGAGGAATAAGTTATTCAATGGGCAACTATTACCAAGTTAGAAAATGATGAGATCATGATGTTTAGATTGTTTTGATATCCTACATATGTTGTTGATTGTAAGGTTAATACTATACTATGTCACCGAGAAAAGAACCTAGTCGGTAAACCCTAAGGTTATCGATATCGATTAATGAAGGTGAAATGTCTACCAAGTAAAGTTTAGTATTTACTGAGTTGCAACCGAGTTATGGCAATGTGCATTGGATGGATAAAAGCATTATTTAATGAAGGACAATGATTAGCTGGAAATGTATAATTGATTGAAATGTCGCACATGAAGTTTGTTAAGGATCTATGGCAAAGGAAAATCAACAGGAAGATCTACAACATAGATTGAACCGCAATAACCTTGTGAAAGTTCCAAGATAGGAATGCAAGTCCCGAGACAAGGTAAAATATTTTCAGATCAAAAGGATACATTGAACCTGGTCAAGTTTGAAGATCTGATGGCTAAGATTGATCATGGGAAATGTGATCAAAGAGATTAAGCGGTTAGCAATTGTTTATAAATAAGGAATTGTTAATAAACAATGTATGTGGGCAAGTGTAAGCACAGGGATGCTACATAGTGATTACTGAGCATAGAAGCTTGAAGACCTACTTGAATAATAAAGTAGAGAGCCCAACAAAGGGACAAGATAAGTCCTATGACTAGATTGTTTTGAGCAAATAAGAATCTACTTTAGCATTCTAGATGTGAAGTTGTAGATAGATTTTATTACTGTTATTTTGTAAGTGACAAAAAATCTCTTAACCGAGTGGACTTAACAAGTCTTATTTGTAAATCCTCTAGCAAGGTAACATTCTAAATGAGTGTTTGAAATCCTTTGACAAGGTCACTTCTAACAAAGTGAAGATCCTAACAGATCTGAGGGAAATCCCTTAACCGGGTCACATCTAGTAATGTGTTTGTAATCTTTAACAGGATTTTATTTTAACCGAGCATACTCTAGAAGAGTATATTTCTTAGAGGGTTTGAAATCCCATAGTGGTTTTTCCCTATTTGGTCTTCTACATTAAATCTGGTGTTATGATTGTTATGATGATTATGTGTTTAGGAGTTAACATGTTTAGCAGTTTTTGGTTAAGTTGTTGAAGTAGAAATTACCGAGGTTGAATCTGTTGATTTTATGGAAGTTTAAGTTTGTATGATTCACCCCCCCCTCTCATCTTGTTATCTATTGACATTTGTACTTTACATTAAGTATCAGAACTATCAATAAAATCCTAGTGTGAACAACATACCCCTTAGTCCATCATATAGTGTCTTAAGGGGTCGTATGTTGTCCTAAGGGGTCACGCATGCATTAACACATGCATGACCCCTTATTAGGTCACCTATGGCCCCTTATAACATCCTACTATACATATGACATTCTCCTTAGGATCACATAGTGTCCTAAGGGGTCATATGTGGTCTTGAGGGGTCATGCATGTGTTATAACACATGTGTGACCCCTTAGAACCGCATATGACCCCTTATAAAATCCTAGTGTGAATGACATACCCCTTAGTCCATCACATAGTGTCTTAAGGGGTTGTATGTTGTCCTAAGGGGTCATGCATGCATTAACACATGTGTGACCCCTTATTAGGTCACATAGGACCCCTTATAACATCCTAGTGTACATATGACATTCCACTTAGGATCACATAGTATCCTAAGGGGTCATATGTGGTCCCGAGGGGTCACGCATGTGTTATAACACATGCATGACCCCTTAGAACCACATATGACCCCTTATAAAATCCTAGTGTGAATGACATACCCCTTAGTCCTTCACATAGTGTCTTAAGGGGTCATATGTGAACGAAATACCCCTTAGTCCATCACATAGTGTCTTAAGGGGTCATATTACAGATTTAATAATTTTATAATCATATGGGCCCAAATTACAAAAATACAATGACCTCTTTTTTTTTTTTAATTTAAATATACACGTGTTAGATCTCTCTATCTCTCTGAAATATATGTTATCTCTTTCTCTCTCTGAAATATTTGAATTTTTTATGTATTTTTTGAAAATGAAAATGATCTCTCTCTCTCTCATGAAAATGATTTCTCTCTCTTTGCTTGTGTATTTATGTTAACTTTATGACATGTACCTAGATAGATGGCATCCCAGGATATACCTTCATAGGCTCTTGATCAGGATCCACTTGCGCAGGCTCCTAATCAGGAGCCACACATTGATGATGTTGATCCTCCACAATAGGATCCCCCCTTGCCCAATATTGTAACTATTTTCAAGTACAGTGATCATTAGTTGGATAGGTTAAGGGCCATATTAGATGACCCTCATATTGATGGCGTGTACAAGAGTACATGCACATCCATTTTTGATAGTTTGTGGACATTGAGGGACCGCTTAGTTTCTCACAATTCATTCTCACCTGAGGTTATAGAGGATGTATATAGATAGTTGAGGAGTGAGGTGAGGGGTCCTCATTCTTTTGCTAATGTGGTGGGGGTGGTCTCGAAGGAGACCATCAAGGAGAGATGCTTTCCACAATATCAGGAAAAGAGTAAGGTGAGGGGATATTAGGTCACCAGATGTATTGACCCATAGGTTGCATCATTGATTTAGCCACTCTTCTTAGCTACCCATGATTGTTATCCTAATAATGACCAGATACCATTATACTTTGCACAACAGGTATTTGCTAAGGTTCATTATCAGATGAAACCAAACTACCTTGATATTCCAGGATATTATGGATAGGGGAGGGGCAAGATTACTAATAGAGATGCATATCATAGGCATGATAGAGCTCCACCTAGACATAGGGACCTTGTTGGCCAGAGATTTCCTGCAGTAGTCCCAGCCATGGCCCCCATAGCGGATCATGTTGTGATTGCTTCTCAGAGAGAAGAAATTGATAGGATTGGATAGATTGCATCAACAATAGCCACCATATATTCTGACAAGCTAGGCAGATATATGATGAGTCGACCATATTCTCGATCATCCACATATCATGCATCTTCTAGTCATGAGGGGCTTCAGATTCAGATGATTGCTAGATTACTGCTAGCATCCCCTCCCCAGATGAGGTAGCAGCTATAGTCAAAGGTAGTAGACATGTACAGATGTCACAGTATTTAGTCAAGGCCCTACTACATGCTTATAGTTTTATTTCATCTCGACTTGGTATACCATTGGCTAATGTTAGAGATGAGATTCTTAGAGATGGTCAGGCTACAACGAAATCGATGCATACCCTAAGGTAGTCACAACATTCTCATCACTATATGCATGCTCTAGGCACTGACCCACCTACAGATCACTCTGTTGCTGTAGAGGAGGAGCTATGAGCTGATTAGGTCCATATCACAAATGAGGGCCACTTGGATTCATTTGAGGAGGAGATACGAGTTGATCAGGTCCATATCACAGATGAGGGTTTGGACTCATTTGAGGAGCAGTTGAGAGATTTGAGCCATACTAGCTTTATTGGCATGCTACTACAGTTAGACACTTCATCCATGATGCCACCTCATCTAGTTAGCCCCTTGCACTCCTCAGTGATACATATAGCTAGAGAGAGATATGCAGGAATGAGTGATGTTGTTAATATGATCACATGATAGGATCATACTATATAGCCTACTCCAGGTGATACACAGGTATGTACATGTACATGTGCATTTAAATTTTTAGAAGATATGTATACATGTTGTAAATTTGTACGATAAATCTCTCTCTATATATATAGATAATGTTTAATAAATAATCTAGTTCTAAGTTTTAATTTGTAGATCATTTAAATTGATCATGGAGTAATCCTTAAATTGATAGTTAGCTCATGTCACTCCTTCCTTGAGCTCTGAGCGTGTGTCTAGGAGAGATTCTTTAGATGTTGTTAGTGGACAAGTTAGTTATGGTTTTTGGTACATATATGTACATGTATGTATACATGCACGTTACAATTTATATTTAAATTTTTATTTAACTCTACTTGGATTTGATGTACATGCACATCTAGAGAGATAGATATATTATATTTAATATTTAAATAAATTCTACTTTTGTAGGACTCTCCCTCAGATGGTCACTCAGTTTGTAGCCAACATGATCCCTGTTTATTTTCTCCAGACTTTATAGCTCATTTACATTTATCTTTTTATAGACTTTCATATTATATATATATTCATGCACGTACATGAAGTTTAGACTAGGTTATACTTTATACTTGGTTTGTGTTTGATCAAATTATATATATTTCATGCATGTATGCAGTTTAGACTAGATTATATTCTCAGTTAATACCTCAGTTACATGTTTCATTAGATTGTATATTTCATGCATGTATGAAGTTTAGACTAGAGATTATATATTTCATGCACATGTACATGTGTTAGATTATATATATACATATATACATTTATACATACATACATATATATATATATATATATATATATATATATAAATGTATATATATATATGTATATATATACATATATAAATATATACATATGCAAATATAATTATATGTATATATATGTGTATGTATATATATATGTATATATATATGTATATATATGTGTGTATGTATATATATATGTATATATATGTATATATAAATATGTATATATATACATATATATACATACATATATATATATATATATATAGATCAAGAATGCATGTATGCTCTCTAAAACTTTAAATTTTAAACTACATGTAACACGTATGTACATACAGTAGATATGCATTAAAATTTAAAGGAACATGTTCAAACAAAAGAGTATGTATCAAATGAACAAACTAAACTTAATAGGTCATGTACATTGAATAGTTCACTTGGTATGTGCTTCTAGGTATGTCTATTGTAGTTAAATAGTTCACAACTTGTACATGTCCTAATTCCATATTATATCAATTTTACAAATGTACATATTACATTCTAATTTAAATATGCATTTTTTAATTAAATTATTTTAACTAGTGGTCCTTACAAATTACATGCATTTAGAATTAGATACAGTACCTTATACATACAAATTAAACATGCATTTAAACATGTACATGTACTTGGATTAACTTTGGATACATCCTAATTTGATATAATTACAAATTTAATGTATTTAAACTTAAAAAATATTTATCCTTGACTTTCAAAAGAAGTTAAGAGATCTAGAATTTATCTTGAGTATTAATTCAATTCATGTGGGTTGAGCCACATGTGTACTTTGGATTACTAAATATATATAGTTCATACCACATCAAGTGGTTCAGAACACTCTTCAATAACACTTAACATTTTGTCATGATCTTCACTATCTAGTCTCCACTTTTGAGACCGCCCCCAATGTGGAACTGTTTGAAGAATTAGGCCAACAACAATGACCAAGTGACTAGACTGATATATCTTGTTGTCAATTTGGTATTTAGTGAAATGAATCCCATGTTGAACAATTTTAACTTGTTTGAAATATGTCCCTTGCACTACAATTGAGCCTACATGTACATGTATATAAGAAACGTGAGAAATTAAAAATTTCCATGTAAGCGATTTGTACATGTACATATTCAAATGAGTTCAAACCTATGGGAAATGAAATTCCATCACTCATCTCAGATTTTGATAACTTCTTTCTTTCTTTTGTGCAACACAATAAATAATAACTAAGACCTTCTATATTTCTATCTTTTGCTATGATTGCAAAAATATCTCCTGCAATTTGACACAAGTTAAATAAATTCTAAGTTACATGTCATTTTTAAGGAAATATTTACATGTGTACGTCATATGTACTTTTTTTAATAAATCTTGAAATATGATCATAATCACCAGAAATCAAAGGAATATCTTCAAATTTTTTGCCCCCATTTGAATCCTCGTATGTGTCAGAAACATCTAGTGGCACCAATTTTCATTCACTAACATATCCAAGCTCTTGGTTCTTGCAATCAACATAGTTTTTGAAAATGCATTCAGAACAAAAACATGAATAATCCCTAGTGTATAATGTCCATGGGCGATTATCTGTACTCATGACACAATGCAAAGATCTTGTCCTCTCCACGCTCTTGCATCCATGCATTGATTTTCTATCCAAATCTGCAAAATGTACATGTGTACAAAAATGTTCATGTAGATCAAGTTGTTAAATTGAAACATTTGAACTAGGAACATGTATTTTTTAAAAGATTAAAAAAAATTAAATAAAACACTAAAAGAGAACACGTACCGGTTATCTCCCAAAATACTCTATATGGAATGGGTCTGTATGTTCTCGATGATGATTCCCCAAGATAATTAGGTTGCTCAAAGTTTTTCTGACACCATTCAACATCATGTGCATCTTCTGTACGATCTCCTGTGTACTTTATTTGATTCTTTCCTAGAGTACGCTTGATACAAGCTCTTGCACCATCATGTTCACCCTTTCCATGACCACTCCCAAAAAAACTCCAAACATGTGGTGTTTTATCATTTCGATGATATCTACATAGTGCATAAAATGGCCTTGAACATTTGAATTGTACCACACATCCATCAGACCAAACAAAATGTTTAACTATTGTTATGCCTCTATCTTTAAAATATTCAAAAAACTTCTTAAAGCAGTGTTGTACAAAGAGTGTGTCATGCTCCTTATCATCACTGATATAGAAGTGGTGCTCTTTCTTAATGACACAATTTTCAAATATACTATCAACACCATCTAAATTCATTTGTGCATGTTGATAACACACATGCACCAAAATAGTGATTTGCTTTGAAAAGTAATACTCTGATTGAATCTCTTTTTGATGTACAAAAGAGTAATTCTCTGTGAAGTCAACTACAGATGGAATAGTTCCAAGTGGCAAAGTGTCTCTTAATCTTTTAAATTGTTCTGCTTGCCACTTGGCAAAAAAACCATGGCATATGTATGGTTTTATCAAGTTACGAAAATTTTCCATAAATGTTCCAATAGGTATTTCCTCTTCTACATAATCTAGCCTTATAGATTCCTTTCCAAATTTTGTTTCAAATCTTTTGTACTTGTAACTCTTGAAATTTACCATCTTCCTCATGTTAGTATCTTCATCTCTAAAAGGCAATTTAGCCAAGTCCCCGCATGTTCCACAAATTCCTCTTACGCAATTTATTTGACCGGTTGCATTATCATCTGATTTATCACATAAGATGGATGCTATGAATTGACTTGTTCATTTAGGAGGAGCATTTTCATAACCATCACTATCTTCTCTAATCTTTTGAAAGACCTGATAGTACAAGTCAAATTCGATGTGATAATGACAACAACAAGTTTCAAAAACTTTGTTTAACTTCACATAATATGGCCTTATCCGTTCAAACATGGTTTGTCCAATCTTTATATGAGGGTTTGTTTTAGTAAACAACACATACAATTCATGTTTTGTTGTGTCTATCCAATGTTTTACATGGAGATTATAATGATCAGGACCAATCCTTTTCTTGATAACATCTCTACTATTTGATGAAGGATGAGTATTGTCATTCCTAAAACTTGTCACAAAGTTCCTAACAACATCTTCAATTCTATCAGAATGAGGAGCTCTACACATAATTTCCCAATTCCCTTCTAAAGTAGTATCATCCAAAATCTCTCCTTTTAGCATATTTAGATATTGTCCTTCTACTAAAACCAAACTCAGATGACAATGAAGAGATTTGTCTTTTTTGAGGCAATCTTTCATTTACTAAAGATGTCAACATCACTCTTCTTGAAATGGTCTTATCTAGTTATTGAGATTTTTTTCCAATGTTCACTAGACCTTTCTTAACATTATCACCAATATATTTTTGTAGCTGAGAAGTTTTCCTCTTTTGACTTGTTGTATCTATACCCAACAATTTCATTGGATCTATTAAGTCTTTATGAGTAAGTACAATTGATAACAATTGAGCTTTTTCTAGTGTAGTATCAAGATTGTTGAAATGAGACATTATTTCTTTTGCACTTTTATTCATTGACCTCCTTTTAGTATGTCTAGGTTCTTCACTGAGACATTTCAACTCATCCACATCCATTTCAAGCAAATGATCTAAATTTTTATAAGAAATATTTCTCTTCACCTATTTAGCTAGATCCACAATATGCTCATCCATATCAGTGGTATGAGGTAAGGAGCCTAACCCCTCTCCTTCAAAGGTCTCCATTGGTTCAACTTGGAGAATCTCCTCTGTATGTTCATCAACTATATTGTGTTCTTCAACAGGTTCGTTTGCCTTGATTCTCACTTCATAACTCCCTTCTTCTCGATCTAGTTCTACATATAATTTAAGAGTTTGTGTAAGGTTCAAATTAATCTAGATTATTCAATTAGGTTTAAGAATAGGGGTGAATTTGGCTTAAAGGTTTGTGTTAACATTAGCCCGTTCAATTTGGTTTATTAAATTTAATTACTTTCAGGACCTTAGTGTTATAACTATAATTGAATTACTTGTTTAGGTTTAAAGTTCAATTTGTTCTCAAGTTAGGATTAGGGCTCAAATTTAAATTTAACTTGTGCAAGTAGGTTTAGAGTTAGAGTTAAATTTTGTTCAGTAATTAATATTTCAAGAAGATGATAATTATTTTAATTTAATTTTTTTCTGATGTTTAATTCTAGATTTACACATGAAGAATTATAATTAGTTTATTATTATCGTTTAATTTATGTTATTCCTTACGTATAGTGTTAAGGTTAAATTTTGTTTTGTGCTAATATAACAAATACATAAGCATATAAAGTGGAAATAAATATTGATTAGTTATTTTGAAAACCTTAATCTCTCACTAATTTAACACATAAAATGAAATTTTGATAAATTAGAAATTCCAATTTTGAAAATTAAAAGTACAAATATTTTGATGCATGCATACGATAAAGGTGACCTCATTTTAATTTGTTATGGACCATAATGTAGGTGGACTATAATTTGTCACATGTGTGTATATTTAAGACCTATTATTGCATAATAGACCTCCTAATTTGAAATGTTTTTGCATACGTGAAGTCATATAAATAGAACCTAAATTATTCAACAGGTAATAGGTTATAAATTTATGTCACATTTAAGACCTATAATCAATGTAATAGTCCTAATAGGCCTTATTATTAAAATCAATATGGCCACGTATACAAAAACATTTCACATTAATAAACTTAACTCCCCTTAAGACATATATTAAAGGACCTATCACATAAAATTAAGTACATATCTTAAATATTCAATATATATATGTTAGAACCTAAATTATGACATAATAGTTCTTATTAATTTTATGACTTAATAGGTCCTATCTATTCTAAATGGACTTAATTATATAGGAGAAAAATGCAATTACACAACAAGAAAATTGATGGAATTTGAAATTTGCAAATAAACATATTATCTCAAATTAATTATGCTTTCCAATTAAAATGAGATTATTTTAATCCTATTATTTCCAATTAATTTAATTAAGATTTTTTAAATTAATTTTCATTAAAAATATTAGATAAAAAATATTGAACTAATTAATACTAACAAATAAACACTATTTTTGGTATGTAATACATATAAAATTAAATAGAAATAAAATTAAAAATGCATACTTGCATCATGATATCTTTGTCTTCTTTGTTCTCGATATCTTTCTTCCGTTTTGGGAGAATAATTCCTTGAAGTCTTATTTTGCTTTCTCTTCTTGTTCCCCATGCTTTTAAAAAAGCTTCAAATTATTTCCATCAAAATAATTTTCAAATGTCTTCTCTCATCCAAAAATGCAAATAATTTTAATCATTTTGGTGATAAAAAATGAAAAAAATTATGGACATTTATACGACTGCACAAATGAGAAAAAAAAAAAAATTGCGTCGGCCAGAGTTCAAACGAAACCCGACAGTTAAAAATGGTCGGGTTCATTCAAACCTAACCATTAGGAAAAAGTACAAGATCAAATTAAGCCTCTGGGTTCAAGCGAATGGGGGTTCACTTGAACCCCTTATGGTTCGAGTGAACCCAATTCGATCGAAGTACTGTTCATTCGAGCCATCCTGCTAGAGGTTTCTCCCAAACATTTTCAGAGTTCTAAAGAATTTATGACTTTGGAGCTCTAGTTCAAAGCACGAATGAAATAATCTTGATAACCCAAAAATATTAGATGGTAGTACTTGGAGCAAGCTTTCCAATGAGTATAATTTTATTATATTTTGAATTTATTATGTTCTTGTTTTTTTAATTTTATGGAAAATTGGTTTTTCACTGAACATGAACTTCTCTATTCAACGCATTGGGAAAAACAAGAAACTAATTCAAAAAAATTCTGAAAAATATCTAAGCCCCTGGTATTGATGTCTTCTTTCTAACAAAAAAAAAAAAAAGAATTTTGATATATATAGAACAAGTTATGTGTTCAAACTTAAACCTATGTCTGAATTATGACTGGTCGGACTTCAAAACTTTATAAAATAAAAAATATTGAACATATCACTATCAAACCAAATGCAAGCCCTGGATATTGATGTTACAAACCAAAATTTGAAATAATTGAGTTTTTATCATTTATAGAAAAAAAGTTATGCATTTCGGGAGTCACGTCACTCTTAAAAAATGTAGTTTGTTGTAAAAAACTACTTTTCAAGGGAGATGGAATTTTATTTTAAAAATCCTTCAAAAAATTTGAAGAAAATGTATATAGAATCTACAAACAAAATGATACAAATCACTAATTTATATCATCTTCAAATTTTTAATAGTCTAAAAGTTATAGTTCTTGGAAGTTAAGGATTATTTTAAAAATGTACATCTCAGTGTCAAAAGTGGCAAAAAAGTGGGAACCATTATTGTGAGTTCACCCATATCCAATACACAAAATGTCAGGCTATCAAAGGATAGGTAATTACAGATCAATTGGCTAAAGCACCACTACCAGATCAATAGCCACTATAGGTGGAATTTCCAAACAAGGATGTACTCACTGTCACACCCAAACAATGGACTCTGTACTTTGATGGATCCTATACACAACATGGATTGAGTGCTCGAATCCTTTTCATCACTCCAGAAGGGCACACCATTCCATGATCTTATAGACTGATGTTTCCATGCACCAACAACATCGCTGAATATGAAGCCCTGGTAATAGGAATCAAAATGGCTATGGAATGGAGAATCACATAATTGAGACTCTTTGGGGATCCTCTATTAGTTATCAATCAAATCAATGATGAATATCAGAGAAAGGATGATAAGATAATTCCTTATAAGATAGTGGTGGATGATTTCAAATAGTACTTTGTACACATCACTTTTGAGAAAATACCAAGATTGGACAATAGAGCTGTCAATGCAATGGCCACCATCACTTCACTGCTACAAATTCTAGAGAAACAGAGCCATTACAAGTTCCTGGTAGAGCAATTATTTTCCCCAGCCTATGAAAATTCTGCATCCCAAGTTATCTATGCCCTAACCGGTTCGGACTCACCTCTATATGGAACAATCTATGATTAGCTTAAGAACAATACTCTTCCACCCGACCTATCTCGCAACAAAAAACATAGATTCATTCGGTAAGCCACTCGCTATACCTTAACTACTGACACACTTTACCATCAAGGTCTAAATGGTACTCTTCTTCAATGCCTCAATCGCAATGAATCTGAATCTTCCTTATACAAGCTTTATGAGGGTATCTTTGGTAAGCATTCAAGTGGTCCTACTCACCAAGAAACTTTTGAGAATGGGATATTACTAGATGGCAATAGAAAAAGAGTCCTATCAATTTACAAATGAATGTCCTAAATGCCAAATTCATGGCAATCTTATCCATGCACCAGCACAGGAGCTACAACTATTCACCACATCTTGGCCTTTCTATTAGTGGAGACTTGATTTATTAGGGAAAATTCATCCTTCTTCTTCAAATGGACATAAGTTCATTATGATAGCAAAAGAATATTTCACAAAGTGGATTGAAGTAGTCCTAATGACCACTATAACTGGAAAATAGATCACCTCATTTATTCTCAATTAAATCATTTGCAGATATAACATTCCCAGTTCCATCATTACCGATAATGGGTGTCCTTTCAAAAATCAAGATGTATGAGAGCTATGTAAGAGATTCAAAATCCAACATCACTTCTCTACACCTTACTACCCATAGGGAAATGGTCAAGTGAAAGCATCAAATAAAACAATCCTGAAAAATTCTTAAGAAAACAATAAATGATGTGGGTAAGGATTGGCATGTACAACTCAATCCAGCACTTTGGGCATAAAGGACTAGTATTCAAAAACCTATAGGGGCTACACCATATTCATTAGTGTATGGTTCAAAGGCAATTCTGCCTCCTTAGATAGAAATCCCATCTCTTCGAGTATCTTTGAAGGGCCTCATACCAGATGAGGAATATCCAGTAAACACATAGCATGAACTAGAGCTTCTTCATGAAAAATGAAAAACATGCCTATGACCATCTAAAAGCATATCAGCAGTGAATGTGCAAAAGCTATAATAATAAATTCATCCCAAGGGCTTTCAAAGTTGGTGATCTCGTACCAAAGGAAAATCCGAGAAATCAACAAGATCAAGAAAAGAAGGGGAAGTTTGAACCTAACTAGTTGGGTCCTTTTGTCATCATATCAGCCTACGGATCAGGCACCTAATGGTTAACAACTTCAGAAGGGGACATGCTCAATGAACCAACCAACAATATCCATCTAAAAAAATTCTACACTTGAGTTGTCTAATGCATGGGAAAAAGCAAGAAAACACAAAAAATAAAAATCATAAAAATACAAAAAATAAAAAATAAAAAACAATTCAAAAAAGTGCAAATAAAACAAGTAGTGAAAACCTGGCAACAGGCACTATTTGTTAGAGAATGGCTCCTCTATCTATTAGTACTCATATCTTTTGATTCATCTAATCTTAGCTAAAAACCATTTCCAAAACACTTATTCATGCAGCATTATCCCGAACATACTTAGCATAGTCACTATCCTTGATTATCAAAAAACACTTATCCATATCATATCCCACCATGGCTTGGTGATCAACATGTATATACACATCAATACATATATATGACTAGGGGAAACATTACTCTCACTTTTAGCATTCTGACAACAAATGACAAGGATTGCAACATGCAAAGAGAACTAATGTCAACAACTACACACCCGGCCAGAAAACAAGACCATTATCAAATTGCAACTTTAACACACACATGATGGATGATTTTATGAATTATGATTTGTTTACATCTAGCATAAAGTTTTGACTATTTTGCATCTTAAATTTTGAATCATTAGATCTCCTGAGCTACCCGAGGATGCATTAAGCTAGAGAAGCAATGAAGGAATCTGATATTTTTTTGGTTTTATGTCTGTGAGGCGATAATTTGTATGGTGCAAATATTGTCATGAGACATGATTTAAAATATATCATTGAAGATATTTTCCACTTTACACATACAAATGGTTAACTCTTGTCCATTTTATGCAAGCAACACTCAGGTCATCTTGGTTCAATTATACCTCGACGCTTGTGCCACCTTGCAATATCAAACATCCATGTAAGTTTTACTCAAGTTGTTATGGTTCAAATATACCATGATACTTGTATTAAAATTCCAAAACTTTAGAATCTCAATGATGACAAACAAAAACAAAGCACAAACAAGTGACTAAATAGGAATGACAAGGACAAAATTAAAGTAATCATTAGGTTGCATATCATTTTAATCTTGCACTAAGTTTCATATCATTTTAATATTGCATTAGGTTGCATATCATTTTAATCTTGCATTAAGTTCCGCATCATTTTAATCTTGCATTAGGTTGCATATCATCTTAATCTTGCATTATCATTATCATCCATCATTATCATTATCATACATTTCATTTTAAAGATACATCTGACCTCATTATCATTATCATACATCTCATTTTCAAAATACATCTCATAAATCAAAGTAATCAATGTAATACATCATCACATTCTCACTACTTTCATCACAAATCATACATTTACATCATCATCAAAATCAAGCGCATTTCTATGTAAGCATTAATCTCATATAAAAACCATAATGCATATCATCAATCATCACCAATAACACATCACATGTGGATCAGAGAAAATCAGTGCTATATATATATATCAAAAAAGGGTCAAAATATACAAGGGATATCATGTCTATCAAAATACAACAAAATGATCAAAATACAAAAGAGATGGGTCTCTCAAGTATGACTATCTCGTGAGGCTAATGGTCTTGTAGTGGATGTCCCAGCCCCTTGATCTCCACCAGGTGGATCACGCCAGGTAGGCCCCATAACACCTCTACTCTCTATCCTTGTATGACTATGGTCAGATTGACTGGTTGCCACTACTACATAGATAGGAGCTCTGTGACCTCTAGGGACCACCTCCTCATATAGATACATGTAATAATCAGCCTCCTTGGCCGAGTTCTATATCTCTCTCAGCATGTCTCAAACTAGGGCACCATTCTTTGTTCTCTCTAACCTCTCAACAATATCATCTACTCGACCCCACTGCTCTCTCCATATCCCAGTCTATAATGATCTGCATAACCTGGCATTGTTGTGCTAGCACCTATGCCTGCAACTCTTGCACTATGACCTATAAGGCTCTAATCTATCGATGGGTGGGTACCCTAATCTAAACAGTACCTATGTAGTGGTACCACCAACACCTATCCCTATCCAAGGCACTAGTGGATGTAGAACATCAAATATCCTCCTCTAGGTAGGTCGCCTGACATCCTTTATACCACCCACCACCACTAGGACAACACGTCCCCTACCAACCACACCAACACCAAGAACCAACCCTCATCCTCTATCTAATCCACCACCTCCTCTCCCTCTATCAAATCTTCCTATACCACCTCCTCCACCACCTCCTCCATCCTCTCCTCCACCCTCACCTACCTCCTCTCCCTCCTCATCTCTTTATCTAGCTCCCCCTTACCTTTGTGACTGTTCATCCTCATCATCATGAAAATCATGTAGCATCTCTACTAGATCAAATATATGTTCCATTGCATGTGCCATAAAGTATGCTAAAAATCATTTAGTCATCCCAGCATCCACAACCCTAACCCCATATTCCTAGATCTATCTTTCCAGTGTCATATACTCCTCCACCGTTGCTATGCTATGAAAAGTAGGTCCCCACTATGGCACATCCTTTCTCCGATGAGCATATAAATAAGCTCCTTGTGGCAAACCTTGTTGTCTACCATACTATCGCTTCACATGACTGTGCAAGAATATCTCAATAATAAAGGGCATCCACTTGATAAGGTACCTCGACATATATACATAGGGTATCTCTAGCCCATCCTCTTCCCATGCCTTGTAATCCATATACGATCTCCAAATGACCGTATCTATATCATCTAATGCCCTCTTCCAATGCTCTAGTTTTCCCAACTTACACTAGACAACTACACCTGTATATCCATAAGCATAAGATTGCCCAATTGGCCTATCCCTGTCTATAAGCGGTATTGACATAGGAATATGTTCCCAAGCCCACACCTATAACAATGTCACCCCAACTGATAAACTAGTATATCCCAAGTATACCACTTGATGAAGCTCTCTGTAAAGATGGGCCAACATACAAGACTCCCATGCAAACCTACGTCCCTATGTCACCATGTCCTCTAGCACCAATCCCCATCCCATAGCTACTCCCTTTGAGCTACAGTCAGGACACAAAAATCCACCAATGAACCCTGCTAGTACATATGGTAGCAGAGCATAGCCAAAATCTAAAAAACTCCTTCCATGGGATCTCATACCCGCTAATCTAATCATCCTGGAAGATGTAAGAGAGAGCCTCTATCTCACCCTCCTTAGTCTTCTCATAAAACAATAAGGCCCAAACTATAGGAATCTATAGAATCCGATAAGAGTCCTCTGGTATGACTGTCATCTCACCCATGGCCAAGTAAAAGGTGTTTGTATCATTGTGCCACCTCTCTACCAATGCTATCAACAAACCCTGGTTAATGATATACTAAGACATGTCTAATATTGAAGACACCCCACATGTGTCAATCACATCTTTGTCAGCCTGTGAAAAATGTGGAATCAATGACCATGGTATTAGAAATCTCTTGAGAGACTAGAGCACGCCAAGATTTGCTTGCAAAACAACAAATATCCATCATCAGCTCCCAAATCCATCCAATGTCTCAAATCAAAGCAAATCAACTTGAATCGACGAAGCATCTCAAGAAGACATCATAAGAACATTCACATCAATCCATGAATCAATCAAAGACCCATATCACAAGCAACATCAAATCAGACGCATATCAAGAAATCAAACCCATATCAAGAAATCAAGACCCATACCAAGAATCAAAGACCCATATCGAGAAATCAGACTCATATCAATAAATCAAGACCCGTATCAAGAAATAAAGACCCATATCGAGAATCAAAGACTCATATCGAGAAATCAATCAAAGATCCATATCGAGAAATCAATCAAGACCCATATCAAGACATCAATCAAAATCCATATCAAGGAATCAAGCAACATATCGAAAGCGACATCAAGATCTATATCAAAAATTGAATTAGGACTCATAACGTAAGCATCACATCAAGACTTATCTCACAAAGTATCATATTAGGATTCATATCAAAAATAACATCAGGCCTCATATTAGATATGAAACCAAAATCATATCAGAAAACAAAATCAAGATCCATATCAAACTCAAAATCAAGATCCACATCAAATCAATCAACTTGGCACTCCATATCGAAAGCAATTCATATCAAGAGCAACAGACTCAGATCATCCTACACCAATATATAAGAAATCAAACATCATCACAAAGAAGGACTCAAATTGTCTTAGGAACCATAACAAAATAATTAGTAGACACATATCAACATCTATGACATCTATCTAATCTATTCGACTCACAAAACCTTATTCATAATCCCTTTTCCATCAACTTTGGACCCTACGCACTAAACCAGGGCTCCTAAGTGCAAAGATACCACTCACGTGTTATCCTTTTTGATCAATGCGCTAGAGATCATACTCTACATGCTAAATCCCTACCATGCGCTAACTGGTACTTCCATTGCACTACCCTATCAACCTTATGCCCTCACCTACCTGACACGCTACCCAGCCTACCCTAGGCACTTTTGTGCAGACCCTACATGCTAGAACACCCTACACGCTAGCCTATTTCTCACCTATGCTATCATATCCTCCCCAGATGCTAAACTAACTAGGTTAACCCTATTCACTAAAATTCCTATCATATACGCTACGCAGTTTAAACGACACGCTAACGCCGCAAAATCCGGTGCAAAAAAAGAAAATGTGATCAAAATGCACAAAATCAATAAAAAATGAGGAGAAATTTTGAGTACTTATTGGTGGGCCATAGGGGGTGGGTCTCTTGTGTCTCCTAACATGTTCAAATTGGTGTGAGAATTATGGTATCAACATCATCATCAGAGCTCCAAATGTCACAATCATAGAGACAAGTGTGCAAATGATTTTTCAAACTCACTTTTTACCTTTTAATAGGGTAAAATAAAAAAGGTTAATAAGTGGGGCATGTACTTTTCTCACTTCTTTTTTAACCTTATCAACATCATTTTTGGGAGATGAATCAATACAAATACATTCAACATAGACAATATTCTCAAATTGCAATTAATCCAAAAATGCTCATCAACTTGACAATTTTTCACTAAAATCCTTGATTCATCTCCTGAGGGGGCATCATCAATATCGTTCATCAAATCTGGGACATCATATTGACATTTCGACACACAAGCATCATATCAATCAAATTTTGACAACATATCTGACAAATTTTCTTTGAATCAACATGTGCACACACGTCACTTCAAAGAGGGGCAAAATGTAGATGTATAAATTTGACCACTTTCCTAAGTGAATATTTAATATTCATTGTAACCTCATTCACCTTATTAATTAAATTATGTTTAATTAATTTCTTCACATTCATCTATTTGACTAAATAAATTACACAATTTATTTAATTATGTTCACCTAAACCTTTTCTAGTCTTTAATTAAATAAATCACTTTATTTAATTAATTCCTCTTTCTCCCTTTTCAATTAAATTTATATTTAATTAAATTAATCCTTGCAAATAAATAAATCTAATTTATTTATTTAAATCTCTCACTTGTATTTCTTCAAGTTGCATCTATTTGATTGACATAAACTAATTTTATTTTAATTAAAATCATTTTTCCTCCACTTGCCTTCTAAACCCCTTCTAAGTTCTTGTAATCACTTCCAATTAGGTCTAATCCATCTCCTAATTGTTGTCACAATCCTAAGAAAAGAGAAGTCACTTCGCAAAGTCTCCAAAATCTTTTGAAAACCATTAAAGGCCTTATGTCCTCAACAAGTTAAGCCTCCAAAGTATATTAAACCATTTAAGGATCTTACATAACCATTAATGGTTAACTCAATCTTCTTGCATGGTTATGTTGGCATATGATGAAGCGTTGACAATGTATGTTGTCATTGATGTCAATAAGTGAATAGGTATGTTGTACTAATGCACATGAATTTGTATGAACCAGTATGAAGACTGGAAGCAGCTATAGTCAACAGGGATGGACTGAACCGGTGTTGGGGTTCACAGTTTAACTATCGGTTGGTAGTCTTAGTTCAGCTCTAGGGTTTTCAGTTTGGCTTGTGTGGTGCAACTAATGATGTTTTGTGATGAGTTAGTTAAGTACAAGGATAAGGATCAAGATGCCATGTTAGCTATGTTCACGTAAAGGATTTCTGTGAGGATATTGTGCATGAAGATCAAATGCATTGAATGTATACCTCAGGAATGTCTGTTTTCTTAGAGGTATGAGAACAATGCATGATGGGTTATTGTTTCCCAATTGCGGTGAAGATTGGATGATGCAGAATGACTTGAGATCTTTCTCAGATTGTTCTATTCTATGAAAATTATTTTAATAGTCAGGATTGGAATGCTTGTAATTGTAAACCTAAAATGCTTAAGGTTTAGGGTTTATGCTACCGACCTAATTGTTATTGTCTATAAGGTCGATGACATTTGTTATTGTTGGTGTTGGAAAAAGTTGTGTTTGTGTCTACGTGTAGAGATACTTGCCAAACCAGGGTGTGGAATCTACAAAGTGTGATTGTAGAGGAGAGGAACTGAAATGGATCTGCCTTAGCAAGTAGTGTTGTTATCAGATCAGGGCTTTACTTGTTGACTTCTAACCATCTCAACAAAAGGAAAATCCCTTGACCAAGTAGCTTTAATAGGCTTGTTGCAAATCCTCTAACTAGGTGGCTCAAGCTCATTGAGTTCTTTAAATCCTCTAGCGAGGTAACCTTTAACAAGGTTTCAACCTTTAATAGTCTTTATAGCCATCCCTTAACCGGGTGATCCCTAGCAAGATCGATTCCTAACAAAACATTATTGTAAAGTCTTTAACCAGACTAGTCTCCTAACAGAGCAGACTTCAAAAGAGTTCGAAAAAATCTTGTGGGTATTCATCCCCACCATGGTTTTTCCCATTTATGTTTCCACATGAAAAATCTGTTTGTCATGGCTTGTGTATTTTTGATGTGATGATTGAGTAATTTTTGTTTAGTTGTATATCCATGCAGAGCTAATGGTTGTGATATTACAAATGCAATTCATATATGATCAAACTAGTAAAATAGCTATCTAGATTTGAAAATTGTTGGATGCTATTTGATGTACTTTTGTTTTACCGGTTTAACTATCTGAAGTATTTCTATTAACTGGTATTTCTATTATTAAGTTGAGTGATATAGACAACAGGTTATATGTTTTCAGAGAGCGTAAAAATATTAAAACAAGTTTTTGTCTATATGTATGCAACCCCCCCCCCCAATCTCAGTACTAGTTAGAGTATTATTTGTTCACCATTATTCATCAAATGCTATTAGAGTGCCTCTAGGTCCTTGGTAATATAGCTTAATCAATTGAGGCAAAAGATCCTTCTTTAATGATGAAGAGGGAAGGTCCTAAGTTCAATAGGGATAACTTCAAAATATGGAAGGATAGAATGAAGATTTATTTCAAGAGTTTGGGTGCTCAACACTGGAGCTATGTTGAGAATGCGTATGTAATCCCTACTGGCACTCTGACCGATGATCAAAAAAGACAGATTCAAGAAAATGGGCAAGTCATGGAAGGCCTTACTAGCAGCCTGTCCGATATCGAGTTCATTGATGCACAAGATAAGGACAGTCCTACAGATGTTTGGGACACATTGGAAAACATATATGGCAGTGATGAGCATGTCAAGTAGGCTAAGGAAGAAAGCCTCCAAGGAAATTTTTGAAGACATGCAGATGGTTGAAGGTGAGACCATTTAGCAATATGGCATAAGGATCAAGACTATGGTTGGAGATATCAAGAGCATTGGTGGAACAATTTATGGTGCCATTGTTGTTAGCAAAGTTTTGAGATCCTTGTTGCCAGTCTATGCAATCAGGGTTGCCACTATTTAGGAGCTAAGGTCTATCGACAAAACTAAGGTATCTTTAGACTATTATTGCAAAGTTGACTGCATATGAATTGAATAGCTATGATGGTAGTGTTGAGAAGACTGAGTCAGCCTTCAGAGCATCTGCTTCCTCCCCACCTACCAGGAGAGGAAAAGAGGTTAGCACTAGCTATGAATCTAGGCCAAGTAGAGATATGGATGATGAGGAGATTTTGATGGAGTTCGAAGCTCTTCTTTCCAAGAGACATCCAAAAGGCACTGAAAAATATAGAGGTAAGCTTCCTCAAAAATATTTTTCCTGCAATAAGATAGGACATATAGCTATTAATTGTCCTAAAAATGACAATAAGAATAAACTGGAAAGGTTTAGAAAGTATAAAGGAGAAGGTAGGAGAAATTGTCTTGTTGCAGTGGATGAAGGTGTTAGCGATGAAGAATCTAAGGATGAAGAGAATGAGGACATAGTGTTTGTAGCTATAAAGGAAGAGGTGTCTAATGAGAAAGCCCTTGTCTCTCGCATTGACAACTCTAATGAGTGGATCATTGATAGCAGGTGTTCTCACCACATGATTGGTGACCGGAGAAAGTTTCTAACTCTAGAAGAGTATGATGGAGGTGTCGTCCAATTTGGAAATGATGCACCTTGCATGGTGAAAGTAAAAGGATCCATCTCACTGAATGTAAAGAGAAGTGTGGATGAAGTCTATTGGGTAGAAGGACATAAGCACAACTTTTTGAGTGTTTCTCAACTGAATGACAAAGGACTTATTCTAGAGTTCAAAGGTGGGGTTTGCAAAATAATAGGAAAAAGTGGTGAACTTATTACCACTGGTAAGCATACCAAAGGAACTTATTTCAGCTGAATGCCAAGATTAGTCAGTGCCTGATGGTGAAATTTGATGACAGTTGACTATGGCATAGGAGACTTTGTCATATGAATTTTGATAATATTGTAAAACATAGTAAGATCAAGGTAGTAAGAGGATTGCCTTTTCTGAACAAACCAGAGAATTCTTTATGTACAAAATGTCATCTTGGGAAGATGTCTTCCTGAACATTCAAAGGTAAGTCTTTTTTAGCAGAGAACTTACTTGATCTAGTGCACACCGATCTATGTGGTCCGATGAAAACAAGAAGTATTCAGGGGGATCAATATTTCATGATCCTTACTGATGACTGCTCAAGAATGATGTGGGTCATATTCTTGAAAGACAAGTCTAAGGCATTTGGAAAGTTCAAAGCCTTTAGAGCATTGGTGGAGAAGGAGAGCGATAGAAGAATAAAATGCCTAAGAACCCATCAAGAAGGTGAATTTACTTTTGATGAATTCAACAAGTACTGTGAAGAGAATGACATCAAGAGGCAATTGTTTACCCCAAGGACACCACAGCATAGTGGCATAGTAGAAAGGAATAACATGACTGTAGTTGAATCGGCAAGAACTACGTTGATCCAAGGAAATGTAGCTCACACGTTTTGGATAGAAGAAATGAGCACTATATTCTATACTATGAACCGAGTACTCATCAAGAAAGGCAAAGGCAAAACCCTCTATCAGTACTAGAACAAGAGAACTCCTAATGTGATTTATTTTAAAGTGTTTGGTTGTAAGTTCTATATTAGGAGAGGTGAGCATCTAAGAAAGTTTGATGCTAAATGGGATGAAGGAATATTTCTAGGATATTCCATTAAAAGAAAAGCTCTCAAATACTACAACAACAGGACTTAGAAAATTGTTGAGAGTATCAATGTCAAGGTTGATGAATCCCCTGAGGAGTCTGAGGAAACCAGTAGAAAGAAAGTGGAAGATGAACCGGGTGTAGCCTTTTGGGAACTGGTTAAGAAGGAAACAAGTTGCAAACAGCCAAAAGACCTCAGTATTCCTATACCAGTAGAAGTTGCAGTAGGTGAAGAAGAAGATGAAGGGGAAGAAGAAGAGGAAAAGCAAGAGGAACTAGCTAGGGTCATTCCTAGGTATGTGAAGTTACATCATGATCTGAAGAATATCATAGGAGACAAAGATGCAGGGATACTCACAAGGAGAAAGGTGAAAGAAAACTCTTGCATGATTTTATAATTTGAGCCTAAGACCACTAGAGAGGCACTTACCAATGAAGACTGGATAAAAGTAATGGAAAAGGAGCCATACCAGATAGAAAAGAATGCAAAATGGTCCTTGGTGCCCAGACCGGAACATAAGAATGTTATAGGTACCAAATGGGTCTTCAAGAATAAGTTTAATGAAGAAGGCATAGTCGTAAGGAACAAGGCAAGACTTGTATGCAAGGGATATGCTCAAGAAGAGGGAGAAGACTATGGATAAACCTTTTCCCCAATGGTGAGACTAGAAGGTGTCTGAATGCTAATTACATTTGCATAATTCAAGGGATTCAATGTATACTAGATGGATGTGAAGTCTGCATTCTTGTATGGAATCCTAGAAGAAGAAGTATATATTGAGCAACCAGATGGGTTTGCTTTGTCAGAAGATAGTAACATTGTGTGTAGATTACACAAGGCCCTATATGGATTGAAACAAGAACCAAGGGCATGGTATGAACGGTTACACTCTCATCTTTTGAAGATAGTATTTCAGAGAATGAGTGAGGACAACAACATCTACCTGAAATCAGAAGGTGATCAGATACTGATATGTGAAGTATTTTTAGATGACATAATCTTCAAAGGAGATGATGAAATGAGTCATGCATTTGTAGATGAAATGAAGAAAGAGTTTGAGATGTCTCTGATTGGAGAGATAAAGTTCTTCATTGGTCTACAAATTTAGTAGATGAAGGAGGGTATCTTCATTACCCAGTCCAAGTATATCAAAGAGGTATTGAAGACCTTTGGCATGGAGGACAAAAAACTAATTGGAGCACCAATGGTGACTGGCTGCAAACTGACAAAGGAGGATGATATAGTGTTGGTGGATGAGAAAGAGTACCAGTCGATGATCGGTAAGATGCACTATGTGGTGCACAATAGACTGAATATTGCTCATGCAGTGTACATAGTGGCTCTTTTTTAGAAGAGTCCAAAAGAATCCCACTTGGTAGTGGTAAAGATGATTCTTAGATATCTGAAAGGGACAATTCATTATGGATTGTGGTATCCATATAATGGTGACTTTGATCTCGAAGTATTTACCGATGCAGATTGGGCAAGTAATGTGGATGACTGGAAGAGTACAACCAATTGAGCGTTCTTCCTTGCTAGGTGACTTGTCTCATGGACAAGTAAGAAGCGGAGCTATATTTCCCAGTCTACAGCTGAAGCGGAGTATGTGGAAGCATTTATGAATTGATTTTAGGCAATCTGGATGAAGCATGTACTGGATGGCTTCAAAGTGACAGTATCTAAACAAGTGAGTATTTTCTATGATAATACTAGTGCAATCAATATTTCCAAAAATCCCCTATTGCATGCTAGGACCAAGCATATTGAGATCAAGTATCATTTCTTGAGAGAAAAGGTTAAGAATAAAGAGATTGTATTGGAACATGTTTCCAATAAGGAGCAACTAGTAGATATATTTACTAAGCCCTTACCGAAGACTATATTTACCTATTTGAGAGGTGAGTTAGGGATTTTGCCCCTTCATGAAGTAAACTAAAGTTGTGTGATCCACATCAGTCAAGTACTACGATGTCAAATCTTACAGGATTGATGTGTTCAAGGATGCTACTCCATAGGGGGAGCAACATAGTAGATCTTGGAAGCTTATGCCTTCACTTTGGCATTGTTGTGGAAGGGGGAGAAGATATCTGATGATGTATGGGGGAGAAAATATATTGATTGGAGAGAAGATGTTGAGAATATACACACTAATCATTCCAGGTAATGGTAATCCTTTAAGTTGCACATGTATAGTGTCAACTGGTGTATACATTTTTAATTGAGCAATGATTCACTAAGTATTGCCATCAATGCCAAAGGGGGAGATTGTTGGCATATGATGAAGCGGTGACAATGTATGTTGTCATTGATGTCAATAAGTGAACAAGTATGTGGTACTCATGTAGGTGAACTGGTATGAACCAGTATGAATACTGGAAGTGGCTATAGTCAACGGGGATGGAGTGAACCAGTGTCGGGGTTAACAGTTTGACTATCAGTTGGTAATCTCAGTTTAGCTCTAGGGTTTCCAGTTTGGCTTGTCTGGTGCAACCAATGACATTTTGTGATCAGTTAGTTAAGAACAAGGATATGGATTAGGATGCCACATCATCTATGTGCACGTGAAGGATTTCTTTGAGGATCTTGTGAGTGAAGATCGAATGCATTGAATTCCTACCTCGGGAATGTGCATTTTTCTTAGAGGTATGAGAAAAGTGCGTGATGGGTTTATTTTTTGTAGTTCCAGTGAAGATTGGATGATGCAGAAAGACTTGAGATCTTTCTCAAATTGTTTTGTTCTATGCAAATTATTTTAATGGTCAGGATTGGACCACTTGTAATTGTAAACCTAAAATACTTAGAGTTTAGGGTTTATGTTATCGACCTAATTATTGTTGTCTATAAGGTAGATGATGTTTGTTATTGTTAGTTTAAGAAAAATTTGTGTTTGTGTCTACATGTAGAGATACTTGCCAAACTAGGGTGTGGAATCTATAGAGTCTAATTGCATAGGAGAGGAGCTGAAAAGGATATTCCTTAGCAAGTAGTGTTGTTATTAGATCTGAGCTTTACCTGTTGACTTCTAACCATCTCAACATAAGGAAAATCCCTTGACCAGGTAGCTTTAATAGGCTTGTTTCAAATCCTCTAACCAAGTGACTCAGGCTCATTGAGTTCTTTAAATCCTCTAGCTAGGTAACCTTTAACAAGGTTTATAGCCATCCCTTAACCAGGTGATCCCTAACAAGGTCGGTTCCTAATAGAACCTTATTGTAAAGTCTTTAACTGGACTAGGCTACTAATAGACCAGACTTCAAAAGAGTTCAAAACAATCTTGTGGGTATTCATCCTCACCATGGTTTTTTCCATTTGGGTTTCCACATTAAAAATCTGTGTCATGGGTTGTGTATTTTTGATGTGATGATTGAGTATTATTTGTTTAGTTATATAGGCATGCAGAGCTAATGGTTGTGATATTACTAATGCAACTCATGCATGATCAAACTAGTAAAATAGCTATCTAGATTTAAAAATTGTTGGATGCTATTTGATGTACTTTTGTTTTACTGGTTTAACTGTCTAAAGTATTTTTGTTAACTGGTATTGCTATTGTTAAGTTGAGTGATATAGACAACCGGTTATCTATGTTCAAAGAGTATCAAAATATTAAAGTAAGTTTTTGTCTGCACTGATTCACCCCCTTTGCCTCTCAGTACCGGTTAGAGTATTAGTTATTCATCATTATTCATCAGATTATAGAATTTCTCTCTAACTCATCCCTCATCTAACCCAAGGGTCTCATCAAGTCTTCATGGCTTCAACCTTGGTTATCTCTCTAACCCTTGCACAAGATTTTACCTTTTGGGTAAAATCTTTGTGCATTGGATAACCCTAACCTAACCTTAACCCTTACCTCCTAAGGTAACCTTCATGTCTTCTGAAGCATTTAATGTTTCTTTCATGTCCTCTCAAAAAACCTCTTGTTGACAATTGTCACCAATTCATTGGTGAGAATTGTGAACATGCATTGATTAACTTTCAATCCTAGCCCTTGTTAAGATTATTCAATCTGGACCATCCATTGCCCTATTTTCCCTATAGATAGAGCTCTCATTCTCTCATTTTTATATATAAGTTTTCATGCATCAAACTTATATTCATTTTTCTAATACATAATCTTTCATGCATCAAACTTATAGTGTAATTACTAAGAATTTTAGCCTCTTGGTTAAATTATCATAATATCATTTAGAAGCATTTTAAATATCATAGAATATCCTTGTTAGACTAGTATATCATTGCTAGGATAATTAGCTAAATAATATCATCATATATATGCTAGCTTCATCATCATAGTTTAAATATCATACATGTCTTAGGAATGCATTCATGTATAATAATAAAAAATAACTCATTATTGGATTTATCATTCCTAAGTCACTTTGTTTAGTGATCTCAGAGAAAATACATTGACTTTAGGGATCCTGTGAGATAGAGAACAATGGGACACCCTTTGGGAAGTTGAGCTATTTTTATATAGTTCCTATAACTTGTACCAAGAGTCTCATTAGTGTGAGGGCCTTTTGAATCAGACTTTTATCTTTTTGATGTCATCATTTCCTGCACACAACATGTACACAACATTTTTAAAGGAAATAAATATATATATTTATAAGTTAAATATATGTGTACACCACATACCTTTTTTAATCAATCCTAAAATATGGTCATAATCACCAAAAATCAAAGGAATGTCTTTGAATATTTCATCCTCATTTGAATCCTTGTATGTGTCAGAAACATCTAGCGGCACCAATTTCCATTTACTAACATATCTAAGCTCTTGGTTTTTGCAATCAACATAGTTTTCCAAAATGCAATCAGAACAAAAACATGAATAATCCCTAGTGTAGAATGTCCATGGGTGAATATCTATACTCATGTCACAATGCAAAGATCTTGTCCTCTCCACACTCTTGCATCCATGCATTTATCTTCTATCCACATCTGCAAAATGTACATGTGTACACAAACGTGGATGTAGATCAAGTTGTTAAATTAAAACATTTTAACTAGGAATATTTTAAAAAATTAAAAAAACATTTAAATAAAACACTAAAAGAGAACACGTATCGGTTATCTCCCAAAACACTCTATATGGAATGGGCCTATGTATTCTCAATGATGATTCACGAGGATAATTAGGTTGCACAAAGTGTTTCTTACACCATTGAAAAATATCATGTGCATCATCTATATGATCTCCTGTATAATTTATTTTATGCTTTCTTAGATCATGTTTGATACAAGCTCTTGCACCATCATGTTCACCCATTCCATGACCACTCTTAAAAAAAATCCAAACATGTGGTATTTTTTCATTTTGATGATATCTATATAGTACATAAAATGGCCTCAAATATTTGAATTGTGTCGTACATCCATCAGACCAAACAAAATGTTTAACTATTGTTATTCCTCTCTCTTTCAAATATTCAAAAAACTTCTTAAAGCAATGTTGTACAAAAAGTTTGTCGTGCTCCTTATCATCACTGATATAGAAGTGGTACTCTTTCTTTATGACATGATTTTCAAATGTACTATCAACACCATCCAAATCCATTTGTCCATGTTGATAACACACATGCACCATAATAGTAATTTTCTTTGAAAAGTAATACTTTGATTGAATCTCTTTTTGATGTGCAAAAGAGTAATTTTTTGCGATGTCCACTACGGATAAAATAGTTCCAAGTGGGAAAGTGTCGGTTAATCTTTTAAATTGTTCTACTTTCCAGTTGGCAAAAAAACCATGGCATATGTATGGTTTTACCAACTTACGAAAATTTTCCATAAATGTTCCAATAGGTATTTCCTCTTTGACATAATCTAACCTTGTAGATTCCTTTCCAAATTTTGTTTCAAATTCTTTGTACTTGTAACTCTTGCAATTTACCATCTTCCTCATTTCAATACCTTCATATCCCAAACACAATTTACCCATCTCTCTGCATGTTCCACAAATTCCTTTTATGTAATTTATTTGATTGGTTGCATTATCATCTGATTTATCACATAAGATGGATGTTATGAATAGACTTGATCGTTTAGGAGGGACTTTTTCATAACCATCACTATCTTCTCTAATCTTTTGAAACACCGAATAGTATAGATAAAATTTGATGTGATAACAACAACCACAAGTTTCAAAGACTTTGTTTACCTTGACATAATATGACCTTAACCATTGAAACATGGTTTGTCCAATCTTTATATGAGGTTTTGTTTTAGTAAACAACATACACAATTCATGTTTTGTTGTGTCTAACCAATGTTTTACATGGAGATCATAAAGATTGGGGCCAATCCTTTGCTTGATAACATCTCTACGATTTGATGAAAGATGAGTATTATCATTCCAAAAACTTGTCATGAAGTTCCTAAAAACATCTTCAAATCTATCAGAATGGGGAGCTCTACACATAATTGCACAATTCCCTTTTGAGGTAGTATCATCCAAACTCTTTCTCCTTTTCACATATTTTGATATTGTTCGTCTACTAAAACCAAACTCAGATGACTGTGAAGAGATTTGTCTTTTTTGAGGCTATCTTTCATTTAGTAAAGATGTCAGCATCACTCTTCTTGAAATGGTCTTATCTTCTATTCGAGATTTTTTATTAATGTTCACAAAACCTTTCTTAACATTATCAACAATAGGTTTTTTTAGTTCAGAAGTTTTCCTCTTTTGACTTGTTGTATCTATACCCAACAATTTTAGTGTATCTATTAAGTCTTTACGAGTAAGTACAACTGATAACAATTGATCTTTCTCTAGTGTAGTATCAAGATTGTAGAAATGAGACATTATTTATTTTGCACTTTTATTCATTGACCTCCTTTTAGTACGTATAGGTTCTTCACTAAGATGTTTCAACTCATCCACATCCATTTCAAGTAAATGATATAAATTTTTATAAGAAATATTTATCTTCACCAGTTTAGCTAGATCCCCAATATGCTCATCCATACTAGTGGTAGGAGGTAAGGAGCCTGACCCCTCTCCTTCAACCTCCATTGGTTCAACTTGGGCAAGCTCCTCAATCTGTTCATCAACTATATTGTGTTCTTCAACAGTTTCATTTGCCTCAACTCTCACTTCAAAACTCCCTTCTTCTCGAGCTAGTTCTGCACATAATTTAAGATGACATAGAATATTTTTAATGCAATTAAATTCCAAGTTTAATTCGAAAGAAAATTTTCAAGACATTTAGTAAGACCTAAAAATTATCTCATAACAGGTGGTCTATTATGTCATATTTAAGACCTATTATTGCATAATAGACCTCCTAATAGCACATGTAATAGGTCTTAATATGATCTACATAATATAGGTCTTAAGGGAAATCTTGAGTATAATGTTAAATGTTTTTGCATACGTCCAGTCATATAAATAGAACCTATTATGACATAATAGGTCCTAAATTTATGTCATATTTAAGACCTATAATCACATAATAAGTCCTAATATCACATAATAGGCCTTATTATTACTTAATATGACCATGTATGCAAAAACATTTCACATTAATATACTGGAATACCCTTAAGACAGATATATTATGTGATATTAAAGGACCTATCACATGAAATTAAGTAGGTCTTAAATATAATATAAGTTAGAACCTATTATGACATAATAGGTCATTAATTATGACTTAATACATGACCACATATGCAAAAACATTTCACATTATACTTGAGTCCCCTTAAGATCTATATTATGCAAATATTAGGACCTATTGTGTATGTGATATTAGGACCTAAATTATGTGATAACAGGTCATTAATTTATCACATGCACATAATAGGCCCTAATATATTATAAATATAGGTCTTAAGGCCCGAACTCAAGTATATAATATGAAATGTTTTTGCATATGTGGTCATGTTATTAAGTCACAATAATACCTATCATATATCATATTAGGTTCTATTATGTCATATTTAAGATAGGTATTATCACATATAATGGGTCCTAGTATCATATAATATAGGTTTTAAGGGGACTCAAGTATAATGTGAATATTTTTGCATACACTTGAAAACAAAGAAGACACAATGTTTGTTTGTTTGAAAGTCTTTGATTATTTTGATCATGCAAGCACAAATCCTAGAGTGGGATGAGACAATAGTTGTTGAATCTCACTTGGGGGGTTACCCTAAGCTTCACAATTCAGAACAAATACTTAGGTGCTTGACCCCACTGGCTCCCCTCCATGACACTCACTTCTCTGGGGCAGCCAAGCATCAGTCCCCATGAAAACTCCCTGTGGTGAACTTTGTATCTCTACTAAGAATCCTAAGAATGTGAACTGCTTTAGAGGTATGACCTCCTGTGCCAACAACTAGAAGGTTTATGGATTCTAACACAAAAGGTGTCTAGTAAGGGCATCCATTCAGTTGGCTATAATCAATAGTGTAATGCCCATACCCTAGTCGGACTTTTAAAACCCGTTTAACCTTGATTGAATTCCTTTGTGGCATTCTCGAATGGTAGATTAACCGATATGCAATGTGTAGTTTAGATAATATAAATAAACTGAGCATACTTATTATTGTGTTTTTGCATCGATTCTCGTGTAAATGCAATTGTTCCTAACCCTTGTGATAGATCTTGAGCTAACATCTTCATTGAATATGTATTTGTATATGCATGCTTGTATGAATTCATGGGTGCAGGGGATTGCAGGTACAACACCGCTTAGGGCAAGGTTCATCTCCTTTGGAATTTGCAAGGTTGAGTATGCTCTTTCATCTTTTGAATTCGGATTTAGTGGTCATATAACTCTTGTCTTGCCTTAGCCATAGTTAGGTGGGCATCGTGTGTGGATTCGTGGGGCTTGCATTTCATTGGGATGCGTGTTGAGAGATTTGGAGGACTCCCTCGATTTGCGTGCCTTGCGCGAGGTAAGTGAGGTTTGTGATCCTAAGTATTAAATTTAAATTTATGAGTAGACGAGCACATTAGAAATTTAGAAATTTAAATAGGTAGTTTCTTTATATGATTAATCATTAATTTAAAGAGATTGTTTTAAATTGTTATTGTAGCAAGCTTAAGGTATTTAACTGGGGTTAGTGTGCTCATTTATGCATTTGTAACTTTTACGTATTTGTAATTGAGAAATTAGAATAAACAAGACTCTTGCATTAGATTAGTCATTTATTTAAAAATGTCGCTTTATTATGTTATGGCGAGTTAATTTAATAGCTAATTTTAAAATAATGAATTTAATGAGATTATGCGTTTTTGGAAAGGAAAAATTTAAAGACATTTGGGAGATAGCAATAAATTACGCATTTTCGCATTTGGAGGGAAAAGGGAAAATTATTATTATTTAAAAGAAATTATTTCTTCTTACTTGTATAGTTGATAAAATATTAAAGTTTGATTTTCAGTAAATTAAATTAGAGTTGAATATGAAATAGAAGCTTTTAAATTTTAAAAGAAAAATGAACAAGGAGGGAATGAATGATTCCCATTTGGATTTTCATTTATTGTATTTTAGAAATAAAACCCTAAATTCGAAATTGAAATTAGGGCAAAAATTAGGGCTTTTTCTTTTTAACCTAGTTTTGGAGACATTTTGGGGGTTCTTGGCTTTTTGGTCATTTTTGGGTGGAAAAAACATGGTTTGGGGGAAAAAGAATGGAGTTTTTCTTGCTTGCTTGGAGTGGCTGAAGCTCCTCATCAAGATTCAGGCCCGGAAATTTCATTATGAGGTAGGATTCGGGCCTCTTTTTTTAAGTTATTGTTGAATACAAAAAAAAGGTATTATCCATGAATGAGTTTGAGGTTTAGTTTTCAGTCTCCTCCCAAGTTTGGTTGTTCTTAAATCGGATCCTTGTTCTTAATGAAATTTGTGATTTTAAAGCTTGATTGGGAACATTTTCTTTCCATAATGGAGATATTGACATAAATCTGGGAATGAACGGCTTGTTAAAAATAGAAAAGAATAAAAATAAATAAAAAAAAGGGGGCCTGTGACTGTGTGTGCATTTTTGTCTCAGAATTTCGTTCATGGCGTTCAGGCTCTTAAACTGGGATTTTGTTCTTGTTTTTAGATTTTTTTTTTCAGAGGAAAACGCAAGAGAAATTTTCAAAAAAAAAAAAGGAAGAAAACCAAAAAAAGGGGAGAGGTTTTTCGGGTTAGGGTTTGGCGCCGCCGCCCCCTCCCCCGTTTCCTCCCCCTACCTTTCCCCGTGTTTTTTTATATTTTGGGTGGCTCGCAAGGAGTTTCCCCGCAACCACAGTGGGCCACAGGGAGTTCCTGCATCCACCGTGGGCCGCAGGGCAAGCCCTGCGACCACGGTGTCTGCAGGGATTTCCCTGCGTCCACGGTGGTTCGCAGGGAAACCCTGCGGCTACCGTGGGTAGCGCCCGGGTTGTAATGTTGGCATTTTACGTTTTGTTCTTGTGATAGTTTATTTTAGTTTAAAAAAATAAAAATAAAAAAAAAATCGATTTAGTATTAATGAATATTAAAATGCAAGGAATGTGCATAGTAATATTTAGGTTAAAGAAAGAAAGGGGTATTTTGGTGGGAAAAGCTCAGTTTATTGAAAATTAGTTTATTTAATTTTTATTTCGTTAAAGATTGTTATATATATATATATATATATATATATATATATAGATGTATATATATATATGTATATATATATATATGTGTGTGTGTGTATCAATCACGATGTTTGTGTAGCTGTTTAGATTTGTTGTTTTTTTTTACATATCATTAGACATGAAATGTTAAATTTATATTGATCACGTATAGTTTTGGAACCAAACCTAATAGGGGAGTAAACTTGGAGAAGAGACCAAATACTGTCGGTATTTGAAAACCCTTGAGACAAAACCCCATTGCCAACGACATGGAATATATTTTAACAAGAATTTCTTCTTCTTTTAATAATCACTGTCTATCAAATTTAATGATTAAGATCTCCCGATAACCTTACAAATGGAAAAAAAAAAACTAAAGTACAGGAGAGTATGAAAATTGAATCGAAATTATCCCCGTATATTTTGTAATTACTTTGTGGGTCTAGTCACCATTTAAGGCACCTCCGGATTAGAAATCCTTGTCTTTTGTTTCTTTACTTGATGTGTTTAATAGGATCCATTACAAAAGGGATCATTATGTAATTAACGTCCGAGGTGTCTGTTGTATATTGATTTTATTCGCCTATGTGGCAAGATGTAAAAGACTCATAAATCATGTATTTCTAACAACATAATACCAAAGGGGTCTTGCAGTTGAGCAGACCCGGAGATGTAGCCCATCTGGGGTGAACTCCGAGATCATATCTGTGTTATGCGATGTTTATAGCGTTCTTTGTTTTATGCTTTAGATTATCTTGAATGGCTGTAATCTTGCAAGGTGTAAAGTGTAGATTAAATGAATTCAAATTTAAATGTATAACATTTTTCATATGGATAAACGTAGTTATTTAAGTTCATAAAACGTTGTAAATTATGGATATGGCATGGTATTTAAATATTAGAAATTAAAGTGCAAAAAAAAAAAAGGTAAATTGGTAACGTTAATTTAAATTGTAATAGTGGCAGAAATCTAATTAGAATTACTTTATGGGATCATCTTGATATTAAGTATATAAATGGAATGGATGTAAAAAGGAAACAAAGATAAAATTATGTCACTATTCTTAAATTGAAATCTAAAAGATGAACATAACAGAAATATCTGTCCTTTACCCTAGTAAACGAACCTCGCCATGTCAATTATGTTTCATTGCATTGGGTAAATTTTGTTAAGTTATTTCACGATTTAATCGTAACAATAAACCTCACCAGAGTAATTCGATAACCGTGTGGGCTTAATTAGGTATTCATGTTGTATAAGGGATGCATATACTTAGTAATTCATGATGTAATTAAAAACAATAATCCTCACTAAATTAACTATATAATTGTGTGAACCCAACTAGAAAACCCATATGTTAATCTTATAAAAAGGAATCCCTCATGCTTGCTAAGATTGAACTAGAATGGGAAATGTCATGTTAATTATGTTTCAATATATTAGATATAGTTGTTGGGTCAAATACGTTTAATCTTAACAAATCAACCTTACCGAAATTTAACTTGATAATTGGTGAAACTCATTTAGGCATTTACCATCTTACCCTTGTAAATGAACATCGCCATGTTTATTGTAATTCACTTTATCAAATGAAATTACTTAGTTGTTTACATTTTAATCCTAACAAATATGCTTTATCAGATTTATTTTATACAAGAGTGAACTCAACTAGTATCTATATTTGTAACCTTAAATAACGAATCCCTTATGAATGCTGAAATGGATCTAAAAAGGGAAGTTTTGGTATAGTTATTTAAACCTTAATCTTAATATATGTACCATCTCATATTAACTTCGTTTATAAGAAGAGATATGCAAAAAGATAATTGTATTCTAATCCTAATAGAAGAACATCACTATGGTCTGATTACTCAAACCTTGCAATGATGAATGTAATCTCGTTAACGATACTTTAAATTGAAGGATGCTCTTGGGGGTTCTAATGCATATCCAACTTAATGAAGTTAGTCCATTTATTGCATTATAAAAAAAAATTCAAATGAGATCTATGGCTACTCATAACTTACCCTTCGTATAAGCACTACAACTCATTAGTTGAATATGCATGAAACCAAATGAGGGGACTTCACTCTATTAATTGTGGTTAATCCTTAAGAAATGAATTCCTCTCATCAACCATGCTTTTAATATTAAAAAAAAAAAGGGTAACAAATGAGGGTGAATATTTTAAAATCAAATGATGGCATCCTTGTTTTACTAATTGAAGTATAACCCTAAACGAATGAATCTCGTAAAGCATATTTATAGTATTAAAGGATGATGTCAAGTGTGGATGGTCATTTTAAAACTCTAATGAATGAACCTTGTTATATTTATAGGCGCTTGAACCCATTTGGAGACCTCCTAATGTAATTATGAATTTAAAGTGCAATGAATAAATAACTTCTCAATGGCTCCCTAACCATCTAAAGTAAATGATCTCTTCCTAAAATTATAAGACGTCAAACCATTGAACACATTTGTAATTAAGATCTATGCATTGTCCTCGTAATTAAGTTATACAGTTTAATGGATCAAATGACGCAAGTTGAGTTAGGTGTAAAGTTGTGTAATCACGTTGGGAAACTCCCTAGGATCATTTTAGCCTTCCGCTGTGTTATCTAGATAGAGATAACTTGAGATCACTTCAATCTATCTTAATATTGTAACCCTTTCATTAACGCACTTAATTATATTTAAAAAAAATAATTTTACACTCTATTTGAGTGTTTTTAATTTAAACCAATAGGGGTTTCCTGGCGGGGCATTACAAATAGCATGTTACGCTCCATTAAATGGAAGGCCTCCCAACCTATAGAGGTTGTGCTCTATAAGGTTTATGGGGAGTCATAACACCATTGTAGCAGCATGTAACACCTGTTGCTTGCAAATTTTGTCACAAAAACATTTATTTATAGTGGCTTGGAAGAGCTTGGCTTTAGCTTGTTACCAATTTGGGTCGTTCCCTGTCACTGAGCCTTAAGGGATACTCAGGAGGCAGGTCCCTTTCTAAGGGTAAAACAAAAAGATCCTATTGCTGAAGACACAAAAGACAAGATTGTTATTTTTAGATCACCAATTCAAGTGTTTTCTAAACTATAACAACACATGGTTTCAAAATCTAAATTAAACTATATATTTATGGACTATCTAAATTAAATTATAAATTATAAAAAATAAATGGGAAGGAGATGGGTCCTAAAGATATAAATTTTAAATTAAAAACATGATCAATTATAAATGGACTTAAGGGGGTAGAGAAAATGTCAATTACACAAAAAGCAAGTTAATGGTCTTTGAAATTTGTAAATACACATATTATTTCAAATTAAAGCATAATTATTTTTAATTAAGATGAGATTATTTTTAATCCTACTATTTCCAATTAATTTAATAAAAATAACATCATTTAGAATTAATTAAGATAGAATTATTATATAAATTAAATTAATTCAATTAATATTATTTAAAATAATTTTCATAAAAATATTAGATAAAAAATACTTAACTAATACTAACAAATAAACACAATTTTTAGTATGTAATAGTTATAAAATTAAATAGAAATAAAAATAAAAAATACATACTTGCATCATGATATCTTTGCCTTCTGTGTTCTCGATATCTGTGTTCTGTTTCAGGAGAATAATTCCTTGAAGTGTTATTTTTCCTTCTCTTCTTGTTCCCCATGCTTTTAAAATAACCTTCAAATACCTTCAAATAATTGCCCTTAAAAAAAATTCAAATGTCTTCTTTCATCCAAAAATCCGAATTGTTTTAATCATTTGAGTATAAAAAAATAAAAAAATAATGTATATTTATATGACTCTAATTAAATGTAATTTAAAAAAAAAAATTGGATTGGCCATGGTTCAAATGAACGCCGACAGTTACAAAAGATCGGATGTTTTCAAACACGGTCGTTACATGAAAGTACGCATCATAATTTTTCCCAGGGGGTTCGAGCAAAGCGGGATCCGATAGAACCCCTTAGGGTTCGATCGGACCCCCCTTCGCTTGAACCAATTTTCATTCAAACCCTCTTGTCAGAGGTCTCTCCCCAAATTTTTCAGAGTTTTGAGAAAGTTTTGACTTCGGACCTCTTGTTCAAGGAACAAATGAAATAATCTTGATAACCCAAAACGTAAAAGGGTAGTTCATGGAGCAAGATTTCCAATGAGTATAATTTAATTACATTGTGAATTTATTATATTCTTATTTTTTTAATTTTATGGAATATTGGTTTTTCACCGAACATGAACTTCTTTGTTCAACGCATTGGAAAAAATAGGAAACTAATTCAAACAAATTTTGAAAAATATTTATGCCCGAGGTATTGATGTCTTGTTTCTAATTAAAAAGAAATTGAATTTTGATATATATAGAACAAGTTATGCCTTCAAACTTAAACCTATGTCTGAATTATGACTAATCAGACTTCAAAACTTAACAAAATGAAAAATATTCAACATATCACAATCAAACGAACAATAAGCCCTAGATTTTGATGTTACAACCAAGATTCAAAACAATTGAGTTCTTATCATTTATAGAAAAAAAGTTATGCATTTCAGGAGGCACATCACTCTTAAAAAATATAGTTTTTTGTAAAAAAATACTTTTCGAAGGAGATGGAAAATCTTCAAAAATAATTTTCAAAAAAATTTAGAATCTACAGACCAAATTCTACAAATCACTAATTTACATCATCTTCGAATTCTTAATAGTTTAAGAGTTATAGTAGTTGAAAGTTTAAGATTATTTTAAAAATGTTCATCTCATTGTCAAAAGTGGCAAAAAAGTGGGAACCATTATTGTGAATTCACCCAAAAATTTAACCTAAGACTATTTTAGGTTGAACTTTTTCTCAACCAATCAAATTCATTCCTCATAAAGTAAATTTTTAAAAAGTCTTTTCTCTCCAAATTTTATTTTCCCAATTCAAATTAAAACTCAAATTTCTATTCAAAAAGTCAATGAGAAAGATTTTTTTTTTTCATTTTCTATTAAACTTTTTCCAAAATGCATACAAGTGATTTAATTCACAATTTGAAAATAACATTTAATCAAATTGCTAGAATAAGAATTAAACAATTTGATTTATTGATTACTCACACAAAAGGGGTCCTATTTAAATTAATCTCTTTTATTTAATTATAAAAATAATTTACATCAACTAATTAAATACTCTAAGATATAATAGTTACTTTCACAAATGTAAAAAACGTAAGTCAAGAAAACCAAATAAACATACAACCTATATACCAGACATAGGTAACTGTCGGATGACTCACGATGCTCACTTTGAGCAAGGTTAGGGCTAACAAGTAGGACCTTACAACTATCTCCTCCACTTCTATCTAGTCAATAAGGTACACTCATACCTATGAAGCCAGGTAGAGATGATACCCCATACCTACACGATACTTGTACCTACAATTCCCTACATCAATAAATCACATATGCATATATATACAACCACAGAATACACACCGGTGAAGGCGAATCATGACACTCTCTGTCTCACCAAAGTGAGTGAAGGAAAATCATCTCCTCGCACCCCATACACTTACAAACATGAAACATTTATATAACACATCGCACATATAAAGTAGATGTGTCAATCCATGTTAGTAATCCAATAAAAATAACATTTAACCCTCATTAAGGAAAATAATACGTAAACAACATACATTGAAACTTAAATCAGAGTATATCACTACATCACATAAAGTATAATTAAAATATCACAATATAATATATCCACTAATATCCACTGAAAAGTCAACTAAGGTCAAACTAGGTTTAAAAGAGTCTGATCAGGGAAGGGGTACTACATCCTCCCCCCTAGGGTTCCACTTACTCCTGGAAGTCGCAAGGCTAGGATATAAGCACAAGGACACAATAAGTCATAGAACTCACATTATATAAGCCAAGATCTTGTCTATCTTCTAGGAAGATGCAATCTACAAAAACAGTCTACTAACGTACTAAAATCAACATTCAAATGAACTATCTTAAGAAAATTATTTCAATCCTTTTCTTACTCAAATATGTTTTCAACAAATTTTCCTTGTACAATTGTTAATTACTAAAAATAAATGCACTACGCGAGCATGTCAACAGTCACATCATCTTTCACTCTCTAGGTTATGCATGCCTATTATTTATTCAATCACTAGGATCCATAATTTCATAAAGTATTCACATGAATCATACAACATCTACTGAAATTATTATCCAAAGCATACATTGCAAAGTACAAATCTCATAACTTATTCTACCTAAAGACAAAAACCACTCATTTCACATCTAATATATCATCTTACACATATATTTTCCTTCCTACACCACTAGGGCAACATATCATAATCAAAGTTAAGTATACAAATTTAGTGATTAACAGGGTAACATACGACTTTAAGGGTCCATAATGTATAGGAATCGAATACATAAAGGTTCATGGTATATAAGCTAAAACAATGGTAACACCACAACATCAAATATTAAGGTATAATACAATCTCATAGGAAAAGAGTAAGAGAATACAACATATTAGAACAACACATAATGTCAACTAAATTCAAATAGAATCCATATAGGTATTCCAATACACTCGTCAAACCAATGAGTTTGCAAATCATTCACAATTATCCAAGGTGTAATGCACAATTCACTAAATCTAATTTACACTTCAATCTAATAAATATTTGATACAAATGATTAAAAATGAGTTCCATCATAGAAAGACACTTTTAGTTTTCTTAATTTAATATAACACTATTGGTTACCTTAGTATGCCTAAATCAACTCTCTGCGATGCTCACTATTAGAGGTTCAAGCAAACATGATAGATTAAACATTGATCCTATTGTTGGCAAATGCACACTCCAATGAGAAATTGTAGGTGATTGAACTTGCAATCATATGACACCAGCAAGACAAAGATACCGGCACTCGCACTGACAGACTAACTCTACACTGGCATACAGAACACCAACAGTGAAAGGAAGGATACCAGTACCTTGGCCGACTTTAATTTTGTTTAAAATGTATTTTGTAATACATTGTAAAATCATTGTAAGCCGACATGGCGAGTTTTAATATGACTCATATATGTATGAGATCATTGTATATCATTTTGTAATAAGGAGATAGGTGAAATTATGTAGACCTAATATGCGAATTATTGGTTAAGGGTTTATGTATGTAGCAGAGCTTAAACCGATACTGAACCTGGCATAGTAGATGCTAATCTGAAGTAGCGCAAGACATTGGATTTTTATAATCCTTTTGTAAGTCAGTATGACTTCTTTTGTAATTGAGCAGTGAGCTCTAGGCACTTGGCCTTCCTACATGTATAGGCCCCTAATGTAAGAGTAATATTTCCTTATTGGCTAGTAAGTGAATATTGTGGATCACAAATCCCACCGAGGTTTTCCCCACACTGGTTTTCCTCATTAAAATAATGTGTTATGGTGTGCTTCTTATGTCATTGTTGTTATTCTTGTTTACTACATTATTTCTGGTTTACCAGTACACATTTTTAATATGCTTTTCATGTTTTAAGTCAAGTAAATTTATATATCGGTTAGATACTGATTCACCCCCCCCCCCTCTCAGTATCTTTGGGAATCCTAACAATTGGTATCAGAGCCTGGTCCTCTATTTTCAAAAGCCTAACAACTTGAGGAAGATCTTGTTACTGGTAGAGATGGAAAACTTGAGAAAGCAATTAGAAACAATTCTTACAGACTATGATGTAGAAAAGGTGAAGAATATTAAACTTGAAGATGATCTGAACGTTCCTCAGGATATTATTCAAGCACTTCAAGAAAATTTTACTATTGCAAGGAACAAGAGAAGAGAACTTTGTGAAAAGATGCAAAATGAGGAAAATGAAAAGGAAACTCTTAATGATCTGGTAAACAAGCTAACACAAGAAATCAGTACAACAAAGAATGAGATGCAGGATATGACTATGAGATTCTATAAAGAAACTGAAGATAGAAAGAAAAATGAAGAAGACTTGGTTAGAAGACTAAATGATGCTGGAAATGAAAACACAAGACTCAGTCATGAAAATGATATGTTGAAGACAGACCTAATGCACACACAAAATGACAGAACTGAACTCATAAGACAAAAAGGAATCTTGGAGAATGAACTGACTGCTGCAAATCAACACAAGGAGAAATTCAAGAAAAGTTCAGACGAACTTGGTGACATGCTCAAGAATCAGAAACCTAATGGTGATACAAATGGTCTTGGCTTTGAAATTGGTGAAAGCTCTGGTACTACAACCCATCATCATCATAGCAAACTGGTAAGGCAACCTACTACTTACAGAATTGATTGCTGCAAATCAACACAAGGAGAAATTCAAGAAAAGTTTAGAAGAACTTGGTGACATGCTGAAGAATCAGAAACCTAATGGTGATACAAATGGTCTTGGCTTTGAAATTGGTGAAAGCTCTGGTACTACAACCCATCATCATCACAGCAAACTGGTAAGGCAACCTACTACTTACAAATTTAATGGCAAATGCTTTAACTATAACAATTATAGTCATAGAGCAAATCAGTGCAGATCTAGAAATTATCAGAACACTAATACACCCACCAGTCAATGTTCCAAATGCAACAAAGTTGGTCATAATTCAGAAAATTGCAGAATGAATGTAAGATGTTATGTTTGTGGAAGATCTGGACACTTATCTAATCAATACAAAACACATACCGGCATAGGATATGGGAAAGCTATTCAGAAAAACAATCTTATTTGTTATGCCTATAACAAGATTGGACATATTGCTAAATTATGTAGAAGCAAGTCCTCACTGGCAAATCTTTTGGGAGTTTAGCAAAAAAATGAAAAACATGCTATTATTCCCTTGGTTGATGGTAAGAAGTTGAAATTACTTCTATACCGGTAGATGATATAAGTTGTGAATTAACCTACAAGTATTAAATGTGGTAGTTGGAGAAAATAACATTATAAAGCAAGTGTTTTGGCTCCTTTTCATTCACCGAGCATTCAAATCTTTGAGACCACAAAAATTCCCAAGTGAAGGCATTCTAAGCGAAGAAGAGAAGAAATCCATCAAATTATTCATCCTTAAGGTAGATTGAGGTATTTATAGCTATGGAATCTTCATCCACTCCTGAATTTATTGCAAACCGTACTATTATTGAAGTTGTTAAGTTCCCTAGACCTGTGTTCCAGCTAGTTCCCAAAATTGCGAAGAAAGATGATAGCATAGATGCATTCTCTCTCTTCCCTAAAGGAGTAGTATATGCTGAAGAGCCTAGGATGTATATACATTGTCATATTAAGGAATTAGGTGATGATGAGATTAAGAATATGTTTAAAACTGTGATTTATGATGAATTAGGAAATGTCAAACCTGAACATAAGGTAGTAGTAACCCGAGGTTTCACTAAAATTCTTAGTATCCCAGATTTTCCCAAGGATATCATAAGGATTATGTTAAGCAGAGTACAAGGTGAATTTTTCTGGTTGGACTCAATTCATAAAATCACAAAAGAAGCAATAAAAGTTGTAACAGGGTTACCCTCCACCGATAATAGACCAGACAAAACAAAGAAAGTCTCAAATGACACAGTGATAAACCTAACTAGTGCAACATTTGATAAGAGATCTCTAAGGGTAGACGATGTGAAGGATATAAATAACAGATTTATCAGTATGATCTTAGGTTATAAGGCTACACATGCAAATAGGTTAAACTTAGTTTCTAGCCTATGTATCAAGAGTGCCTATGATATGGTCAATGATAATGCAAGGATAGATATATGTGAATGGCTTAAAGATGAGTTGATAGACAATTTGGGTAAGATCAAAAGAGATAAGAAATGAACATTCAGATTTGGAAACTTACTTGTTTGTTTGATGATGTACATAACCAAACAAGTGCCCAGTATTTGTGCAAGAGATTTTGGTTGTGACATACCGGTAGGAAAACAACTATTAGATCTATTGAACAATATGGGAGAGAACCAAGGGAAAAACATAAATGAGTATTTTCAAGCATTGAAGGCTCGAATGAAGACTAGAGTAAGATTGTCACAAGCTATTGTGGATAAGTATCAGAAAGAAATCTGTTTTGTGATCAAGAAAGATGAAATTTGGATGGAATTAGTTGTTCCTAGAACTATTTGGGTAACTGAAATGGGCTATGAAACAAATGACAACATCATAGAAACATATGCAAAAGCCCTCCTTGAAGCTCCAAAGGAGCTAGAAGAGGAAGTTTTTGGAAATGCTGAAACAATAGAAAGTGGAATTCAATCTAGAAAAAGGGTTAAGAAGGTTGAAGCAATCATAAGGAAAGGAACCCGATAGGAAAAGGCAATCAAGGAAGATGTTCTAAGACAAACTGGTATAAGTGAACGTAAGTTGGAAGAACCTTAACCGAAAACTCATCTTTCACCGGTTGGAACTTCTTCTGAGAGTGATATACCGATAGTATTTAAAAGGGTTGAAAGGAAAAGAAAACCCTCACCGACACCCTCTCTTACACCTAAAAGGACAAGACAGAAGCAACAAGCAGTAAGGCCTCTGACGAAGAAAATGACTCCTAAGAAGAAGAAGGTGAAACAAACTATTACTCCTCTAGACAAAATTCTTAGTGAAATAATAGAGGATGGTAAGTTGAAAAACATCAACAAAATATACAACACACTATTAGCAGATGACAAGGAAAGTATAGAGAATAGTGTAATTTTATACTTAGAGATATACAAGAAATTCTTAATGGAAGTTGTTGATGAAATTCCAAATGACCTCTATAGGAGATTAGAAGCTAGGAGATTAGCTATTGTTGAGCTGGATAAGAAGATTAAGATTGAAAAATTACTGGCAGTAGATCCAGTTAACTCACCTAATGAAATAGACAAAATAATCAGTGAGGCTAACCAAACAGTATTTTCTACTGGTCATCGGCATGTAGCACTAATGGCTAGCAGAGTAAATGAAGTATCTGAGGAAATAGTAGATGGATGGGATATATTCTTTGTGGAAAAAGAAAAAGAGGAAAAATTACTTAGGCCTAAAACCATCAAAGTATATCAAAAGGATAGAGATAAGGGGAAAGGTAAGGTAGGTGGACCACCAAGCCTAAAAATAATTGACAATATGCCCCCACCTCTTTCAGATACTCCACCGGTAGACACTACTGATAGACAACTAGCCACAGAGAGTATGGAGACTCTGGTAGAGAATACAAATCCTGAATAAAAAATTTTGTATATAGTAAATGTAGACACTCAGGAAGTTAATGTCATGGTTGATAGAGAAACCATTGAGGATAAGGAGAAAAATGGGACTACGAAGTCACTGACTATAGAGGTTGAGTTGAACATAGAAAAACCTTCTTAGGCAGAGAAACTGGTAGAGGATACCACTAAGGAACCAGTAGATACAACAGATAAACCATCCAAAGAACCAGCAAAAGAGAGTTCTGAGATACAAATAGAGATTACATCTGAGAAACCGGTAGTTAAAAGCTCAAAGAAACCTTCTGAGATATAGATAGAGAAACCAAAACTGGTACAGGTTGAAGCACAAGTTCAGATAGAGACAATACCACCGACCCAAACTGAAAAGCATAAACCTTTGTTTGTAGAAATGAAAACATAAACAAACCTACCAGAATTCGAATCAAGCAAGGTAATTACCACAACCGGTAGCATGGCTATTGTAAAGACTGTTGGACAAACATCTAGTATAGCTATGGCAGAATTAAGACCTACTATTGTAATAGAGGTTCTGTTAGATTCAATAAAGAAGATCACGGAATGCAATGCACAAGCCTGTAAGGCTATTGATGATACAATACCAATTCTTAAATTGATAGCACCAAAGTGTACTATTGATAATAAGGATTCTTTAGGACAACTAGACACATTGTCTAAGGTCATCACCAGCAAACTATTGACTATTGATCAAATAAACGAGGATACATTAAAGGAAAGAATGATAAAGAAAAAGAGAAATTCTTTGAGGACATTGTGAAGAAGAACAAGGAAGAAATGGATACCCTTTTACTAGAACTTGGAGAAATAATTTATGACTTCAAGAAATTGTATAGAGACACTTGTAAAACAAATATTTTGAGAGAGGATCTTGACAAGGAGATTAGCAAAGCACAAGATGAGATAAACAATATTGCTAACAATTTGATAGGAGCATCAAATTCCTTTTTGGAGTTAGAGAAGAAAATTACAGAGCAAGAAGAGAAATCCAAGAAACTAGAGAATGACAAACAGGTAATAAAGGATAAGGCAAAGGACTTGAAATGTAGACTTAGTCCAAGACTAGAATACCTTATTTCCTTGAGAAAAGAAATATCTAAGGCTCTGGTTCCTGGACTGAAGACAATGGAAGAGAAAATGCACATACTCACTGGTATAGTGCAGAGAATACAAGAGGCAATAAAAGATAGCAAGATATTCAGCAATGGTATAAATTTGATCTTGATAGATATATTTTAGATTGTAACCCACTAGTTACAATAATCCAGGCAGGACTCCACTGACACCGAATGACAACCTTTGTCATTGATGTCAAAGGGGGAGTAGTGGGATAAGAAAAATGGTTAGAAGAAAGGACATAATCTGCTTAGGGGGAGCATACATTTTTTCTTGGCACACAGTTTTGGTAAGACAATTTTGGCAGACTATTTTTGGATTTAATTTTGGACACTTTTGATTTTTCTCATGAGTGTTGCCATCAATTCCAAAGGGGGAGATTGTTGGCAAATGCACACTCTAATGAGAAATTTTAGGTGATTGAAGGTTTTGTCATTGATGGAAACCTTACAATCATATGACACTAGCAAGAAAAAGATATCGGGACCGCACCGATAGACTGACTCTACACCAGCATATAGAACACCAGCAATGAAAGGAAGGATACCAGCACCTTGACTGACTTCAATTTTGTTTAAATTGTATTTTGTAATTAATTGTAAAATCATTGTAAGCCAACATGGCTAGTTGTAATATGACTCATATATGTATTAGATCAGTGTACATCATTTTGTAATAAGGAGATAGACGAAATTATGCAGACCTAATATGTGAATTATTGGTTAAGGGTTTATGTATGTAGAAAAGCTTAAACCGGTACTAAACCTAGCATAGAAGATGCTAATCTGAAGTAGTACAAGACATTGGATTTTTATAATCCTTTTGTAAGTCAGTGTAACTTCTTTTGTAATTGAGCAGTGAGCTCTAGGCACTTGGCCTTCCTACATGTGAAGGCCCCTAATGTAAGAGTAATATTCCCTTATTGGCCAGTAAGCAAATATTGTCGGTCACAAATCCCACTAATTTTTTTCCCACACCGGATTTCCTTGTTAAAATACTGTGTTATGGTGTGCTTCTTATGTGGTTGTTGTTATTCTTCTTTACTGCATTATTTCTTGTTTAGCAGTACACAGTTTTAATATGCTTTTCATGTTTTAAGTCAAGTAAATTTATATATCAGTTAGATATTGATTCACACCCCCCCTCCCCTCTCAGTATCTTTGTGAATCCTAACACACATAACTAGGGCCAACTAATTCAAACATTCAGAATAACCACTCGACACCTCAAGCGATAGTAATTCAAAATTAAAATTACCAAATCCACTATGAAATAAAAAAAGATGTCGGTGATTTTAAAATTCAAAAAATTCAAAAAATTGACAAGTGTCATAATTAAAATAAAAATAAATGAGAATTTAGTGGTCATTCTATAATAAGAAATCTCAAAGCAAAATTCTAGCCCCATAGTCACATAACACTACTCAAAAGATAGTCAAAGTACTATCGCAATAAAAACTCAAAACAAGGTGACCATTATAAGCCACACTATAGGGAGTAACCCCCACACAATACCCAAGATTACATGTCCCGAATGTGTTAAGGAGTGATAATTAGTCTTTTAAAGCTATTGCACTAACTACATTACTTTAATACTCCAATTTTTTTTTTATACAAATAAAATTTCATCTAATTATCCTTTATGTAGGAAGACATATGCCAGGAGGGTTAAGATATGTCATTTCATGCAAATAAAGAGTACATTCAAAACATAAGTCACATTTTATAAGATATGAAAATTTACCGAGTACTCACATTCCTAACAATGATATTTCAAGAAGCTCTTCAATATAAGTTCTAGCCACTTATGGATATCAACAACCATAATTTAAATCACTAACAAATGGACAGTCTAAACCTATCATTCTTCATCCATTCTACTAGGATTTTCTGAAAACAACACATTCTTTACATCTCAAGCAATCTAAGGAAATAAAATTGTTTCCAAATTTTTCACTATCCAACTTGGTGTTCATATTCATTTTAATAAACATGCAAACATTCTTCATAGAGCTTAAAACTTCCATCTTTTAAAATAAAACAAAACCACAAAAGTATGATTGCATATGCTTTGTATGCATACTACATGCAGTGCATAACACCATCTTAAATAATCCTTGTTCTCTATAATGATATAAAAAGTGACTAAATCATATGGACTACCAATAGAATATATGCAAGAGGCAATCCATTTACTTACTTGACTTGATATCCTAACAAGCAATACAAAAATACTTTGAATCTATAAAGAAAAATAAATCATGAATTTCCTTAATATTGCTATATAATATTCATTTATGAGCAATTATATACTCTATTTAATTGCAATACATTGTTTAGTAGTATATTTTGTATCTTTATAACTAGATAGATAGAAGAGGGACAGAGTTTGATAGTCGACCCATTTCATTCATATGCACGTAAATCAATAAGGTCAAACAAGCATGCTTAAATTTCTCACTATATACCTATCATCTTTATTGTACAATTTTCATTTCAGTACCATTTTAGCAGAATACCAATTGGCCTATCATGAAATTTTCAAATATTATGAGCGCAAATGAATGTCCTAATTTTCCAAAAATGAAATCAAGATAGACAATATTTTCTTTCATGCAAGACCTCTTGCAAAACCAAACACTACTCCTAATAATACAAAATGCATCATTATCTGCAACCTTTTATTAAAAATCAAAGTACAATAAGGAGATGGAAGAGGAGCCATCCACTAAATAATACATAATTATGCATGCACATTAAACTTGGATTTAATTTGAGCCTTCTATTCATACTAAGTCAATTATATATATCCAAAAGCAAGTACATTATTGCATTGTTCAAATAGGTTATCATATGAGTAGGTATTGTGAAACACAATGAAATCTTTAACGAAAAAAAATCAATTCCCTTCTAACCACTATAACATGATACCTTTTACACATCTTATTAGCAACAAAGTCATTTTTGCATTTCAAAAGTAATAATAATGTCACATAGTTCCTACAATAGAAGTTTATTATGTTTCTCCTATGTAGACACATGGTGAATTACTTTATGAAAAACATACCATTTTCTCCGAATATGCATCATGGTCTTTATAACCCATAGCACTCTTATCATCCAAATGCACAAAAGAATCATTAGGCTCACACAAGGGTTCATTAAGTCTCAAACATTCACTTGCAATCCAAAAACATACATAAGTGATAAATACACATATAACAAACATTTTAATTCCTAGAGAGAAAGAGGAGGAAGTACGATATACATTCAATTCACTGCATCATATGCACTCAACATCTACCATACAAGTCCTTCAAGATTATGACACTAAGCCATATCATAGTCATGACACAAGCATATTTCAGACTTTCATATTCAAGACAAGCACTTTACAACCCAATGGGTTAGGCTAGGGAATACAACAATCAATTAGGGAGGTACATAAGATTCTCTCTTAACAAGAGAAATCATGGATCCAAGACTCCTAATAAGAAATCAAAGCACATATAATCACTCAATAAGCACCAACATCAAGAAGGTGAAAGAAAGGTATGAATATAGATGTTACACACAATTAGGATTTACAAAACGAACAAGCAATAGAAACCAAACACAAGCCATCCCAGATTAGCAAGGTCCTATGCATCAATCACTAGTAACCTCAAAAGGGAAAGCATCGAGTGCATGGAATACATACCACATACCAAACTCAGGGTAAAACTACACCAGAGATCCTAGTATTTGCAAACTTTGGCTCGGATACCAAATGTAAGGCCCTACCAAGAAACCCTAAAGGATTCAACTAAAACTCTTGAAAAGAGTGCAAATAATTTTATTATTATTATTTTTTTTAAATCCCCCTCTCTATATACAAAGACTCAGAAATATTCTGGGAAAATTTCCGAGAAATAATTTTCCTAGAATAATTTTAATTTTTTTTTTTTTAAACAATAAACCCTCAAACAAGTAAACCTAGAAATTTTGCTAAGGTAATAATAGAGACTGTATCTTTTGAAAATTTTGGCAACATAATAGCTAGCCAAGGAGATTATCTAACAACCCAATAACCCCAATTTCGGGAAGAAATTAATAGGGAATAACAACAAAAAAATAAAATATGAAATTTGCCAAGTAAAATACAGGAACAACTAAACCAAATTTTAATTTAATTTTTGTTTTGAAATTAATTCTTCTCATACAAATCCAAAATTGATTGGAAAATAAAAAATTAAGCAATAAGGGATTCAAATTTCAATTAAATTCAAACCCTTCCTCTTCCAACAAGAATCTTTAATTAACGTGCAACACAAAAATTTCAAAAACAACACAAGATTTTCAAACCAAATGATTTTATTTTTCTTAATTTTTTTTTAAAATAGAGGTATTAAACAAGAATCCAACCTCAAAATGCAATCCTGGAAGAAAACTCAAAAGAGCTGATTCTTGCAGTTGAGCAAATTCCTCCACCAGAGTGAAAACCAATTTTTCAATCCCAAAAAGCTTCCTCCATTCCCATGAAGAACAAGGTAGAAAATAGAAAAAATTTAACCATAAACTATTTTAAGTTGAAAATTTTCTCAACCAATCAAATTCATTCCTCATAAAACAAATTTTTAAAAAGTCTTTACTCTCCAAATTTTATTTTTCCAATTCAAATTAATACTCAAATTTCTATTCAAAAAGTCAATGAGAAAGATATTCACAATTTGAAAATAACCTTTAATCAAATTGCTAGAATAAGAATTAAACAATTTGATTTATCGATTACTCACACAAAAAGGGTCCTATTTGAATTAATCCCTTTTATTTAACTATGAAAACAAAATACATTAACTAATTAGATACTCTAAGATTTAATAGTTACTTTCACAAATGCAAAACAAGTAACTCAAGAAAACCAAATAAACATACAACTCGCATACCAAACATAGGTAACTAATGGATGACTAATGATTATCACTTTGAGAAAGCCTAGGGTTAACAAGTATGGCCTTACATTTATCTCCTCCACTTTCATTAGTTCAATAAGGTACATTCAGACTTGTGAAGCTAGGTGGAGACAATACCCCGTACCTACATGATACTTGTACCTACAATTCCCTACATCAACAAACCACATGTGTATATATATAATCATAGAAAACACACCAGTGAAGGAGAATCATGACTTTCCCTATCTCACTGAACTGAGTGAAGGAAAATTATCTCCTCGCACCCCATACACTTACAAACACCAAAAATATATATAACGCATCACACATAGAAAATAAATGTGTCAGTCCATGTTAGTAATCCAATAAAATAACATTTAACCCTCATTAAGGGAAATAATGTGTAAACAACATATACTGAAACTTAAATCAAAGTATATCACAACATCACATAAAGTCTAAGTAAAATATCATAATATACTGTATCCACTAATATCCACTGAAAAGTCAACTAAGGTCAAACTAGGTTTTAAAAAGTCTAACCAGGGAAGGGGTACTACATACATTCTCGCCACGTTTCGAGAAACTTTTTCTCAAATGCACGGGGCAACTTCGTCTTGATATTTTATAGCAAGATCCAGGTGTGTAGCTTCATCCCATACCTCGATCTTGAGTTATAATCACTTCTTGGTCACTTTTGTGCTTGGTTTCAATACACAATTTAATCAATTCATTTCCATTCAAAGAAGAGGGTATAAATTCATCATAGAACTCATTTCATTTAGAATTCAATCTTCTTCCTTGAAGGTTTAATGTAATAAATTCTTCCTCCCCTCTTTCACATCATCTTTTACACCATTATATTTTGGTGAACCAGATGTCTTGCATGCTTTCTTTTGACAAAAAATGCATGTTTTTTATTTACAAGTTTAAGTTTTCTACAAACTTAGTGGTTAAATCAATCAAAACCCTAGTCTTTTTTGGAATTGAACTTGTTCTTTTTCAAAATTACTTGTTGTTATCTTAGATCTAAAAATTGCTTTGTTCAATTTCCTTTTTGTCTTGTTCAATTTGCAAAATAAAATTTAGAAAATTAAGTGGTTGATTGTTAAAACCCTAATTTTCAAAAATCATTTTGAACTTGTGCAAAAAATGGATTTCTATTTAATTTTCAGATTTATGATTGTTCTCAGAATTGTCTTCATTCCTACAATTCAAATTTTCAATTTCCCTCCTTTTTCCAAAATTCAAATTTTAAAAATTAAGTGGTTAGGTCATAAAACCCTAACTTTTAAATTTAATTGGATTTTGTGCAAGATTTCAATCCATTACATTCAAATTTAGATTTCTAAATATTCTCCAAGGTGTCACTATCCATTAGGCTTAACCTTTTTCAAATTTACACTTCAATTCCTCTTTTTCTTCAAAACCCTAATAGGGTTCTATTTTCACATTTGAACCTTCATTTTGCCTATCTAGAGATTATAAAATTCACCAATTTTTTGGGGTTAGCTTTAAAATCATTGTAATATTTGTCCCTGAATTTTTTGAAAAAAGTTGGTCAGACCATGTGCATTCCTACCATGGTCCTCAGCTTTTTTCCCAAAATTTTAGGAGACTGTTATGACTATATTTAATAGCCTAAATTAGAAGATTGGCTGATTTTGTAAATTTTTTATCCCTCTAGAATCGAAAATGCTTCCAAAATTCAACATTTTAAATTTCAAGACAATTTTTAAATTAAGAGGTTAATTTTGATCTGCCCTAAGTTTAAAAATCCTATTAATTTTAAAATTAAGTGGTATCCCTATGGCCCTAATTTTAAAATTCCAATTTCCTTTGATTTACTACAAAATTATTTTTGGAAATTGTGTCTTTTCCTTTCTCCAACAAAGTTCAAATTCTTTAATCATTATTTTCTTACTATATACACCTACAAATGGTCTGAAAATAATTAATTAAATAAGCATTTATTTATTTAATCCCCCTTTCTAGTTAAATTGAATTCATTAGAAAATTTGAATAAATTCTCCCTTTCATATACTTATTAATATATCTAAGGATTTATTCATTAAGTTCCTTCCATGGTCCCCTTTGATTAATTAATTCAAATTAATTAATCTTCCCCCCATTTCAATCAATTATTCTAATCCCCTAATTAATTAAAACAAATCAATTTATGAGTTGTTGAAATTTAATTACTCTTTTCCTATTATTTGAATTTTTAAAATTCAAATTACCCACATGCCTCCTAACTTCTAACTAAATAACCTAACCATCCCTCTAAATTAACCCATTCCACCTAACCTTGGGTTTAACTAACCCTCCCCTATCTTGCACATTCTAACCTTCATATCCTAACCTCCTATGGTGTGGATATTCTTCCCTTGAGACACATGGAACTTTGGCCACATGTCTCCTCTCTTGGACACTTGCCCTTTTATGAGCAAGGCTCATTGACACTTGTCACCATAGAGATGACAAGTGTCCCTTCCTCCAACCTCTTCTCCAACCTCCTCCAATTTTGCCCTTGATATCTTCAGACTCGATCTTGATCATTGATTCCTGCCACCTCACCCTTGGCCTTGGAAATCATATAAATATCCCCTTTTTTTGAGCAGAAAGGATCCCATCTCATTATCAATTTAGGAATTGTTAGTATAGACATATCATTTGAGCATTGTTGTTATAGGCAATTGCATTAGCTTAATTGAATCATCATCATAGCTTAATCATGCATATCATTAGCTTAATTAGTCTCTTGGATCAATCTAGCATAATCAATCTCATCATTGCATGTCATTATCATTTAGAATCCTCCATCTAGGTGTAGTCAAGTCACTCAGATTGCTTATCTAGATCTGAGAGCAAATCCAAAATTGCATCTCTTAGGAGGAAATAGGTCACTTTGTCATGGTTCAATTTTATTTGGTTTTAATTTTCTAGCCATGCTTGTAATGATCTATTGAGTGCTTGTGTTGTAGCTGCAGGTATCACACTTCATAGGAATGACATTTTGGCATCCACCGTGGGGCCATAAATCTAATTTTTGGCCTCTTAGCATTAGCAAATTTCCAATCTAGCAAGTTTTTGGCTGGATCTAATTCAGAATTTCGTATGAGTTCCCTTTTTGCCTCATACGAGTTCCTTTGTGTCCTTGTACAATCAAGTGAGAATTGTCATATGAAATTTTGCTTCTGTGTTTTCAAAATAGATTGCATTTTACAGTTTTCATGTTTCAATTTGATTATTACTAATGCTAACCTTGGTCTGTTTCTAATTTTTTCGGTAGCCTAACTAGTTTTTTTAGGATGATTGTCAAAGATTATGCCTGTCAAAGCTTCATTTCATTCAAACATTCTTACTACTAACATATTTGTTTTGCAGGTTGCCTAGGAGGACTCAACCAAACTTTATGTCTTCTTTAAATTTTCTAGGCACACTTGTTTATGCTAAAAGGAATCAAAAAACATGTATTATGTGTTTTGATGATAGGTGAGTATGCTCTCACCTTTCTTAGGTGATTAGAAAGCCAGACTCATCCTTTTCTTTTAGTAGTGCATATCTTTAGCGGGCCTACCCTCTCGAGGAGCCTATAAGGCCAAAGCCATTAAGGTCAGTGAGAGGGAAATGACTCAAGTGGGAATGGCTAACACCCAGTACTCCAATCCACTATTAAATAAATATGATTTTATGAATATCAAGTCAACAGGAGTGCTCGTGAATATCTCTCCTCCATACGTTTGGGTATATCAAACCTTGGTTTTCAAGGCTGGGAGACTTCTTAATTGAGTTTATACCCTGACGCACTGAACATATCCCTTACTAGTTCCAATTAAGATTAGAAGATACCTGATTCACCTCCAAAAAGGGGATAATCTTTGTGCAAGAGAGATAGTAACTCTCCGAGGACACTTTCCATATCGTGCCCCCATTAGTGTTTGGAGTTGAATAATACGGTGTTGAGAATCCATTGCGTGAGACTCAACGATTGTACTTTTATTAGTGATTGGGTGTGTACCTAAGTTTGCAAGCAAAGGTTTTCTCTCTCAGCAAATTTCCTTAGGTTGCATACTATGCTTGAGGTCACTTATCATATTGCATGTTTGCTATGTATTCATCCCTAAAATAGAAAATCAGACATCTAAGAAACTGGAAAACATAAGCAAAACATCAAACTTCATTAATCAAAAATTTGTCCAAACAAATTTTTTGTCTTTGTTTTGTCCTCTCTTGTACGAGTTTGTTAGTTTGTCGTACTAGGCATCTAGTTTATCGTCCGGTCCAGTGAGAATTGTCATACAATCCAGTTTACCAGAAAATTTTATGTCATCTTTCATCGTCTGGGCTAGTGAGAATTGTTGTACGAGTCATCTTAGCAAAGAATTTTGTGTCATTTATCGTCTGGTTCTATGAGAAATCTCGTATGATTTTATGTCTCTTGTTGTGTAAAATTTCTAGTTTTTCATATGAACCTGTCTAAATTGTCATTCGAGACTGTATAATCTGTCGTACGAATTTATGTCTCTATCTATCCAGAACTATCTTCTTGCATGTCTTTTTCAGATCTATGATATTTGCTTGGTCAGTTTACTATGAGCATAAACACTTGTTATCTATCATTCAAGTTATCATTTGTCAAATCGGACTCTAAAAATAGACACCTCAATATTTTCAAGTATTCGCCTTCAACAAGTTCAAGATCTAACATCTCAAAGTGCATCATCACCCTCTTTGATAAATTGATCACTCAAAACCTAGTTTCTCATCAGGATCTATCATACTCTATCATGAAACTACAACATTTGGTTAGGATAACCTTGTCCCACATCGTAGGATATATCATTCCTATTGGACATGGTTTTTATCAAAATCATCATCATTGCACTCCAAAACTGAAGATCAAAAAACTTGCAAACTTTTAAACACTTGAATCATCTTTTCATGTCATATCATTTTATCACATCTACATTGACAATTGATCACTTATCGAAACAAGTTTTAGACAAGCGAACCCCTGAAATGGAAACAGAAACATTTGAAATAGCTGAAAATCATATCAACATGGAATACCAAAGAAAAATACAGGAAGAAGACAAAACAAGCCAACATATCAGAGCAATCAAACAAGTCCAAAATCAAAATTCAACTATGTCAAAATCTCACAAGGATTAAAATATAGCTCCAAAGAAGATCAAAATCGTGCAAGTTCTATGTCTAGCAATGGTTCATCCCCCCATAAGAAAATTGACTCTCCAAAGGCATCTATTCCTACACCTCTTGAAAACTTGCAAGAATCTTCCATAGCATCCTCACCAAACAATTTACCCATAAAACCTATTTCAGAGGATCCTATTCAAATCTCATCTCCTTCGTATCCAAGCATTGAAGTCCTCATTCATAGAATGCTCATAAAATGTGTCCTAATAGATGGTGGAGATGGCTTAAACATTTTCTCATTGAGTATGTTCCATGCTCTAGGTTATTCAGAAGATGCAATTGATCCCTTGAAAAAGATCACATTCAAAGCATATGAAGAAGAAGAGCATTCCTCTAGAGGAATTATGATATTACCCCTCAGAGTGGGACCTTTGCAGAAAGACATAGCATGCCAAGTTTTTGACTTGGACCTACCATACAACATACTCTTGGGATGACCATGGATACATGACATACAGGCTATTCCATAAACATGTCATCAGTGCCTAAAATTTCCATACAATGGGTAGGAAATCATGATCTTAGCAGACTCAAATCCATTACAGTGTTGTAGTAATCTAAAACCAGCTTAAGAGGTCATTGTTCCACATAACAAAGAGGCGACATCTTCAAGCATACATTCTAAAGAACAATCATTTGCATCAATTTTGTCAAACACGGAAAAACAAATGCAGCTAAAAGATCGAGGGAATGGAGAATATTTGCTATCATGGAAAAACAAACAAGAGAAACTTAAAATTTAAAGGGAAGAAGAAGATGTAGGAGTCGATATAGTTCACACGTATGCATGAAAAATGTCAGGAACTAGCCCACTTGAATCACAATCACATTCGGTTGACTTGGACTTAATTGAGGACAATCAGGAGCTACTTGCACAAAGTCATTTTGATGAGAGTATCATTATAGACATGGAAATACATATTGAAAGCTCTGACATAATTTAACATGAGGATCCTTTATCCTTAATCCCCCTTGAACCTATGGATTGGGAAAATGAAGGACATATTGTCATTGATACCTTTCCTAATGACCATGCCATATCCTTATTTCTTAATGAAATCAAACCCGTGACAACTTTCACCAGGAATTTTGCTAACGTATCTTCGAGTCAAGTGGGTGCCAAATCTCCTAGTCGCAAAAGTGAAAATAAAGAAATATTAGGTATAATGTTGAAAACCATTTATGGCAGCATTAGACCAGGAAAAAGTAAAAAGAAAGGATGCATCTAATGGTGAGAACCTCCTCAAGGTGCCGAAGGATGGGAGATTTGACACCTTACCTAAAATTTATCAAGAGAGGTCATTTATCCTAATAGAACCAACAGAGGTAGTTAACATTGGCACAACTGATCTATATCAAAAAAATTCTCTATCAGAACTAGCAAGAAAAAAATATTTGGAACTCTTCAAAAGGAGGAAAATCAAAAGATCGTCAAATGCAGACATTCCAGGGTTTGATCCAGATCTTATAATATATCACCCAAATATCAATCTAGGAGCAGGAATCAATAATGATACAGAGCATGGATCAGGAGTAGGTACTCTATTCATTACATCACAAGGTCATAAAATTCCAAAAGCAAACCAATTAAGCTTTCCATGCACCAACAATACAGCAAAATATGAAGCTTTGGTTACAGGTATCAAAATGGCTATAGAATGGAACATTACACAACTTCAAGTCTTTGGAGACTCTCAGCTCAATATTAATCAAATCAATGATGATTATCAAACAAAGGACAAAAAATTAATGCCTTATAAAAATATAGTTGATGATATCAAGAAATACTTTGTAGAAATAAGTTTTCTGTAGATTCCAAGGAATCACAACAAAGCAGTAGATGCCATGGCAACACTTTCTTCTCTCCTTCAGACATAGGAAAATCAACAACGTTTTGAATTCCTGGTGGAAGAGTTGTTTTACCCTGCTCATAATTGTCCTGATTCCCAAACTATCTGTCACCTTGTTGGGCATGATTCCTCCCTTTATGGCCAAACTTACACATACCTGAAAGATAATATCCTACCTCCTAACTTATCAAAAAATCAAAAGAGAAACTTTATTTGCCAATCCTCCCATTATACTCTTGTCGTGGATACCCTGTTTAAACAAAGTCTAGACGGTACTCTTTTAATATGTCTCGAACAAGAAGAAACTGAGAAGGCCTTAAATGAAGTCCATAACAATATTTGTGGCACTCATTCAAGTGGTCGTACCCTTTCAAAAAAACACTTTCGTGTGGGCTACTGTTGGCCAACTATGGAATGAGATTCTTTTCAGATAGCTAGAACATGCAAACAATGTCAGATCCATGGGAATTTGATTCAGGCACTAGTTCAAGAACTTCATGCTTTGGCAAAATCTTTGGCCTTTCTGGTAATGGGGTCTAGATCTAGTAGGAAAGATAAATCCTTCTTCATCTAATGGTCACAAATTCATCCTTGTAGCTAAAAAATATTTCACAAAATGGATTGAGGTAGTACCTCTCATCAATATCATAGGAAAATAAATTGTTGCATTTATCTTGAATTACATCATCTGTCGCTATGGAATACCCATGACCATTATCACTGATAATGCATGACCGTTCAAGAATCAGGATGTCCAAGAACTATGTGAGAAATTCAAGGTCCAACACAGATTTTCCAGACCCTATTATCCATAAGGAAATGGGTAAGCAAAAGCATCAAACAAAAATATTTTGAAAATCCTCAGAAAGATAATGAATGATGCTGGTAGAGATTGGCATATTCAATTGACCCCTACTTTATGGGCCTACCGTACTAGTATCCACACACCAACAGGTGCCACACCTTTCTCTCTTATTTATGGATCAGAAGCAATATTGCCAATAGAAGTAGAGATGCCTTCTCTATGAGAATCATTAAAAGGTCTTATCCCAGATGAAGAACAATGAGTGTCTCTATTGCAAGAGTTATAATTGATCCATGAATGAAGACAAAATGCCTTTGATCATTTAAAGGTATATCAACAAAGAATGTCCCAAAGTTATAATCATAAGGTAAAACTGAGAACATTTCAAGTTGGGGAACTAGTACTAAAACAAAATCCATGAAACCAGTCAGATCGAGAAAAGAAAGGAAAATTTGAACCAAACTAGTTAGGTCCATTTGTGGTCACAACAGTATTCAGGTTAGGAGCATATTAGCTATCAACACAGAATGACGATCAACTCAAGGATCCCATCAATAGCATGCATCTAAAGAAGTTTTATGTCGAAAAAAGAAGAAAAATAAAAAAACAGTGAAAAAGCAGAAAATCCAAAAACAGTGAAAAAGCAGAAAATCCAAAAATAGTGAAAAAGTAGAAAAATCCAAAAAAAGTGAAAAAGCAGAAAAATCCCCAAAAAATCAAATATGAGAAAAAGTGCAATAAAAAAAGATGGTGAAAACCTGACAAATAGGTGTTATTTGTCTACTAGCTCTTCCATCTATTAGTTCATGCTTCCTTCCGCTTACATTCATTATTTTTCATTAGTGCTATTCATATCCATAATAAAGCCTTTGTACATACGCAGGTATCCCAAGTCTCTTCTTGCCATGGTTTGGATCATTAGGTATATCATACTGAATCTATTTCTATGCTAGGGGCAAAATCCTGCACCTAGCTGGGGGCAAAATTTTTGATCATTTTGAGCTTAATCAAACAAGTAGAAAAATAGTCAGGCAACTCTTATCAAGCAAAAATTGAGACACATCTAAAATCAAACACGAGATCAAATTGTCAACCATCAAACTAGCAAAAATTCTATCTAAGCACATCACACACTTTTCAATGGATGGTATCTTTTGGATAATTATTTTAGCATGATTGTTCAACTTTTCTATCTTGATTTTCACTATCATCATTTCTGAGTGACTGCAAGATGTCTTTGACTAGAGCAACAAGGAAGGAACATGATATTTTTCTTGTCTGTTGTCTGTTAATTAATCATTAATATGTGCAAATTTGTCTCGAGACATGATCATCAGAGTATCATCGAAGACATTTCCAATTTGTGTATTGAAATTATTTATACTGCCTGTTTTACGCAAGCAACACTCAAGTCATCTTGGTTGAATTATACCTCGATGCTTGTGCTAACTTGCCATATCAAAATCTAGGAAAGTAGCGCTCAGGTCAGCATGGTTTAATTATACCATCAATGTTTGCACTCACTTCCCACAGTTTACAAAGCTCAATGATGACAAAACGCAATAACCCAGTGACTAGTCCGGTCATAGCTTTGCATTTAGCTTGCATTTCATTCTTGCATGGGATCCCACATGCTTATTTTATCCAGGGTTAAATCTATCGCAGGAATCATCAAGGTATCATCAACCGAACCAACTTCAGCATATCCAAATATTCTAGCAACTCGATATCAACAAAGTGCAAGTTCTTTATCCAATCAACCTTATCAATTCTATCAATCGATTGCATCTAATCTATTCTATCATATCTTATATAGGATGTATCTTTCCTGGAACTAGACATTCTGATCATGTCTTATACAGGATATATCATTCCTGAAACCAAACGCTTTGATCATCTTTTTCTTATATAGGAGGTGTCATTCCTAAAACCATACTGAATCTCAATCTTATCAATCTAATCAATCAAGCTTTATCAATAATCAAGAACCACATCACCATGATTATAGAACTCGCACTTTCATCAACCAAGGTTTCAGAAATCAATAATTTCTAATCGGGATATCAATTTCGCAAAGATCCAAAGGTCAATTATCTTAATTGATCTCTCAAGGGGGCATCATCGTATCATAATTTATCAATCAATAGTTGGGGCATCCTATCGAACCAATTTTGTCATCAAAATGAGATTATTCTTTGAATCAATGCATCATCACACCTCGCTTCAAAGAGGGGAAAAATGTATACACCTAAATATGGTCTAATGATGATTAATTAAATAAGCAATCATTTAATTAATGCCCCTTCCTAATTTAATTTAATTCATTAGGAAATTTGATTAAATTCTCCCTTTCATCTACTTATTAATAAATATAAGGATTTATTCATTAATTTCATTCCATGGTCCCCTTTCATTAATTAATTAAAATTAATTAAACTTCCCCCCATTTTGATCAATTCTTCTAATCCCCTAATTAATTAAAACAAATCAATTTATGAGTTGTTGAAAATTAATTAGTCTTTTCCTATTATTTGAATTTTTAAAATTCAAATTACCCACATGCCTCGTAACTTCTAACCACCTAACCTAACCATCCCTCTAACCTAACCCATTCCACCTAACCTTGGGTTTAACTAACCCTATCCTATCTTGCACATTCTAACCTCCTTATCCTAATGTCCTATTGTGTGGATATTCTTCCCTTGAGACACATGGCACTTTGGCCTCATGTTTCCTCTCTTGGACACCTGCCCTTTTATGAGCAAGGATCCTTTACACTTGTCACCATGGAGATGACATGTGTCCCTTCCTCTAACCTCTTCTCAAATTTCCTCCAATTTCACCCTTGATATCTTCAAACTGAATCTTGACCGTTGATTCCTGCCACCTCACCCCTAGCCTTGGAAATCCTATAAATATCCCCTATTTTGGAGCACAAAGGATCCCATCTCATTATCAATTTAGGCATTGTTACTATAGACATATTATTTGAGCATTGTTGTTATAGGCGATTGCATTAGCTTAATTTGATCATTTTCTAGCATAATTGTTCAAGCATGTAGCTTAATCAATCTCTTTTCTAGCCTAATTGCATGATCATCAAAGCTTAATCATGCATATCATTAGAATAATTAGTCTCTTGGATCAATCTAGAATAATCAATCTCATCTTTGCATATCATTATCATTTCAAATCCTCCATCTAGGTGTAGTCAAGTCACTAGGATTTCTTCTAGATCTGAGAGCAAATCCTTACTTGCATCTCTTAGGAGGTGATAGGTCTCATTTTCATGGTTCATATTTATTTGGTTTTAATTTTATAACCATGCTTGTAATGATGTATTGAGTATTTTCTTTGCAGCTGCAGGTATCACACTTCATAGGCATGACACTTACATTTTGCATTACTCAATTTTGTAAGCTTCAAAATTCAAAATTCAAATTTTCCCTCTAGTGCATGATTTTTACCATTATTAGTCCTACCTATACCATCCCCATTAGACGAAGCATTAGAACTAAGGCCTCCCAAGATTAATTACCGAGGAGATGGAACCTAATTTGGGTGACTTCTTTAATGAGGATCATGTTAATTCTTCTCTTCCTAATCATGTGCCTATTTATCCCTTTGATGAATCCCATGATGAAGAAGAAGCTTTGACTAGAGTCTCTATAGATTAAATTTCAAAATTGGATAATTAATTTGGTAACATTCAACAATGGATGTCTTAGGAGTATCCTAATAGTGAAGCTCTTTAATTAATTTAAGACCTTAAATGCACGATTCAAAGTGATAAGAATGGGATTGATATATTGTGTGGAATTGCACATATTGTTTATTCGCATATCATGCCTATAAAAATTTATGTTGAAACCCTAGGTTATTCACAACCTTCAACACAAGTCAATCCTTCTAGTCCTTTGACTACTCCTATGACTAGTATTCCTACTTTCACCTCCAACATCATGTCTACTTCAACTCAAAATCTCATTCCTAGAATGATTAGTCATGGGGGAATTCTCTCTTCTTCATTCAATCCTCCATCTTTACCTATGTCTTCAATAAGCATTCTGATCATCCCTCAACCAATCAATGTGACACAAGGGAGCAATTTCTTCAACAACTTTGTTCCTCCTTTAAGTGTCCCTTTTCCTACCCAATCATCTCCTATTCCTACTTATCATAATGTTCCACCACCTTATTCTCAATCCATGCCTTCTTTCAATAAAATCACACCACCATCTCGATCAATTATGTCCAACATCAACTCTTCTACCGAAGCGACCATTACAAATCTTGATCAAAATCTGTCTTCCTTACAACAACATATTGCTTCTATGACTCAATCCAAGTTTAGTGTGCCCACCTTTGATGTTACGCGCCCACTTTCTCTGGATATTGTTAAAGTCATGCCACCCAAACATGTTGAGGTCCCTCAATTGGAACTATATAATGGAAAATGTGATCCTCTTATGCATGTTAAAAGATTTCAAACCTTGTGTACTAATTTTTCTTATGATCAAAGATTTCTTGAAATTTTTTTTACAAGAACACTAAGAGATAAGGCTTTACAATTGTATTGCTCTTTTCATTCTTATTCTATCACTTATTTTCAACAACTATAAAATGCTTTCATCCAACAATTTCAAAATAACATTGGTCCTAAAATCGCTTTGACTGATTTAATGCATTGTAAACAAGGTGTTAAAGAAAAAGTAATTGATTTCATTGGTAGATGTAAGTATTTGTGTGCTCAAATTTATTTTCTTGTACCTGATAATGATATTCAAATCATTTTCATTTCTAATTTATAAAAAGATATTAGGCAAAATCTTCTTTTGTTTGAGTTTACTTCCTTTTTGCAGTTGTGTGCAACAGTCCACAATTATCAACTGGCTATGAATCAAATGGAGCAATCCACTCCTATGGTTTCAAGTGATAATGGGGAGAGTGTTCAACAACCGTTTGCAAAGTTCAAACCAACAAAAAGCTTCATAAAGTTCAATGATACAATAAACAACAACAATATGAATGCTACAATAGGTGTGCCTCCTATTTCTAAATTTTTCGAAAGAGAAAGACAATTTACTCCTTTGAATGAATCTTTACATGGTATTATGTCTCAGTTGTTGCAAATAAATGTTATAAAAATTCCTCCTATCAAACTAGTTGATCCTTCTAAACTTGCATCCCCTTATTTTGATAACAATTCCTTTTGTCAATTTCATCGTCAACTTGGTCATGATACTGTGAAATGTTTTGCATTGAAAAGTAAGATTCAAGATTTGATTGATAATAGTATTATATCTGGGGCAGGTGTGAATAATAAGGGAAATAAATTAGTAACTCCTCCCAATAAAATTTTTAAGATTTTCACTGATCTTGTAGTGTCCTAAAATTGCGACACTTGCAATTTCGACCGCATTTGGGTCTTCACAATGGCGACGCAACACAGAACCTGAATGGAGACCCCGAAACATGCTCACGACATCAAAAACTGCATTTTTCCAGCACCCTGCCTAATCCCTCCTTGCACCCTGCTGTCCCGGGAGGTGGGACCAGAGAGCCTAGTGCCCTGGTCCTTCAGGACCAGGGTGCCCAGTGCCCTGGTCCCCCAGGACCATGGCATCCAATGCCCTGGTCCCTGGCCCTATTTTTGGGCCCGGTCTCTTTTGGGGCTTCGGGTCTTTTTGTTTGCAAATTGGAAAATTATCTTTCCTGGTTGGCCTAAGGTCGGGAAAATCAGTCTATCAACCCTAATTGGCAAGTATATAAACTACATTTCCTCTCCCATTTTGGTAAGAAGGACATATGTGTACAAGGCATGGAAATGATACTCAAACATTCAAACATTCAAGCATTCAAGCATTCAAGCATTCCTTCAAGCAATTGATCATTCTAAGTCTCCATTCAAGGCTAAGTGTTGCATTCAAGACAAGGATTCAACCATTGAAGAGGAGATCACTTACAACTTACAACATATAACATACAACAACATCTATACCTTCGCATATAAGGATACAAACATCCTTACAACAAGGTACTAGTACTTGTTTTACATTACAATCATTTACATTTACAGCATTTCTCATTTCTTGGTTAATTCCAAAACTGGGGTTTGACCTAAGGGCAAACCCCTAATCCCTAACCCCCCAATCGTCTTCACTTTTCTATGTGTAGGTTGCAGGTATGCAGCTGAAATTGAAGATCTGGAATCCTTGTGCAGAGACAAACAGATCCCCCTTCATTTCGCAAATTTTTTGGAGGACCGTGTGCACACCGAGCGCCATCGTCCTATCAATTTTTGCTCAAATTTGCAGGATAGCACCGTATTGACATCTTACTGCTAATTCCAGGTCCACAGCTTCATCCTATATCCCTATCTCTATTTATAAGCAAATCTTTCTCACTTTTCATGTATTCCTAGCTTAATCATTCTATCTACATTCTTTACAAAAGAGGGTAGCCTTGCTGTCTTAACCCTTGAAACTCATTTAGAATCTAATCTTGCATTGTGTGGGATTGGATCTTGTGGGTTTCAACCCCTCTTTTGAATGTAAAGTCTCCCCTAAGTGAAAACCGTCAATCCTAGTGACCTCCCTTCTCTCTCCTTGGAGTTGGAAGAGGGGAGAGCAACTAGGGTTCGATTTTTCCGCTTTACAGATCCCTTGCCTTCTCACACCTATAACGTGATTGAGTCTAAGCATACTTCTTTCTCTCCCAAGGAATTCACTTCTATGGCTTTGAAATTAGTGAATATGGTACAATACCAAGATAAACCTAAAGATACTTGTATTATATTTGACCATAGTGAGACCATTAAAGCACTCAATGGCCCTTTATACATAGTTGTGAAGGTTAACGATATACCTTGTCGTGGTACTCTTGTTGATCCCTCTTGCATGGTTAATGTCATAACTGAAGAGTATCTTTTTAATTTGAGACTGCATAAACCCATCTATGATGATTCTAATCTAGTTGTGAATTTGTTTGATGGATTCTCTTGTCCTACCATTGGTTCAATCACACTTTCTGTTGAAGTTCATACTAAATCTATGGATGTTGACTTTGTTATCATTCCCTCTTTAGAGAGATTTTGTGTGAAGTTGGGCTATCCTTGGCTATCTTCCATGAAGGCTATTGCTTCTCCAATCCATAAGTATTTTAAATTCCCTCACAATGGTAAAATAATAATTGTGAACCATAGCTTATTTTGACCATCTGAAAGAAGCCCTAGCATTCCTATTGATTTCTTTTGGCCTAAGAAATTTCAATCTCTTCCATTAAGGAGCAATTCTCTTTTTAAATTTTATAAAAAATGGAAGAAAGATATGATATTATCCTTAAGTTAACCTAGATCCCCAACACTTGACATTCATGGCATTCTTGAAGAAGAAGTTCTTCCCCTAACGAATAGAACTAATCTTCTTCATAAGGAAAATCCTTGATCTGTTCCTATGGATGTGTCTATGCCTTATCCTAAGAAGCAAAATAATGTTCCTCCTAAGGTTAGACCAGTACCCCCTCATCATGATGGACCTGGTCTCCTTCCTACACTTAATATTCCTCCTTTATATGGTGCAGTTCCACCTCCTTCCTCATATAGAGAGAAGAGGCATGCTTCTCCTCATGTTCAACCTAAAACACCTCAACCTAAACCTTCACTTATCAAAGATGAGAGTATTCATCCCTCAACGAATGTTCCTCCTCCTTCTCAGCCTTCCACTAAGATTATATGAAATATTTGTGTGAGAGAACGTTGACAAAGATGTCATGTTTGAGCTCATGAAGTTGTCCCTCAAACTATTCAATCTCCTAAAACTCTAGCAGCTGACATGATTCCTTCTCTACTAAGCAAGCAATTTAACCTAAATCTCCTAAACATAAGTTGCAAAAAAAATGTGATGGTTTTACTTCTCTTCATGTGAGAGCTCCTCTTTCTATAAATCTCAATTAACAAATAGGTGAAAATGTTATTCATGATGGAAATACAATGCCTAATGCTTCTAATAGTGACTATGAATATGTTGATGTTGAGAAGCATTTATCAGTTGAATTTTTGAAAGCCCTAATCCTAGCTCCTAGAGCCAAACAAAGTGACTTACCACATGAGCATAGTCCTTGTTTGGATCTTGTGATAGCTCCATCTATTGTGCTCAATGTCACTCCTCTAGCATTTTTATCACCTTCCTGAAATAGTGATCAGCAAGATCAGGAGGTGGATGTCATGCTACATTAGCAACATTAGAACCACAGATCTTCTCTCCCTCTCCTTTCTTACTCTTTTGTGACCATTATTCTAAGTTTATCCATGTTCTTCTATTGTTTCCTTAATATCCATTTGAGGATGATGCAAAGCATTGATATCGTTTCTTGTTCTCTTTCATGTTGACTCAAAAGACTCCCTTCTTCTCTTTCTTCCAAGGAGGTTTCCTTTCTTTGGTGAATGGTGATTATTATATGCACATACATATATGATATAAATGAGTTATAATATAGCATACTAACCCCAAGGAAAGAGAAACTACCTCATGTTGTGTGTTTATTATCCTTGAGTTTATCCTTCGATTGCGGACTAAATCTTAATAACGTGCTCCTTTTCTTTTCTCTCAATTTATCCTACCTTAAAGCAATCACTCTCGATAAGTCCTACGTGATCGCTTTAATATGGGGCCATACACTCCACTCATATTTTCCTTCTCAATACTTAGAGTTACTGCTGCAGGACCACCCTTCTAAGGGCTCCCACCATTTATTTTTGTTGTGATTTTGCTTCTTCATGAAGCCATGTAATGCAATAAGAGCCAAGAGCTCATTGGTTTTGTTTAGGTCCTAGGTTCACAAGTCTAGGTTGAGTTTTCTTTTGGATTTGAGGGTATGTGAGCCTATTGATGTGTTTGGGGTCCTTTTGGCATGGTTGTGTCCATAGGATAGCCTAAAGAAGGCCTAAAAGCCAAGAAAGGCAACATTGCAAGAGTTGCTCAAAAGTTGCAAAAAGTTGCATGACAACTTTTCAAAGTTGTCATGCAACTTTTCCACCAAATTGGTCATAACCTAGCTTGGCATTGGGAACCCTAAACCTAGCACACAAACCCAGTAAAAGACATTATAAATTATTGCAAACCCTAAAATGATGGGTTGGATGTCAGATTGTACGGCCAAAGGAAAAAGACCTTGACTGTGACTATGTTTTTGTTGCCAGTCAGCACAAATGGAGCATTAAAAGATTGACAATGGATTGTTCTGCAAACTAAACTATGTTGAGAGTCTTGTATAGTGTCTATAATTTCATTTTGAGCAATTAGATTAGGTTTATTATGCAAGTTTTGTGTGCTTTGTAAATATTTTGTGAATTACTCCTTCACTGTCTAGTTTTGGATTGTTTTGTGAAAATGGGATTAAAACTCCTATCCCCATTGTGGAAAAACCATGAAACCATGGGGTATAGGAGTAAAGACCCTATATAGTGTCTTAGAGGAAGTAGGAAGTAGGGCCTTGGAAAATGCAGGGAACCCCTTCAAAGACCCACTCCTAGGCGAGACTGGTCTGTGCCCGACTAGGAAGGGTCAAGGTTGCAGAGGTCCGTGAGAGCAAGGAAGGACAAGGGAGGAGGCACCATTTTGAGGAGTTTTAGAGGGGTGTGTGGAGCATCATTGGTTTGAAGGAGGATCTTCCACCAATCTAGACAAGGTGGTGAAGATATAAAACCATCTTTGTGTCCCAAGCAAGCCTAAAAACCCTTAAAAAACCCTCAAAAACCCTTAAATTCACCCAGGGAAGTGTACGGACACTTGAGGGCCCAAAACTAGGAAAATCCTTGAGCCTTTGCCAAATGAATAATAGTCCCTTTTGGGATTTTTACAAGTTTTATCATTGTTTGCAAGAGGAAGCCCTAAAGGTCTGGAATGGAGGCCTAATAGGGGCACATTCCTTGTAGCCCTATTTTGTAGGAAAGAAGCAAAATAGTGAGATTGGTAACAAGTAGGAAGGTCAAAACCTCTTGGGGGCACATGAGTGGTTGTAGCAACATGTAAATGACCTATCCCATCCTTGCTAGGACCTGAGAAGGTGTAGGAAAAGTTAAACCCTTGTTAGTCTATGTAAGGGTTTTTGGAGCTAGTGAGTAGGTGAGAGCTTAGGAGAAGAATCACATGTTGTTGGTGGGTGGATTGGGTAAGGTCAGGGGATCCCACAAGCAAGGGAAGTCCTAGACACCCTAGTGTGTGGTTGGAACACCTGGTGATCCAAGGAAAGGGTCAAAGAGCATAGACGAGGCTAGTCTATCCCAAACCCATTCCCATCACATTGGTATCAGAGCAAGTTAAAGATTTGGTGGACTGCGCATGTCTCTATATTCTGGTGAATCAGTAGGGGAGAACATAATGGTCACTAATGTAGAGCTAGATAGGGAGGTAGAAGAACAAATGGAGAAAAATAGACTACTTGAAGATGCTATGAGTGAGATAAGAAACAAGCTGCAAGAAGTGGTTGATCAAAGAGCACAAGAACTCTGGGGTGTGGACACCAATGACAGAGGCAAGAAAGATATTGATATAGATGACATCATACCTAACCAAACCCCTTAATCAATGAAGAACCCTTTTTAATGGCCATCAAGGCTTTGAATACAAAATCTTTTGAAGGATTGCCACATTTCAGTGGAAGGATGGATATTGACACGATCATGGAATGGATTGAGGGTATGGAGAACTATTTTGAGTTCTAAGTTGTGACAGAAGCCCAAAAGGTTAAGATTGCCAAATCAAGACTAAGGGGAGTAGCCTCATTATGGTGGAAGTTCATGCAAGAGGAGAGAATTAGCATGGGGAAGCTACCTATTGCAAATGGGAAGGCCATGGTGAGTAAGATCAAGGACAACTACTTGCCAGAGGATTATGAAGTCCAACTTCATAAGAAGAGATACGGATTGAAGTAGAAAGATCTTGATGTGGCCTCTTACACAAAGGAGTTTTAGAAGCTTTTTCTTAGATCCAAATTCCAAGAAGAGGAATCTATTAAGGTGGCTGGGTATCTAAGTGGCCTAAAGTGGAACATCCAAGAGGAGATAGGCCTATGGACTCCTACCACTATCCAAAAATGTCATCAGCTTGCTGCTAAGGTGGAAGACAGGAACAAAAGGAAGGGAGACTCCAACAACAGGGGTAGAGGCAGAGGTAGAGATCAAATGAGTCACCAAGGTGGTTACCAAAGCAAGGCAAGTGAGCAAAGGAATCAAGGAGAGTCCAAGTTGACTGAGCATAATAGTGAAACCACTCTTAGAGGAGGCCATTCTCGAGGAAGAGGTGCACAAGGGGGTCCAAATAGGGGTAGAGGTATCAGTAGGGGTAATTCCTACTTTGCAACCATGAAATGCTACAATTGTGGTCAATTGGGACACCCAGCCTATAGATGCCCTGACAAGCCTTCCTCATCAAATAGTGGAAAGAGGGTTTCTTATACCCATGAAGACACATCAAGCAGCAAAACACCTGAGGTGGACCATATTGAATCAGAAATTTGAGAAAATCTGATGTTCAATAGGGTCTTGATAAGACAGTCGGTTAACAATGAACCTAAGCATAGGAGAGCATTGTTTAGGGTGAGATACAAAATCCTTGGTAAGGTTTGCAAGGTGATAGTTGATTTAGGGTCAACTGATAACATCATAGTTGATTTAGGGTCAACTGATAACATCATATTAGATGAGGTAGCCAAGAAGTTGAAACTCACAAACATACCCCACACTAGTCCTTACAAGGTGACATGGTTGAATCAAGAGCAGAGTGTGCTTGTCAATGAACAGACTTGGGTGGAGTTCTCTATTGGAGGGTACAAGGACAAGATCCTTTGTGATGTGCTACCCATGGACGCTTGTCATTTGCTGCTAGGTAGACCCTGGCAATTTGATAGGAAGGTGATCTATGATGGAGAGGAGAACTCTATTTCCTTCAAGAAGGATAGTAGAACCTTTAAGATTTAGTCTCTAATAGAGAATGATGAGGGAACCTCAAGAACACCTAGTGTCTTACTTAACACTGGTAAAGAGTTCTTACACCTGTTGCATGAAGAGGAGATAGTGGGATGTTTCATCTTTTTGAAGCCAAAGGAGGAGGAAGGTAAGTTGCAGACAGAAATACCTAAGGAGGTAAAACAAATATTGAAATAATATAAGGACATAGTGAGTGATGGAGCACCTGCAACACTTCCACCAAGAAGTTCTATTAGCCATCAAATAGACTTTGTACCCAGTGCATACCTACCCAATAAATCAGCATATAAGCTCACACCTGATCAAAACAAGGAGGTGGCAAGGCAAGTGCAGGAGTTGTTGGATCAAGGATTGATCAAGAAGAGAATCAGCCCATGTGCAGTCTTGGTAGTACTAGCAACAAAGAAGGGAGGCAAGTGGAGACTTTGCACTGATTCCAGGGAAATAAATAGGATCACCATAAGCTACAGATTTCCTATTCCTAGAATAGAGGATTTGATGGACTATTTACGGGGTGCCATGTATTTTACTAAGTTGGACCTTAAAAGTGGTTATCATCAAATTAGGATTAAGGAGCGTGATGAGTGGAAAACCACTTTTAAGACCACAGAAGGGTTGTATGAATGGCTTGTGATGCCATTTGGACTTACCAATGCCCCAAGCACCTTTATGAGGTTGATGAATGAGGTGTTGAAGGACTTCACATGCAGATTTTTGATGGTGTACTTAGATGACATACTCATCTACAAAAGAACCAAAGAGGAGCACCTTGAACATTTGAGGTTAGTCCTAGAGAGGTTGCATGAAGAAAAGTTGGAAATCAACTTATAGAAGTGTGACTTCTTGAAGAAAGAGTTAGTATACTTGGGGTTTGTGGTGTCTAAGGGAACCTTGAAGATGGATCCAAGCAAAGTGGAGGCAATCTTGAATTGGCCTGCCCCTAAAATAGGGACTGAAGTTAGTAGTTTCCATGGTTTAGCCCAATTCTATAGAAAGTTTGTGAGGAACTTCACTGGCATGTGTGCACCAGTAGTTGACACTACAAAAGGAGGCCTAAAAACTAAGTTCAAATGGACTAAACAAGCTGATGAAGCATTCCAATTATTGAAGCAAGAAGTAGCCATAAAACCCATCCTACTCTTACCTACTTTTGACAAGCTATTCACATTGGATTGTGATGCAAGTGGAATTGTAGTAGGGGGTGTATTGAGTCAAGAAGGAAGGCTTGTGGAATTTTTTAGTGAGAAGCTTAATGAGGCAAAGAAGAGGTATTCAACATATGATTCAGAGTTGTATGCACTAGTTCAGTCTCTCAAGAAGTGGAGGCATTACCTACTCCCAAAAGAATTTATGGTGTTCACAGATAACCAGGCTTTGAGTTACATTAACACTCAAGAGAAGCTTAGCAATAGACATTTGAAGTGGATGGAGTACCTCCAGTCCTTTACCTTTACCATTACCATCAAGCATAAAAATAGATAGCTCAACAAGGTGGTAGATGCTTTCAGCCAGAAGTTATTGACTGTCCAAGAATTATAATTGCAAAGCATAGGGATAGAAGGTTTAAAGGATCTCTATGAAGAAGATGAAGACTTCTCATCAGCCTACAAGGTATGCAAGGAGTTTGAGAATCATTTTCATGGTGAGTATGTAGATTACACTCTTCAAAATGCTCTCTTGTTCAAAGGCAATCAGTTTTGTGTGCCTAGAGGATCCATGAGAGAAATTCTCATACAAGAGAAACACAATGGAAGCCTAAGTGGACACTTTGGAATCAATAAAAATTTGGATCTAGTACAGAGATACTACCAATGGCCTAGGTTGCTAAGGGATGTGAGAAGGTATGTGGAGCAATGTGGTTTGTGCGAAAGGGCAAAAGGAGGATCAAGCAATGCAGGCCTCTATTAGCCATTACTGGTCCCAAATAGGCCTTGGGAGTGTGTGAGCATGGACTTTGTGGTAGGACTCCCCAAGACAAAGATAGGTATGGATAGCATCTATGTGGTGGTAGACAGATTTTCTAAGATGAGCCATTTCATTCCATGTAGAACTACTCATGATGCTAGCTACATTGCACATCTTTTTTTTAAGGAGATTGTAAGGATTCATGGACTCCCATTAAGTATTGTTTCAGATAGGGATAGCAAGTTCATGGGCCATTTTTGGCAAACCTTATGGAGAAGACTAGGAACTAATCTATCATTCAGCTCAACTTACCATCCACAAACTAATGGTTAAACTGAAGTCATTAATAGGGTGTTAGGCAACTTGCTATGGTGTCTAACCAAGGAGTATGGGCAAACTTGGGATCTAGTTATTCCACAAGCTAAGTATGCCTACAATGATAGTGTAAATTGGACCATTGGAAGGAGTCCTTTTGAGGTTGTCTATGGCAGACATCCTAAAGGGGTGTGTGAACTAAGAGAACTTGCTGCAATGGAGATGAAGAGTGGGCAAGTAGAGGACTTCACTCAAACCATAAAAGAAGTCCAAGAACAGGTCAAGAGAGCCATCCTAGAGTTTACTCAAAAATTGAAAGCTAAAGTGGATGAGAAAAGTAGAGAGGTTCAGTTCAAAGTGGGTGACTATGTGATGGTCCGTTTAAGTAAAGCTAGAATGCAAAGTGGCAAGCCTACTAAGTTGCAAATGAAGAGGGTAGGACCTTGTAGAATTTTGTCCAAATATAGTGAGAATGCCTACAAGGTGGATCTTCCTTCAGGTTTAGCTATATCACCAGTCTTCAATGTTGCTGATCTGATATTGTACAAAGGTGAAACAATACGAAAACTGAGAATCAAGCCAAGGTGCTACAGGACTTGGATGTGAATGCCTTGCCTCAAGTGAAGTAGCCCATAGTAGAGTAGATCTTGGAGTCAAGGGTGAAGAAGTCTACTAGACACCAGGTCTACATGGAACACTTGGTGAAGTGGGCAGGTCAACTTATGTCTGAAGCTACTTGGGTTGAAGAGGGTAGGTTAAAGAAACTTGGTATTGATATGGCTCTCATCTCTCCCCTAGTTCCTTAGTTTTTGCAAAGGGGGAGTATGGTGCAAGAGCACCCTTCTAAGGGCTCCCACCATTTGTTTTTGTTGTGATTTTTCTTCTTCATGAAGCCATGTAATGCAATAAGAGCCAAGAGCTCATTGGTTTTGTTTAGGTCCTAGTTTAGGTCCTAGGTTCACAAGTCTAGGTTGAGTTTTCTCTTAGATTTGAGGGTATGTGAGACTATTGATGTGTTTGGGGTCCTTTTGGCATGGTTGTGTCCATAGGATAGCCTAAAGAAGGCCTAAAAGCCAAGAAAGGCAACATTGCAAGAGTTGCTCAAAAGTTGCAAAAAGTCACATGACAACTTTTCATTGGGAACCCTAACTCTAGCACAAAAAATGAGGCAAAGACATTATAAATTGTTGAAAACCCTAAAATGATGGGTTGGATGTCAGATTGTATGACCAAAGGAAAAAGACCTTGACTGTGACTGTGTTTTTGTTTCCAGTCGGCACAAATGGAGCATTAAAATATTGAGAATGGATTGTTCTGCAAACTAAACTATGTTGAGAGTCTTGTATAGTGTCTATACTTTCATTTTGATCACTTATATTATGTATATTGTGTAGGTTTTGTGTACTGTGTAAATATTTTGTGAATTACTCCTTCACTATCTAGTTTTGGACTGTTTTGTGGAAATGGGATCAAAACTCCTATCCCCATTATGGAAAAACCATGAAACCATGGGGTATAGGATTAAATACCTATACAATGTCTCAAAGGAATTAGGGCCCTAGAAAATGCAAGGAACCCCTTCAAAGACCCACTCCTAGGCGAAACTAGTCTGTGCTCGACTAGGAAGGGTGAAGGTTGCAGAGGTCCGTGAGAGCAAGGAAGGACAAGGGAGGAGGAACCCTTTTGAGGAGTTGAAGAGGGGTGTGTGGAGCATCATTGGTGAGAAGGAGGATCTTCCACAAATCCAGACAAGGTGGTGAAGATAGAAAACCATCTTTGTGTCCTAGGCAGGCCTAAAAACCCTTAAAAAACCCTCAAAAACCCTTAAATTCACCTAGGGCAGTGTACGGACACTTGAGGGCCCAAAAATAGGAAAATCCTTGAGCCTTTTCCAAATGAATAGCAGTCCCTTTGAGGAGTTTTACTTGTTTTTTCATTGTTTGCAAGAGGAAGACCTAAAGGTCTGGAATGGAGGCCTAATAGGGGCACATTCCTTGTAGTCCTATTTTGTAGGAAAGAATCAAAATAGTGAGATTGGTAACAAGTAGGAAGGCCAAAACCTCTTGGTGGCATAGGAGTGCTTGCAAAAACATGTCAATGACCTTTCCTATCCTTTCTAGGACCTGAGAATGTGTAGGAAAAGTTAAACCCTTGTTAGTCTACATAAGGGTTTTTGGAGCTAGTGAGTAGGTGAGAGCTTAGGAGAAGAATCACATGTTGTTGGTGGGTGGATTGGGCAAGGTCAGGGGATCCCATAAGCAAGGGAAGTCCTAGAGGCCCTAGGGTGTGGTTGGAACACCTGGTGATCCAAGGAAAGGATCAAAGAGCATAGACTAGGCTAGTATATCCCAAACCCATTCCCATCAGTTACCTAGTGAAATTTTTTTTGCTTTGTAATCTTTGGTATCCTTTCTTTTATGACTCATAGTGAGGGGAACCTTGCTACTTGCATTCATGGTTTTTCCCTTCTCAATATTACCTTTTACTTTTTCAATCAAAGTTGTAAGATCCTAAGTCCACTGGGGGCTTGGTGCATCTTGCCTCTGTGGCACGGTAGAAGTCTTTCAACTTGTTTCCTTGTACTTTATCAATAGTATTAGCATACACTTATACTCTCAATAAAGTGGAGGATAAATGTAGTGTTGTAAAATTGTGACCCTCATTATTTTAGATCATATTAGGGTCCTCATGCACATGAGATTAAATCACTAAGCCTGATTGGAGACCAAATATTTCTGAACCCTTGGAATCAGCTTCTTCATTGGCCTGCACATCACCTTGTTCGCATTCTAACCTAGAGAAAAGGGTAGGATAGGGGCATGTTGCCCCTATTATCCCTAAGATAGAGGTGTGCCATCCTTGTCCTCCTAGAACTAGGGTGTGGCACCCTTGTCCTCCCAAGATAGGGGCGTGTTGCCCCTATCCCTGCCTTATTTTGGGGGAGGACCCTTTTCTGAGTCTACATTGTAGGTTGTGCATTGGGTAGGAAACCTCTCTCGATGTCAAGCAGTGACAAAAATCAATTTTGTTAACCCTAGTTGATGAGTATAAATGTTGCATTTTCCCTCTCATTTGTATAACAAGTGATAAGTTTGGATAAGCGAAGTTCATGATGGCACGCATTGAAGCAATCAAGCATTCAAGCACCCCTTCCAAGCATTGAGCATCTCAAGTCTCCCTTTAAGGCTAGGTGTTCATTCAAGTCAAGGATTCAACCATTAGAGAGGAGATCCATTTCAATTCAACTTCATTCAAGCAATGCTATCAACATTTCTATTTGCAACCTCCCTTGAGGCAATTTACAATTCAGTGTTTCATTTACATTTCCTTGAAAGTACTTTCTTCCACTACTAGGTTAATTCCAAAATTGGGGTTTGACCTGAAAGAAAACCCCCAATCCACACCCCTTTTCCTCTCTTTTCTATGTGCAGGTTGCAGGTGCGCAGCTGTACTTTTGGATTTGGACTCCATTTGCAGAGGCAAAAAAACCCTTTTCGTTTCACAGATTTTTTGGAGGACCCTGTACATTCCCTCCACGATCCGAGCAACTTTTTCTCAAATTCACAAGGCAACTTCATCTAAACATTTTATTTCTAGATCTAGGTGCACATCTTCATCCCATACCCTGATCTTAAGTTATAATCACTTCTTTGTCACTTTTGCTCTTGGTTTCAATGCACAATTTAATCAATTGATTTCTATTAAAAGAAGAGGGGATCAATTCATAATTCTCATTTCATTTAGAATTCAATCTTTTTCCTTGAATGTTGAATCTAGTGAATTCTTCAAGGCAACTTCATCTTGACATTTTATTGCCAGATCCAAGTGCACAACTTCATCCCATACCCCGATCTTGAGTTATAATCACTTCTTTGTCACTTTTGTGCTTGGTTTCAGTACACAATTTAATAAATTCATTTCCATTAAAAGAAGAGGGGATCAATTCATCATTCTCATTTCATTTAGAATTCAATCTTCTTCCTTGAAGGTTGAATCTAGTGAATTCTTCATCCCCTCTTCCAATGTAATGGGTGAAAAATGTTTGAAGGGAAATTCATAGTGAAATTCTCATCTTTCTTTGGAGGGAAAGGGTAGATTTCCTCTTGATCTCTCTTTCACATCATTTTTTCCACCATTAGAGTAACATAAATGTGTTAGTCCATCATTAGTAGCGCATAAATAAACTTAACATTTCATCATTTATAAAGTATATGTAGAAGCAGAGTTTACAACTACTCATCAATAAGAAATATGTATATTCAATATCTATTCCTCAATGTAAAATAATGCATATCATATGCACCTAATCACATTCCAAAGAATAACACTAGAATAACACACCACAATCACAATAAATCAACCATCCACATAAGCTATAGAAAATTCAACCTTGGTCAATGAGGTCAAAAAGGTCTAAACAAGGTAGGGGTACTACAGTGCATCCCCCTTCTCAAAGACACTAGGGATATCTATTTGGAGTCGGGGGTTTATAGGGTAGATTTCTTGTGTGGTGCCCCATATATAAGAAAAATCAGTCATTCATTCAACACAAGAATCAAGGAGCATGGTGATTACATCAAACATGAGCATGTTCTCAAATCAGCCTTAGCAGAACAGTCCTCAGTCACCAAGAATCATATTTTCTTAGAGGACACCCAAATCATTTTCAAGGAAAAAAACTTCTTCAAAAGGAAACTTAAGGAGGCCATTGTCATTAATAATAACCTGACTAATCTGAATCATGACGATGGATGGAGCCTCAATCCTTCTTGGAAACCTTTTCTTGATAAGCTAAGAGTCCCTCTTCGTTAGCTTCTTAGTCCTCTCCTTCATTTTCTCCTTTCTTGAGTTTCTTTGCCTATCTCCCATCTCCTCTTGGCTTTGCTTGGCTTAGCACTTGGTTGTTTTCCTCTCCTTGTCGTTCTTTTATCCTTTGGTCATTTTCTTCTCTTTCTTTTCGATTGGTTTTCTTTGTTTGAGGTTTATATATTTATGCGTATATACATATTTATATGTTGTATATTTAGATATTGTTGGTATTTTGGTATGGTTTTGTCATTGATGTCAACACCTACTCTGAAGATCCAACAACATTCACCGGCAAGCAAGTAAACTGTGCAATAGTTACTGGTATATGGTTCACCGACAGGATATACTATTCATTGGTACCTCGAATGATATGGAAGACACTTGGTAATGTCAAAGACATCATGTGGACACTTTGTTTTGAAGAATTAATCATTGGTATATTCATTTTTGCATATTTTCTTTTACCGGCAAATAGGTCCAGGTTATCTAGGGTTACACCGATAGGTTTATCTTTTCCAGATCAGCATGGCACACTATGGAGATGATTTATTATTGTTGTAAATTCATTAAGCCAACATGTTCAATCAGTTATTACATTGGATATTATATTGTTTGTAAAATGTTTTTATTGTAATATCTTGTAGAGCCGACCTACTAAAATTGGTCTTAGGGAATGGTATAAATGTAAGATCTTATTTGTAAGATCAAGTGTGGAATGCGAAAAAAATTAAGAGAAGGTATATGCAAGATCAAACAGGGATATACACAAAGACATCATTTGAAGGTGAAGTTAGGTTTTTGTAGAAGCATATCAGCATTACACCGGTACTGAATCCAGCATATGAAGATGCTATTTTGTGTTGTACATTCTTATTGGATTTAACCATCCAACTATAGTCTGTGTGACTCCCATTTTGTGATTGAGCAGTGAGCTCTATGCTGTTGGCCTTTCTGCATGTGCAGACCCCATTTATGTACACTTACTATCTGCAGTAGTATCATCTAATTGTGGGTAAGGCTTCCCACTGTGGTTTTTCCCCTTACAAGGTTTCCACGTACAAATATTGGTGGCATGTGTTGTGGATGACTTTATGTTTATGTTTCATGCATTAATCCTTACTAGTATAGCAATTTACTGTTAACACTATCTACCGACATACTTAACTGGTTTACCGGTATTAAGCATTAAGTTGGTTAATAAGATTTTGGTTTGAATTTATTAGACAACTGATTCACCCCCCCTCTCAGTTGTCTCTGGGACCTAACAGATATGTACATATGCATATATATTTTCTTGTGCATAGATATATTGGTAGATATACATGCACGCATTCATATGTTTGTGTATTTTTTATTGTTTGGTTGTTTGTTTGTAGGTTTGTGTGTTTGTGCACATATATTTGTTTATTTCTATATATGTTTGTATGTGTAGGTTAGTTTATGTCTGTATTTGTTTGTATTGTTTTGTGTGTGTGTTTGGGTTGTGTGTCATGTTATATATATGCATTTTATTTATTAACATATATATATGTATGTATGTATGTATGTATGTGTGTGTGTGTGTGTGTTTATGTAGACACATATATAAGTGTACACATATACATATATACACATATTTATTCATATATATAGACATACACACACACATATATGTATATGTATATGTATATGTATATGTATATGTATATGTATATGTATATGTATATGTTTATGTTTATGTATATGTATATGTATATGTTTATGTATGTATGTATACATATATATGTATACATCTCATATATATCCACCTATCTTTATCTCTATCTACTTTTTCCCTCTTTTTGTCTCACAATATCTTTTAATCTCTATCTTTATCTTCTTCTCTCACCCTATATGTAATTCCCTACCAAATAACTCGAAGGAATTACATCTAAACCATAGAATAACATAACAAATATTTTTTTAAAACTTAATGCACTAAATTATCAAAATTTGTTAACACATTACAAAATATTATTAATAGATTACAATGATAAATAATAATGATGTTGTTTAGAAGAAGACTTAATCACATACTAAACCATTCCTCAAGGGGTTTCCTAGCATCACTAATAAGAAACACACCTAGATGAGAATTAGATAACAAAAAGATAATTTAATCGAGGTACTATTATTTCATTTCATTACATAACCAACATTAGTCATCTTTATTATTAATTCAAAATGAACACCTATCCACTACTTGATAAAACTTATCATATTAATATCCAACAATATATTCTTTTAAAGCACCCAACTAAATATTCCTATGATAATTTTCCATTATGAAATACAATCATGCATTTAACCACTTAGCTTTATCCATTTAAACATTAGTGCATCCTTACAAATGCATCCATACTAAAATCCCTATTAAACCAACCTCTTAATTGAGAGTTTAAAATATATTTTCAAAATATGCAAGCATTGTTGATATGTGTCGATTGACCATGCAAAGTATTGTACACTCGTAATTCATATATGTATGTGCATACATACATACATACATACATACATACATACATACATACATATGGGTGAACTCATAGTAATGGTTCCCACTTTTTTGCCACTTTTGACATTGAGATGTACATTTTTAAAATAATCTTCAACTTCCGAGAACTTTAACTTTTAAAATATTAAAAATTTGAAGATGATGTAAATTAGTGATTTCTAGCATTTTGTTTGTAGATTCTATATACAGTTTTTTCAAATTTTTTTGAAGGATTTTTTAATAAATTTTCCATCTCCCTCGAAAAGTAGTTTTTTACAACAAACTACATTTTTTAAGAGTGATGTGCCTCCCAAAATGCATAACTTTTTTTTCTATAAATGATAAAAACTCAATTCTTTCAAATTTTGGTTTGTAACATCAATATCCAAGGCTTGCATTTGGTTTTATAGTGATATGTTCAATATTTTTTATTTTATAAAGTTTTGAAGTCTGACTAGTCATAATTCAAACATAGGTTTACGTTTGAACACATAACTTGTTCTATATAAATCGAAATTCAATTTTTTTTTTTGTTAGAAAAAAGACATCAAAACAAGGGGCATAGATATTTTTCAGAATTTTTTTGAATTAGTTTCTTATTTTTCCCAATGCGTTGAACAGAGAAGTTCATGTTCGGTGAAAAACCAATTTTCCATAAAATTAAAAAAACAAGAACATAATAAATTCAAAATATAACAAAATTATACTCGTTGGAAAGCTTGCTTCGAGTACTACCATCTAATATTTTTGGGTTATCAAAATTATTTCATTTGTGCATTGAACTATTTCATTTGTGCATTGAACCAGAGCTCCAAAGTCATTAATTCTTCAGAACTCTGAAATTTTTTGGGAGAAACCCTTAATTTGCGGGTTCGAACGAACACGAGTTCGAGCGAATTGGGTTCACTCGAACCAATGAGCTCGATTTTGGCACACACATTTTTGTAACTGTCATGTTCAAGTGAACCCAACAATTTTTAACTATCAGCTTTCATTCGAACTCTAGCCGATGCATTTTTTGTATTTTTTTTCATTTGTGGAATCATATAAATGTCCATAATTTTTTTTGCTTTTTATCACCCAAATGATTAAAATAATTCGCATTTTTGGATGAGAGAAGACATTTGAAAATTATTTTGAAGGCAATAATTTGAAGGTTTTTTGTAAAAGCATGGGGAACAAGAAGAGAAGGCAAAATAAGACTTCAAGGAATTATTCTCTCGAAATGGAAGAAAGATATTGAGAACAAAGAAGACAAAGATATCATGATGCAAGTATGTATTTTTAATTTTATTTCTATTTAATTTAATATGTATTACGTATCAATTAATTAGAATTCAATATTTTTATCTAATATTTTTAATAGGATTAAAAATAATTTTGTTTTAATTGGAAAACATAATTAATTTGAGCTAATACATGTGTATTTACAAATTTCAAATTCCATCAACTTGCTTGTTGTGTAATTGCATTTTTCTCCTATATAACTAAGTTCATTTATAATAGATAAGACCTATTAAGTCATAAAATTAATAAGATCTATTATGTCATAATTTCTAGGTTCTAAATTATATATATTGAATATTTAATCTACATGTACAAGTAATTTCATGTGATAGGTCCTTTAATATCACATAATATATCTGTCTTAAGGGTAGTTAAGTATATTAATTGTGAAATATTTTTTCAAATGTGGTCATATTGATTTTAATAATAAGGCCTATTAGGACTATTACATTGATTACAGGTCTTAAATGTGACTTAAATTTATAACCTATTAAACATGTTGAATAATTTAGGTGAACTATTTATATTCAACTTCACGTACATGCAAAAAAATTTCAGATTAGGAGGTCTATTATGCAATAATAGGTCTTAAATATACACACATGTGACAAATTATAGTCCACTTACATTATGGTCCATAACAAATTAATATGAGGTCACCTAAGTTATCGTATGCATGCATCAAAATATTTGTACTTTTAATTTTCAAAATTGGAATTTCTAATTTATCAAAATTTTATTTTATGTGTTAAATTAGTGCTCAAAATTAGAGATTGAACTTTAATCCTAACCTGAGAACAAATTGAACTTTAAACCTAAACAGGTAATTTAATTAGAGTTATAACAATAAGGTCCTGAAAGTAATTAAATTTAATAAACCAAATTGAATGGGCTAATTTTAACATGTAAATCTTTAAGCCAAATTCACCCCTATTCTTAATCCTAATTGAATAATCTCTGATTAATTCAAGAACCTTACACAAACTCTTAAATTATGTGCAGAACGAGCAAACGAACCTGTTGAAGAACACAATATAGTTGATGAACATAGGGAGGAGATTTTACAAGTTGAACCAATGGAGACCTTTGAAGGAGAGGGGTCAGGCTCCTTACCTCCTACCACTGATATGGATGAGCATATTGTGGATCTAGCTAAATAGGTGAAGAGAAATATTTCTTATAAAATTTTAGATCATTTACTTGAAATGGATGTGGATGAGTTGAAACGTCTTAGTGAAGAACCTAGACATACTAAAAGGAGGTCAATGAATAAAAGTGGAAAAGAAATAATGTCGCATTTCAACAATGTTGATACAACACTAGAAAAAGCTCAATTGTTATCAATTGTACTTACTCATAAAGACTTAATAGATCCAATGAAATTGTTGGGTATAGATACAACAAGTCAAAAGAGGAAATCTTCTTAGCTACAAAAATCTATTGTTGATAATGTTAAGAAAGCTTTGGTGAATATTGGTAAAAAATTTTGAAAACTAGATAAGACGATTTCAAGAAGAGTGATGTTGACATCTTTAGTAAATGAAAGATTGCCTCAAAAAAGACAAATCTCTTCACTGTCATCTGAGTTTGGTTTTAGTAGAAGGACAAAATCTAAATATGTTAAAAGGAGAAAGATTTTGGATGATACTACCTTAGAAGGGAATTGGGCAATTACGTGTAGAGCTCCTCGTTCTGATAGAATTGAAGATGTTGTTAGGAACTTTGTGACAAGTTTTTGGAATGATAATACTCACCCTTCATTAAATAGTAGAGATGTTATCAAGCAAAGGATTGGTCTTGATCATTATGATCTCCATGTAAAACATTGGATAGACACAACAAAACATGAATTGTATGTATTGTTTACTAAAACAAACCCTCATATAAAGATTGGACAAACCATGTTTGAACAGTTAAGGCCATATTATGTGAAGTTAAACAAAGTTTTCAAAACTTGTTGTTGTCGTTATCACATTGAATTTGACTTGTACTATCAGGTGTTTCGAAAGATTAGAGAAGATAATGATGGTTATGAAAATGCTCCTCCTAAATGAACAAGTCAATTCATAGCATCCATCTTATGTGATAAATCAGATGATAATGCAACCAGTCAAATAAATTGCATAAGAGGAATTTGTGGAACATGTGGGGACTTGGCTAAATTGCCTTTGAGAGATGAAGATATTGACATGAGGAATATGGTAAATTGCAAGAGTTACAAGTACAAAAAATTTGAAACAAAATTTGGAAAGGAATCTACAAGACTAGATTATGTAGAAGAGGAAATACCTATTGGAACATTTATGGAAAATTTTCATAAGTTGATAAAACCATACATATGCCATGGTTTTTTTGCCAAGTGGCAAGTAGAACAATTTAAAAGATTAAGAGACACTTTCCCACTTGGAACTATTCTATCTGTAGTTGACTTCGCAGAGAATTACTCTTTTGCACATCAAAAAGAGATTCAATCAGAGTATTACTTTTCAAAGCAAATCACTATTTTCATGCATGTGTGTTATCGACATGCACAGATGAATTTGGATGGTGTTGATAGTACATTTGAAAATCATGTCATTGAGAAAGAGTACCACTTCTATATCAGTGATGATAAGGAGCATGCCACACTTTTTGTACAACATTGCTTTAAGAAGTTTTTTGAATATTTGAAAGATAGAGGCATAACAATAGTTAAACATTTTGTTTGGTCTGATGGATGTGTGGCACAATTCAAATCTTCAAGGCCATTTTATGCACTATGTAGATATCATTGAAATGAAAAAATACCACATGTTTGGAGTTTTTTTGAGAGTGGTCATGGAAAGGGTGAACATGATGGTGCAGGTCCTTGTATCAAACGTGCTCTAAGAAAGCATCAAATAAAGTACATAGGAGAACGTATAGAAAATGCACATGATGTTGTTGAATGGTGTAAGAAACACTTTGAGCAACCTAATTATCCTAGGGAATCATCATCAAGAACATATAAGCCCATTCCATATAGAGTTTTTTGGGAGATAACCGGTACGTGTTCTCTTTTAGTATTTTATTTAATTTTTTTTAATTTAACAACTTGATCTACATGTACATTCTTGTACACATGTACATTTTGCAGATGTGGATAGAAAATCAATGCATGGATGCAAGAGTGTGGAGAGGACAAGATCTTTGCATTGTGTCATGAGTACAGATAATCGCCCATGGACATTATACACTAGGGATTATTCATGTTTTTGTTCTAAATGCATTTTCGAAAACTATGTTGATTGCAAGAACCGAGAGCTTGGATATGTTAGTGAATGGAAAATGGTGCCACTAGATGTTTCTGACACATACGAGGATTCAAATGAGGATGAAAACTTTGAAGACATTCCTTTGATTTTTGGTGATTACGATCATATTTCAGGATTGATTAAAAAAGGTACATACATGATGTACACATGTAAACATTTCCTTAAAAATGACATATAACTTAGAATTTATTTAACTTGTGTCAAATTGCAGGAGTTATTTTTGCAGTCATAGCAGAAGATGGAAATATAGAAGGTGTTAGTTATTATTTATTGCATTGCACAGAAGAGAGAAAGAAGTTATCAAAATCTGAGATGAGTGATGGAATGTCATTTCCCACAGGTTTGAGTTCTGATTTGAATATGTACATATACAAATCGCTTATGTGAAATTTTTTAATTTCTCACGTTTCTTATATACATGTACATGTAGGATCAGTTGTAGTGCAAGGGACATATTTCAAACAAGTTAAAATTGTTCAACATGGGATTCATTTCGCTGAATACCAAATTGACAACAAGGTATATCAGTAGAGTCACTTGGTCATTGTTGTTGGCCTAATTCTTCAAACAGTTCCACATCGAGGGCGGTCTCAAAAGTGGAGACTAGATAGTGAAGATCATGAAAAAATATTAAGTGTTATTGAAGAGCGTTGTGAACCACTTGATGTGGTATGAACTATATATACATTTAGTAATCCACATGAATTGAATTTTATTGTAAGTTCAAGATAAATTCTAGATCTCAAGTAACTTGTTTTGAAACTAAAGGATAAATAATTTTTTAAGTTTATTTATACATTATATCAAATTAGGATGTATTTAAATGTGCATGTTTAATTGTATGTAATTGTATTTGTATTTAATTAAAAAATGCATATTTAAATTAGAATGTAATATGTACATTTGTAAAATTGATATTTAATATTGAATTAGGACATGTACATGTTGTGAACTATTTAACTACAATATACATACCTAGAAGCTCACATACCTACAATATACATACCTATGTAATATACATGTACTAGATGTGAACTATTCAATACATGACCTATTAAGTTTAGTTTGTTCATTTCATACATACTATTTTGTTTGAAAATCTTGAAACATGTATAATCATACATACTCTTTTACATTTGAAAATCATTTCATGTATTTAAATCTAATCTAATCAAACATGTATAAATCTAATTAATACAATCAAGATAAATTCTAGATCTCAAGTAACTTGAACATTTGAAACTAAAGGATAAATATTTTTTAAGTTTATTTATACATTATATCAAATTAGGATGTATTTAAATGTACATGTTTAATTGTATGTAATTGTATTTGTATTTAATTAAAAAATGCATATTTAAATTAAAATGTAATATGTACATTTGTAAAATTGATATTTAATATGGAATTAGGACATGTACATGAACTGTGAACTATTTAACTACAATATACATACCTAGAAGCTCACATACCTACAATATACATACCTATGTAATATACATACCATGTGAACTATTCAATACATGACCTATTAAGTTTAGTTTGTTCATTGCATACATACTCTTTTGTTTAAAAGTCATTTCATGTATTTAAATCTAATCTAATCAAATGTATGTATGAATCTAATACAATCAAGATAAATTCTAGATCTCAAGTAGTTACTTGTTTTGAAACTAAAGGATAAATATTTTTTAAGTTTATTTATATACATTATATCAAATTAGGATATATTTAAATGTGCATGTTTAATTGTATGTAATTGTATTTGTATTTAATTAAAAAATGCATATTTAAATTAGAATGTAGTATGTACATTTGTAAAATTGATATTTAAAATGGAATTAGGACATGTACATGAACTGTGAACTATATAACTACAATATACATACCTAGAAGCTCACATACCTACAATATACATACCTATGTAATATACATACCATGTGAACTATTCAATACATGACCTATTAAGTTTAGTTTGTTCATTTCATACATACTCTTTTGTTTGAAAATCAAACATGTATTTAAATCTAATCTAATCAAACATGTATAAATCTAATATAATCAAACATGTATAATCTGATCAAACACAAACCAGGTATAAAGTATAATCTAGAGTCTAAACAAGTCGTTGTACATGCATGAAATATACAATCTAATCAAACATGTATTTAAATCTAATTTAATCAAACATCATGTACATAAATCTAGAATATAATCAAACATGTATAAATATAATATAATCAAACATGTATAAAACTTATAAAGTATAATCTAGAGTCCAAACTCCATGTATAAAGTATAAAGTATAATCTAGAGTCAAACACAAACCAGGTATAAAGTATAATTTAGCTCGTCTAAACTCCATGTATGTGCATGAATATATATAATATGAAAGTATATAAAAAGATAAATGTTAATGAGCTATAAAGTCTGGAGCAAATCAATAGGGATCATGTCAGCTACGAACTGAGTGACCATCTGAGGGGGAGTCCTGCAAAAGTAAAATTTATTTAAATATTAAATATAATATATCTATCTCTCTAGACATGCATGTACATCAAATATATATACCAAAAACCATAACTAACCTATACACTAATAGCAAATACCTACTGTGCAAAGTATAATGGAATCTAGTTGCTATTAGCATAACGACCATGGGCTGCTAAGAATCATGGGTAAATCAGTGATGCAACCTGTGGGTCGATACATCTGGTAACCTGATATCCCCTCACCTTACTCTTCTCCTGATATTGTGGGAAGCATCTCTCCTTGATGGTCTCCTTCAAGACCACCGCCACCACATCAACAAAAGAATGAGGACCCCTCACCTCACTCCTCAACTGTCTATATATATCCTCTATAACCTCAGGTGAGAATGAGGTATGAGATACTAAGCGGTCCCTCAATGTCTGCAAACTATCAAAAATGGACGTGCACGTACTCTTGTACACGCCATTAGTATGAGGGTCATCTAGTATGGCCCTCAACCTATGCAACTCCCGATCACTGTAATGAAAAATAGTAGCAATGTCGAGCAAGGGGGGATCCTGTTGTGGAGGATCTTGCTGTGGTGGCTCCTAATGTGGAGCCTGCATAGGTGGATCCTGATCAGGAGCCTGCGAAGGTGGATCCTGATCAGGAGCTTGCGAAGGTATATCCTGGGATGCCATCTATCTAGGTACATGTCATAAAGTTAAAATAAATACGTAAGAAGAGAGAGAGATCATTTTCATGAGAGAGAGAGAGAGAGAGATTATATACATATAAATCTTCATGAGAAAGAGAGATCATTTTCATTTTCAAAAAATACATGTAAAAATTTCAAATATTTCAGTGAGAGAGAAAGAGAACATATATTTCAGAGAGATAGAGAGATCTAACACGTGTACATATTTAAATCTTTGACATACATAAAAAATTCAAGAATAGAGAGATCTAAAACGTCATATGTTAGGACACTATATTATCCTAAGGGGAATGTCATATGTACAGTAGGATGTTATAAGGGGTCATATGTGACCTACTAAGGGGTCACATATGTGTTAATGCATGCATGACCCCTTAGGACCACATACGACCCCTTAAGACACTATGTGATGAACTAAGGGGTATGTCGTTCACACTAGGATTTTACAAGGGGTCATATGTGGTTCTAACAACATATGACCCCTTAGGACACTATATGATCCTAAGGGGAATGTCATATGTATAGTAGGATGTTATAAGGGGTCACGCATGTGTTAATGTATGTTGACCCCTTAGGACCACATATGACCCCTTAAGATACTATGTGATGGACTAAGGGGTATGTCGTTCAAACTAGGATTTTATAAGGGGTCATATGTGGTTCTAACCACATATGACCCCTTAGGACACTATATGATCCTAAGGGGAATGCCAAATGTACAGAAGGATGTTATAAGGGGTCATAAGTGACCTACTAAGGGGTCACGCATGTGTTAATGCATGTGTGACCCCTTAGGACAACATACGACCCCTTAAGACACTATGTGATGGACTAAGGGGCATGTCATTCACACTAGGATTCTATAAGGGGTCATATGTGGTTCTAACCACATATGACCTCTTAGGACACTATATGATCTTAAGGGGAATGTCATATGTACAGCAGGATGTTATAAGGGGTCATATGTGACCTACTAAGGGGTCACACATGTGTTAATGTATGTTGACCCCTTAGGACCACATAAGACCCCTTAAGATACTATGTTATGGACTAAGGGGTATGTCGTTCACACTAGGATTTTATAAGGGGTCATATGTGGTTCTAACCACATATGACCCCTTAAGACACTATATGATCCTAAGGGGAATGTCATATGTATAGTAGGATGTTATAAGTGGTCATATGTGACCTACTAAGGGGTCACGCATGTGTTAATGCATGAGTGACCCCTTAGGACAACATACGACCCCTTAAGACACTATGTGATGGACTAAGGGGTATGCCATTCATACTAGGATTCTATAAGGGGTCATATGCGGTTCTAAGGGGTCATGCATATGTTATAACACATGCATGACCCCTCAGGACCACATATGACCCCTTATGACACTATGTGATCCTAAGGGGAATGTCATATGTATAGTAGGATGTTATAAGGGGTCATATGTGACCTACTAAGGGGTCACACATGTGTTAATGCATGTGTGAACCCTTATGACCACATATTCAATCCCTTAGGACACATAGGAAATGTCATATGTATAGTAGGATGTTATAAGGGGTCACATGTGACCTACTAAGGGGTCACACATGTGTCAATGCATGCGTGACCCCTTAGGACCACATACGACCCCTTAAGACACTATGTTATGAACTAAGGGGTATGTCATTCACAATAGGATTTTATAAGGGGTAATATGTGGTTCTAACCACATATGACCCCTTAGGACACTATATGATCCTAAGGAGAATGTCATATGTATAGTAGGATGTTATAAGGGGTCATATGTGACCTACTAAGCGGTCACGCATGTGTTAATGCATGTGTGACCCCTTAGGACAACATACGACCCCTTAAGACACTATGTGATGGACTAAGGGGTATGTCATTGACACTAGGATTCTATAAGGGGTCATGCATATGTTATAACACATGCATGACCCCTCAGGACCACATATGACCCCTTATGACACTATGTGATCCTAAGGGGAATGTCATATGTATAGTAGGATGTTATAAGGGGTCATATGTGACCTACTAAGGGGTCACACATGTGCTAGTGCATGCGTGAGCCCTTAGGACCACATATTCAACCCCTTAGGACACATAGGAAATGTCATATGTACAGTATGATGTTATAAGGGGTCACACGTGTCAATGCATTCATGACCCCTTAGGACCACATATGACCCCTTAAGACACTATGTGATGAACTAAGGGGTATGTCATTCACACTAGGATTTTATAAGGGGTCATATGTGGTTCTAACCACGTATGACCCCTTAGGACACTATATGATCCTAAGGGGAATGTCGTATGTATAGTAGGATGTTATAAGGGGTCATATGTGACCTACTAAGGGATCACGCATGTGTTAATGCATGCGTGACCCCTTAGGACAACATACAACCCCTTAAGACACTATGTGATGGACTAAGGGGTATGTCGTTTACACTAGGATTTTATAAGGGGTCATATGCGGTTCTAAGGGGTCATGCATATGTTATAACACATGCATGACCCCTCAGGACCACATATGACCCCTTATGACACTATGTGATCCTAAGGGGAATGTCATATGTATAGTAGGATGTTATAAAGGTTCCTATATGACCTACTAAGGGGTCACGCATGTGTTAATGCATGTGTGACCCCTTAGGACCACATACGACCCCTTAAGACACTATGTGATGGACTAAGGGGTATGTCGTTCACACTAGGATTTTATGAAGGGTCATATGCAGTTGTAATGGGTCATGCATGTGTTAAGACACTATTTGATGGACTAAGGGGTATGTCATTCACACTACAATTTTATAAGGGGTCATATGTGGTTCTAAGGGGTCACACATGTGTTATAACACATGCATGACCCCTTAGAACCACATATGACCCCTAAGGACACTAGATGTGATCCTAAAGGGAATGTCATACATGTACACTACTATGTTATATGTGATCCTCTATGACCTCCTAAGGGAACGTATAGTGTCCTATGTGGTCTTAAGGGGTCATGTTGTGCATGTAATAGGATGTGAAAATGGGTCACATTGTAGAGGAAATTTATTTTTTCTAATTTGTTTAAATTTGTTATCTAAATTTTCTAATGTTTATTTAAATTAATTTTTCTAATGTTTTTCTTTTTTTGCTAATGTTTTTCTAAGTTCTGATTTACTACAGGTTAGTTTTCTATGTTTTTCATAACAATTTTTTAAAATGTTGAAAAAAATATACATCTATACAATTATGTAATTTTAAAAACAAATTGACACATTTCAATCAAAACATTAAATTATCAAACATTTTTCTAAAATAATGAAAAACAATAAATTATCAAACATTTTTCTAAAATAATGAAAACCAATAAATTATCAAACATTTTTCTAAAATGTTGAAAAACAATAACTATATACAATTATTTAATTAAAAAAATAAATTAACAAACAAATTATTTACAAATTTAATAAAAAAAGACATTATTAAATCAAACAAAGGGTTATTTTGTGCACCTGATATAACAAAGGCCGAAAAATGAAATAGGAAAGATGCTAACTACTGTAGACAAAGCTCGGTGACGTGATGCTGACGACTGGTTCGATCCAACCCCCACCAGATAGAAAAAGTCAAATTTGATAATGACCTTTTAACTGCCATTTTCGATATTTATAAATTTTTTAAAAAAACCCTAACCGCAAAGGGTTCGAGCGAATGGGGGGGTTTGAGCGAACCCATTAAAATATTAATATTTAATTGGTTCCCTCGAACCCAAAACTTGCCTGATGTTCGAGCGAACCCAAGTGAAAAGTTTGGTTCGCTCGGACTCCCAAGGGTAGTCCGAGCGAACATTTCCATATCGCTCGAACACGGGCAAATCCGAAATTCCCACTTTCACCAAATTCCTTCGTTGGCAAAAGTGGGAAACAACTTTGTGAATTCACCCATATATACATAAATGCATATATATATATATATATATATATATATATATATATATATATATATATATACATACACATACATATATACATATACATGTACATATACATATATACATATGTGTTCATATACATATATATACATATATGTACATATATACATATATACATATATACATATATGTGTATATGTCTATATATATGTTTATATATGTATTTAAATATGTGTATATATGTACATATGTGTATATATATGCACATATATAGTACATACATGCATACATACACACACATATATATGTGTGTGTGTGTGTGTGTTTGTGTTTGTATATTATATATACATACATACATATATATGTGTGTGTGTGTGTGTGTGTGTGTTTGTATATTATATATACATACATATAAATATATATATGTATGTACATATATGTATACATGTATATGTATGTATGTACATACATACATACATACATACATACATACATATATGGACAGTGGAACTACCACCCAAACATGTGGCCCAAAAGGGGACCACCCCTCTATGCTAGGAGATAGTAATAAGGCCCTAAAGAGAACCACAATATAGCATCACATGGCCTACCATGTACATCAGATACTCACATAAGGCATAAACATATAGCTATGACTCCACAAGAATGATCCAAGAAAAACCAACACAAGACTAAACACTAGTGAACATAAGGGAAGAGTATCATCGCATAGCTGGTATGGATTATCCTGACTGGCCTCCATAGGCCCCGACCCCCATCTTGGGTTATCCTATAGCCTCTCTAGAACCCCCGACCCCCATCCATGACTCATGCAGACCCAACAAACCTTTCATGAGGACAAGGTGGTTGATTTTTCCATCCTAGGCCTTCCCATTGCATCCTAAGTCTATATGAGAAATCAACCATGAGCGGGCCATAATTAATCTTTATTAATATTTTAACCACCCAAACCCCAAATAGAATATTAGGTTATCACTTAATTATCCAACTTCCGACAGGTTATCCTCATGGTCACTTTGGGCCTTAGCCCCCACTCGAAAGCCATTCTTCCTTATGACACTACACAACCTCCAAATAAACCCAAGGCAAAACACAAAATCTAACCATTCACATGGAGTTCAAGAAAAATTGAAGAAACATACTTGGCTACACAAACCCTCTACCGAGGTGTAACCCACTAGAGGCATGATACATACAAATTGGTCTATTCAAAGACAATTCCACAACATGGATATAGAAAGAACAACTACAATCAACACTTAACCACTTAACTTGCACGATCGACTCGAATTCAACAACATACCAACATAAACACAAGAATGACTCTTTTAAAATAAAAACCAAAATCCTCCAATCAGAGTTAATATCCAAAAAGGTTTCATTTGCACACTAAACATATATCAATTTTAAGGAATCATAGAGACAATTCAAGAATATAATTAAAAGATATTTTTATCCCACTATAACTCTTTCAATTAAATAAAGTAATTATTATAGTTGCCAGGGGGCGAAATAGGTGACATTTTGCAAGTTAGGGTTTCATGACATAATTTTAGTTGGGAAGAGGATGCCCTTGGTGACCCTTTGCCTCCCTTGGATCCTTTTGGTTTGCAGAGTGATCACATTCCACAGTGGGTTTTTCCGAATGGGAAATGGGTTGATGTGCTCGCTTCATAAAAGAATAATTGGCATCAAAGGAACTTTGGGTGGTTGAGGTCTAATTATTTAGAGGGATTTTTTCATCCTCAGAAAAAGTTTGTAGCATGCTCTAATTTGAGGCCCTCTTAGGTTTTACCTACAAATTATTGAAGAATTGGGGGGTCTGGAAGTAACCCTAGAGGCAAGTCTGGTTCTGCTAAGGTGGTGATGGATAATCCTAGAGGGGTTTCACGGCCAACCATGACGTTACCTCCCATTATGAACAAGGAAAAGCCCTTAGGTAAGGAGCCCTTGATAGATAAGGTTTGGCTACCGATACCTTGAATTTCTATTGTTGAAGCTCCATTTGATAAAAAGGCTAGGGACCTGCATTCTTTGGCGGTGTTAATTCAGGTTTAGGGTGATAACATTTTTCTCTCAAGCTTCACTATAAGATTCGTTCCCTCTGGTATGGCATGCTTTACTTTTAGGTTTTTTCTTTGAGCTCTTTAATTGTTATCTTTGATTCTACAGATGCTAAACAATAGGCTCTGGTTAAACCATTCTTTTGGCTTGGTCGTAATTTAATTTTTTTTGAAAATTGGAAGCCTTTTTTTTCTACTTCACAAGACATTGTTAAAGCTATCCCTATTTGATTCTCATTTCCCAAGCTTCCCTATGAATTTTCTGACCAAGACATATTGCAAATAATCGGGGATTCCTTTGGGAAATTTATTCATTCACAATTGGTTTTTGAGAATGGAGTTTTTAGGGTTAAAATCTGTGTTTATGTTTCTTCATCCTTTGTGGTTCCTTGTAATTATAATTTAAAATCTATTGATGGGTTTTGGCGATAGTGTATTGTTTGAGACTTTGAGTGGTTTGTTAAGTCTTCTATGGTTATAGATTTTGTTTTATTTGCTTCCCTCAAGGTTTTGTCATTCGGAGATAAGGTTCAGCCTTCAAATTTTGTCAATTTAAATTTTGAAAACCTTGATTATAATGTTGAGAAAGAAAATCGTGTTCCCATTAATATTCACCTTGGGTGTTTGTCGAAAACACCTAATCCTCAAGGGGTTTCTATTCTGACTTCCATCCCTATTTGGGATGCAATTTTCCCTTCAGTGGATGAGCATAATGTTGAGGGGATGGTGGGATTAGGCTCTCCTTTAGTATCTCCCAATGAGGGGCATTTGGCTATGAACTCTACTAGTCTTCCTCTAAATGATGCTGACCCTTTGGTTAATGGATTTGACACTTCATTTCTTCTTGATGAGGGTTTAATTTCCAAAGTTCAGAGGCTGGTTTCATAAAATAACATTAATTTGAATTCTGACGTTACTGATAAGGTGGTATATGCGATTGATTAGGATTTGGTCAAATTGAACTCATCTTTAGTTATCCCCCTGACCTACAATCCATTTGAAATTATCTCTTCAAACAAAGTCCAGAATTGTGGGAATGCTTTGTTTGTGGTCAATAATGTGGAATTTGACCCTGATATTAATAATCTGTTGGTTCAGTTTCTATTGTCTCCTTCCTCTCCTACTACTTCTCCTACTAAGCGAGGTAGGAAGACGAACGCTTTTTATACACAGTTAGAAATAGATGCTAGTATCCAGTCTGTGTCTGGGTTCTGGTTCAATCAAAAGGAAAACAAAATTTAGCCCTCCTTTTACCAAGTCAGTTGCCTCCAAACATAGCCTCCAAGCTCCATTTGGAGCAGGCATTATTGGTTTTGATAATGCAGTTGATAAGAGGGGAGATATTGTCTCCCCTTGAGAGAAGCGAATGTCATTTATTGGAATGTTAGGGGCTTAAATGCCCCTAACAAAAGATACTTCATTAAGTCACAATTAGACTTAATGAAGTGTGATGTTTTAATGTTGTAAGAGACTAAGTTAAGTATGTAGGGTGCTGAATCTTTATTTTCTAAATGGAAATTGTGGAAATTTTGTCTTTATTCTAGGGGTCTGGCTATTATTTTGAATGTGGCTTCTACTGAGTTATCTTTGGTTGTTTTTGCTCCTTTATAGATGTTGGCTTTGGTAAAGAGTAGGGATTTGAATGTCAAGTTCTAGTTATTTAATGTTTATGGTCCAATGTCTATAGTGGGGAAAAGAGCTATTTGGGACTCTCTATCTATTGCCTCCTCTCCTCTCCAAGGCTAGTTTATGGGTTTTTGTGGTAATTTTAATGGCATTACTTGTGATGATGATAAAATTGGGGCTATTCTACTGAATAAGTGTATTATGGTTGATTTTATAGCTTTGATTCATAATAATGTTTTGATTGATTGTAAAACTCTGAATGGTCCTTTTACTTGGACAAATATGAGGAAATATTTTTCGCAGATTGCTGAAAGGCTTGATCGATTTTTGATTTATGATAATTGGATCACTTCATATGTGGATGTTGTTGCTATGGTATTGCCCAATTCTAGATCTGATCATTTTCCTGTTATGTTGTCTATTTTTGAGGATAGAGCTCTTGGGAAGTCTTCGTTTAAATTTGAGCCTATGTGGTTTAGAGATCCTTCTTTTCTAATGCTCTTATAATCTTGGTGGGTGTCGACCCCTTTTATTTCTAAAACTAGAATGTTTTGATTTGTCAAAAAGATCTCCTTTGTTAAAGAAAAAATTAAGTCTTGGAATGTCTTGCATTTTAAAAACATTTTCTCAGAGAAGGATAGGATCCAAGAAGAGCTCAACATTTTAAATTCCATGGTTATGAGAATTGGGATGGATTCTACTATCTTTGATAAACATAAATTGTTAAATTCTCAGCTTGAGAAAGTTCTCTCTCTCGAGGAAATATATTGATGATAGGAATCTAGGGACCTATGGCTTACTGATGGAGATAGGAACAATAAATTTTTCCATTCATCCACTAAATTAAAATGACAGTGGAATAGGATTTCTTGTAGTCAAAATCCTGAAGGGGTTTTCCTTTCGGAGGAGAAGGATATTGCCATTGAGGTTGTTTGTTTCTTCAAATATTTGCTAATTGAGGAATCTTCTATTTTTTATGATAGCTTTTCTTTGGCTATCCATAAACTTATATCTGATGAGGATAATAACATTCTTATGGCTCCTTTTTCTTCTTAGGAAGTTAAGGAGGTTGTCTTTTCCATGGCACTTAGCTTGATAAGGCCCTCGGACCTGATGGTTTTACTGCTAATTTTTTCAAAAGTGTTGGTCTTTTCTTGGGGAATAACTTCCTCTTGTTTTAGAGGAGGCAAGGTGTAATAGACCTATTTTGAAGGAATTAAATACAACTCTTATTGCCACCATTCCTCAATCAGAGAATCTTGAGTCTTTTGTTGATTTCTGCCCAATTGCATTATGTAATACTTTATATAATATTATCACTAAAGAGATCTCTGTGTGACTTGCCAAGCTTATTCCTAAGATTGTTTCAGGTGAGCAGGGTGGTTTTGTCCCGAGTAGGGAGATGACGGAAGGTGCTATTGTGGCTCATGAGATTTTGCATTATATCTCCCATCTTTCTATTTCTACCATGATTATTAAATTAGATATGATGAAGGCTTATGATAGGGTTAGTTTTCAATCTCTCTCTTATGTGCTTAAAATATTTGGGTTTGGGGTAAAGTGGGTGAAATGGATCTATGCATGTATTTCTACTGCTAGGTTTTCTATGATTTTTAATGGTTCCCCGTATGTTTTTTTTCTTCTTCCAGAGGTATTAGGCAAGGGGACCCTTTGTCTCCTTTCTTGTTTATTATTTTGGATGCTAGGGATAAAGGTCTTTGGAAGGTAATTGGTATTCCACATATGGTTGTTAATCATTATCATTGTCTTTTTGCTAATGATACGTTATTGTTTGGTCATGCCACTATGGGTGAAGTAAAGGTTATTAGTAGGATGATTAGGGAGTACTCTAATTTCTCTTGTCAAAAGGTAAATAGTGCTAAATCTAATATTTTCTTTCTTAATGTTTCCCCTTTGGTGCAATCAATATTGACACATTTTTGGGGTTTCTCTATTGGTCAATTCCCTTGTAAGTATTTGGGGATTCCATTTTTCACTGGGTCTGAGAAGCAAAATTTTTGGGAAATAATTTTTGCTTCTGTTTCCTCAAGGGTTCTCTCTTGGTCTCACAAATGGCTCTCTTTTTCAAGAAAGATTGTTCTTATTAAGACTATTTTAAATGTGGTTCCTATTTATTTGTTGTATGTTTTAAAGGTTCCCAAGAAATCAGTTGCTAATTTACAGTCAATCCTGAAGTCTTTTTTGTAGAATGATAGTATAAATAACAGGGCTCACATCCTTTTGTTAGCTTTGGATAAGGGTTGTTCTTAGAAAGATAGGGGTGGTGCAGGGATTAGGGACTTAAGTAAATAAAATTTGGCTTTAGGAGCTAAATTAGTTTGGAAATTATATAAGCAACCCTCTTATAAGTGGGCATCTATTTTATTTGCACAATACTTAAGAAATCATTCCAAGGAGATGATCTTTACTGCTTCCTCGCTTCCTAAGGGTTATGCAATTTGGTCTGTTATTCTTCCTAGTTTATCTTAGCTTGTACATAATGGTCAAAAAGCTATATTTTGGGAGGAAGTTTGGAATGTTTTCTCTGCTCTGACTAGTCTGAGAGATTGGTCGTCTCTTATGTCTCTTTTAAAATCTTCTTGGGGTTTGTTTGTGGCTGATTATTTTTTTGTGGATTCCTTAGGGCTTGTCCCTATTGCCAGATGATAGAGTCTCTTCTAGTTGATCAAGAGCTCAAATCTTCTTTTCTTGAGGAATTATGTAAGCGTCAATTGCTCTATTTTGACATTGATGATGAGTTTATTTGGGTTCATTCAAAATCTAGGGAGTATTCAGTTAAGGATGGATATAAATATTTGTCTGCTAATTGTAGGCGGGAGGTTTTGCCCTATTGGTTGCTTTTGCATGTTGTCTGTCTTCCAAAGGCCTGGTCTTTTGCTTGGTTATTTGTCCAAGATAAAGTTCTCATGGGTATGAGGTTGGTTAGGCTTGGTATCACTATTGTTTTTCCACGTGTCCTGTGTGGAAGGTCATTAGAATCAGCTGATCATCTTTTTCTTCATTGTCGTTTTGCTTCTCAATGCTAGTACTGGTTGTTTAAGAAATTAAATTGGTCTGCAGCTTTATGTGGGGATCTTCTGTCTCAATTTATGGGTTGGCCACTGTTATGTTCATCTTCTTTTTATGCTTGTGTATGGATAATTTCCCCTTCTATTCTGATTTGGAAGATTTTGCTAGAAAGGAATAATAGAATTTTTAGGAAACATTCTTCCTCTTTATCAGATGTACTCTTCCATATTGAGAAATACATCTCAGAATTTACTTTGGCCTTTATTTATAAAGGCCTTAGCCCTAAATGCATTTTTACTTCATGGGATAGTTGGGTCATTAGGCATTGGCCAACTTTGCATTTTCTTTCTATGTAAGGGGCCATTTCTAAGAAAAGGTCTCCCCCAATTTATAGAAAAGAAGTGGTTTGGTTACCCCCCTCCTTCAAAATACAAATTAAACTTTGATGGGGCTTCTTGAGGCAATCCAAGGAAGTCTACCATTGGGGTGGTAGTTTCAGATGATAAGTCCAGAGTCATCAAAGCCGAGTGTCAGTGTATTCCTGTTAGGACAAATAATATGGCAGAGTTGCACGCTCTGTCTGTTGGGCTTGATTTACGTCTTTCATTACACGTCTTAGATGTGGTGATGGGCTTGTTTATGCAATCACAAATTTCTCTTCTAACTCTTGGCATCTAAAATATTGGTTGAACAAGGTTCTATTGCAGCTTGAGTTCTTTAATTTTTTCTCTATTTCTCATTGTTATAGGGAAGCTAATACTGTTGCGGATTTCTTGGCAAATAAGGCCTTAATTGAAAATATTCAATTCTTGGTTGATATTGAAGAGAGTTGCCTGCCTCCTCATCCTTTGAAGCCTTAATTATATCTGTTATTGCTTTGCCTCGACCTCACATCTTGTTTCTTATTTGCCAACATGTATGTAGCTTAGTGCGATGGTGTATGGGGCCTTCTTGGTAATTTTATATCACCTCATTAAGTCTGCATGTTTTATTGTAAGCTTAACCATGGTGCTCATCGGTGCCTAGATTTTGGGTGGTCATGCTGATCTTGATTGTATATGTATGCAGTTAGTGTGAGGCTGTATGGGGCCTTCTTGCCTTCTTTACATCACCATATTAATTTTGCATATCTACTTGTATTTTTAATCATGATGATGGCTGGTGTCTAGTTATTGGGTTGTCTCTAGACGTCGTACTGCTCTTGATTGCATTATTTTTTGCATTGTACTGATTGATTGGTACTGGTTGTTTACACAGTTTCTCTTTTAGTGAATCTTTAATGATCATCCTCTACACTTGCAGTGGTGGCTTGCATGTATGATTAATTATGTTTCTTTTATTGCTTGATATTTGATGTGGCTAATTGTGTATGCTTATTAATACAATCATAGTGACCTGGCTTGTGCAAATATCTTGCATTCATTATGGGAATTATGTAAAAGTTATGTTTGTTTTTTAATGAGGAGCTTTAATTGTTTTTATAAAAGGTGGCGGCCTGTGGAAGCTTGTTGGTATGGTGTTTTGTGTATTAGCTCATGTTGATCTTTGATTTGATATCATTTTAATTTGTTTGAAAGATGTGCTTCTTTATTAATGATGGGTTATTTTTTCTTTATAAGCTTGCTTCTTCTGTTGGGTGCATTATTTTCCTTTGTGATTTTTTTAGTGATGGAGGCTGCTGGTTATAGAATTTTATTACGTGTTAAGAAGTGTGATTTTCAGAATCCTCACATTTTTTATGATGAGAAACTTAGTCGACTATTTAAAGTTCATTCTTTGGAATTCTCTCTTGCTTTTTGCAAAGTGGTGGGCGAACGTTGGTTGGTGGAGAATGCTAATTATTTTCTTGCTGAAGTTGCTTCTCATTTTACTAATATGTGTATGGACATGCTCTTGGATACTTCCTTGGTTCGGGTGTTATTGGATGCAGACATTCATCCCTCTCTTTATTCTACTACTGATATGGATAATGTTTTGTCTCTTTATCATTTTGAGTTTGGTACTTTTCCTTATGGTGGGTTTGTACCTTGTTCTAAATTATTATCTAGTGGTTGGCACATTGAGCTACTTTAAGTTATAAGAGGTGGTTTGATTTATAATCTCTATGATGACATGATGTTTTCTCTTGTAGTTTTCTTAGATCATGTGTCCCCAGATATCTTGGCTGCGGCTGTTAATGTGTTTTCAGGTATTCACTTTCTTCTTGACTCGTTGAAGGTAGTAATTTCTCTTCCAAGTGCAGTTGTACCTCTACAGGTGGTAGTTCCACAGGATTAGAATGAGGGGACTCCCCAGCCTTTGTCTCCTCCTGAGGAAGGTTCAAGTACTTGGTTTTTGTACTCCTAATGTTTCAGGTTCACCTTCGGATAGTATTTGGTATCGGCTTCACATATTCTGGGGGGCTGGGATTTAATCATTTAATTGCCTCCGTTGGCCCTCCTAATTTTTTGGGGATGTTTTGGGGCTGGTTTGGGTTATTCTCTTCATGTCTTTGATTGTAACCAGTTGTACTATTTTCCCTTTAGGACTTTATGGGCAAGATTTGAGGTTTTCTTTGTCTGGTTCTTTCTTACTGGTGCTCTTTGACCTAGGTTGTATATATAAAAATTATAAATATTAATAAAATTAGTGGTTTTTCCCTTTTATTAGAAAAAAATAACTCTTTCAATTAAATAATTCCTCCTAGATAAGAAAATATACAATAGGGAAAATGTATGAAAAAGGACAAAATAACATATTCCTAGTTGACTTGTATGATTACTTAATTATGAAACCAAACATTTAAGAAACCAATCTCTTATTGACATTCAAATGGAAATTTGATTTTCATCAAGTTCATGTTGACAAAGATTTTTATAATTTCTAAATTTTGATTTAATAAGTTCTTCAATAGTTTTTTAAAACAACCATATGCTTTTTCATTCCATATTCACTAATCTCAATTTAAAATAAAATCCTAAAACCACAAAAGATAGATTTTAGTAGTATATGCATATATAATTATATATATATATATATATATACATACATATATATATATATATAATTATATATATATATATGTATATATATATATGTATATATGTATATGTATATATATATGTATATATGTATATATGTATATATATGTATATATGTATATATGTATATGTATATGTATATACGTATATATGTATATGTATGTATATATGTATATATGTATATATATACATATATACATATATACATATATACATATATATACATATATATATATATATACATGTATATATATATACATATGTATATATATATATACATATGTATATATATAGATATATATATCTGAATATATATATATATATATATATATTAAATCCGATAATTCTTAAACAAAATTAACTATTTTCTTTATCCAAATATATAAATATATTAAAATAGTTTGTTTTGTTAATTCAAATCTTGATTTTGTAAAACATAATTAACTAATAGTTACATTTTAAGCAAATAAAAAAAATACTAATATATGTATATATATATATATATATATAATAATAAAATAAAATAATTATTTTTAAACCACTACTAGGCCCCACAAAATGGGGAGAGGAGGCAGTGGGGGTGTGGGGCCCACAACAGTGCATGAGCCCATGACTCTAAGTGAGCCCACGCTGCGGTTTTCCCCACGCTATGGGTTACGCACAAGCATGGGTCACTCACAGCCATGGGTAGCCCACAAGCATGGGTTTTTCCCATGCTATGGGTTGCCCATAGCCATGGGTAGCCCACACTATGGGTTTCCACAGAACTAACAAAAACATACCCCCCTTTTTAATTAATTTTTTTTAAATTAAATAAAATTAAAATAAAAAAATAAACCAACAGCAACATAATAAAATAAATTACCTTTCCCATGGCTGGTAAAATTTATAATTTAATTTTTTTTTGGGGACTTTTTAGACACATTTTTTCTTATTAAACTCAAAAAAATATAGTTGGATATAACCAATAAATCAAACAATTTCAAGATTCAATTTTTTCCCCAATTGGTAGCCACTAAATAGGCATAAGATTTTTGAAATATAAACTTCCAAACCCAAATTTAACAACAAAATTATTTCTTTTTCTCTACAAAATAGAGATTCCCATGGAACAAAATTAAAATAAACTTAAATAGAGTATTTTTACAAAAAATATAGAGATTTCATAATCAACACTAAAATTCCATAACAGAGCTTTAAAACCATACCTTAAATTGCTTTCCTAGAAATGAAGATTGAAGGTGAATCCAAATATTTTCACAAAACAAAATCCCTTCCGACTTCTCCAACACTTCCAACAAAACCACTTCAAACCAAAGAGAGCAAACTTTCCCCCAAAATCAAAAGTACTCCCTATTTTGGAAAAAATTCCAAATATAAAGAATTTTACCCAAAAAATATTTATTAGGGAAATATTCTTTTCCTTAATAAAATTCCCCTTTTTCTAAAATGAAAATCGAAATGCTTTCCTCTGAAATGAGCAAAGTACAATATAAATTCCACTGATGATATAAATAACAAAATCAATTTAAGTAAACAACTAAGAATGATTGATTATTTACTCTAACATACAAGGGTCCCATATAAATTTATCCTAATCATATAAGTATGGCAAAAAATATTAATTATTAATAACCATAAGGTATTGATAATTAAGTTCACATTAGATAACACTAGAAGAAATTAATAGTCACAAAATGCAAAACACAAAACACATCCAAACAAAGTAAAGACATGACCCGCATACCAACGCCGAAAAGGTGGCCTAATTGCTGATCTGATAGGGTTGACAAATGATTGACAACACTCACAATCAACCAAGGATAGGGATGATATTTATGACATTAAGAATATCTCTTCCACTTCCATCAGAATAATTAGGTACACCTAGACCTATGAAGCCAAGTGGATTTGGTACCTTGTACCTACAATTCCTGTATCACTAAACCACACATACACATATATATACATTCAAACATAGTAGACACACCGATGAAGGAGAATTATAATTTTCTATGTCCCTCCAAAGTGAGTGACTAAAAATCATCTCCTCACACCCCATACAATCTCCACACATACATAAAGATAGATACATAGTGTAACTCACACATAAATTAAATATGTTAGTCCATGGTCAGTAACACATGAGTAAAATTAAAAATTCATCTATAAAATACAATGCATAAGCAGAATTAACATCTACTCATTCAAATAAATAGTGCATAATCAACATCTACTCCTCAATAAACAATAATGCATAATCAGATCCACTAAATCACACTCCAAAGAATAGTAAGCACTTACACCAAGATAATATGTCATCCAAGTACAAATGATGTATATAATTATGTATCTTCTTGGATCAACATGTCAACAATTTACATGCCTCGACCAAAAGAATGGTAACCAAGTTGGCCTTCAAAAAAATTCTACATGCTTCATTTACATACTTCATTTACCAAAATATATGCCTCAATTACCGGGAAAAAATAAAAATCCACCAAACCCATAGATATGAATCTGTAAGAACAATTTATAATAAACTTAACTTCAAGATACAAATGTCATAGAATTCAGAATATAGAATTCATAGCTCATAAAACAAGGGACATAACCAATACCAAAACTGGACATAAACCATAATAAGCAAAACATAAGATTTATGCTCTCCTCTTGAAATGACTCAAGTAGATCATACATTCCTTACTATGTCACATCACATACATACCTATCACCCATCACTACATAACATCATATATTTAACATCCATTGTAGGTCAATATGCAACATCCCACCCTAATTGGATCACCGAGTTTGACATCAATGAGAACATTAACAATTCTATAGAAGTATCTCGTTTGAGTTCTAAAATGTCCACTATGAAAAACCTTTCTAGAATGGATAAATTTAAGGCTATTGCTAGCACCAAAAAGAAATGGGATGTGGATGCTTAGCCTGAGATGCAACAAAATATAGAGATTATAAAAAATTCTAGCTTTGAGTTTGTTGGCATTCTACACTCTAGTGAGAAATGATGGTGTTGTCATTGATGGCAACCTACTGGCAACCTACAGGAAACCTTGTGGCTGTTAGGAATCCCACAGATACTGAGAGGGGGGCAGTGAATCAGTATCTCGGTAATTAGAATTTCTCAATTTAAAACATGCAGTACATATTATAATAGTGTACCGGTATGCAAGAAATAATGCAATAAACAGAATTAAAAGCATCCACATGAAAATCACACCATAACACAAGGATTTAATGAGGAAACCCAGTGTGGGAAAAACCTCGGTGGGATTTATGACCCAAATATCCACTTACTGGCCAATAAGAGAATATTAATTACAAGAGGGGCCTACACATGCAGGAAGGCCAATTGCCTAGAGCTCACTGCTCAATGGGAAGTCTCATTGACTTACAATGTGGATTATATAAATCCAATATCTTGTACTTCTTTACAATAGCATCTATAATGCCTGATCCAGTACCAGTTTCTACTCTATTCTTTACATAAAACCTTTAATCTATATTTCGCATAATAGGTCTGCCTAATACTCTTTTTTTCGCTTTCCATCACTTACAAAATGTCTACAATGATCTCTCTTATATATAAGAGTCATTTTACAACTTGCCAAGTCGGCTTACAAAGTTTTTTACAATAATAAACAAAATATAATATAACAAAAATCTTGTCGGCCTCTGTGTCGGTATGCTTTCTTTCTCTGTTCCCATGCTGGTGGTCTGAGTGCAAGTGTAGAGTGTGATCTGTTGATGCCAGTGAACTATCTTGTTGGTGTAATGCCTTGCCGGTTCCATAGGATTGTAAGGTTTCCATCAATGACAAAACCTTCAATCACATACAATGTCTCATTGGAGTGTGCATATGCCAACAATCTCCCCCTTTGGCATTGATAGCAACACTCATGAGAAATTTCAAAAGTGTATCCAAAAATGTGAAGTCCAAAAATGTTACCAAAAATGTGTGCTCCCCCTGAGCATATGATTCCTGTGATATTGAATTTTCTCATACCACTACTCCCCATTTTGCATCAATGACAAAGGTTGTCAAGATGTTAGTAGAGTTTGTAGTTTCAACCTTGTAACTGGGTAGTTACAATTTGAAATAGATCCGCCAAAATCAAGTTTATACTCTTCATAAACTTCTAATTGTCTCTTATTGTTGTCTCTATTCTTTTAACTCTACCGATGAGGTGTTGCATATGCTTTGCCAGTGTTTTTTGTCTCTGTATCAGTGGCTCAGATATTTCCTTCCACAATGAAGCTAGATAGTCCAATCTTGGACTTAGTTTTAATCTCAAATGTTTTGCCTTATTCACTATTATCTCCTTTTCTCTTTCTAATTTGAGTAACTCTTCCTCAAAATTTGTTATCCTTTGCTCAAAAACTGATAATGTATCAGGTGAGTTAACAAAATTATCAACAAGTTTATTGATTTCTTCCTATACCTTGCTTATTTTCTTATCTATGTCTACTGTCAAAAGTTTGTCTTGTAGATGTCTTTGTATCGAGTTTTGTATTCCTTTAATAAGTTACACAGTTCCGGTAGAAGTGTGTCAAATTCCTTAGTACACTTCTTTATCTAATCTTCAAAGAATTTTTTCTTTTCAATTTCTACCTTGTCCTTCAATGTCTCTTCCTTTATTTTCTCAATGTTCTTTGTGATGTATTTACACAAAGTATCAAGTTATCCTAAAGAATCTTTATTGTTTATATTACTGTTAGGAGAAATTACCTTCAAAATTGGGATTGTGTCATCTATAGCTTTGTAAGCCTGTGAACTACAATCTGTTATCCTTTTGATTGAATCCAAAAGTACTTCAGTTACATTTGTTGGTTTGTGGCCTGCTGAGGATGAACCAACATTCTGAATTCCATTTGTGGAGGAAGTAACCAAGCTTGTTGTGACCTCTGGTAGGTCTATTTGTGTTTGCATTTTTTTAAGCAATGGTTTCCTGATTAAACATCTTGTGTTATGGTGTGTTTTCTATGTTGTCTTTATTGCTCCTATTTACCGCATTAATTCTTGTTTACTGGTACACTATTTTGGAATGCAAAAAACTTAATAAGGTTAAATATTTTGTTCACCATTTAGATATTGATTCACCACCCCCCCCCCCCTCTCAGTATCTTTGGGACTATTATTAATCCTAACAATTGGTATTAGAGCTTGGTCCTCTATTTTGAAAATTCTAACAGCTTGAAGAAGATTTTGACACCCGTATAGATGGAGAACTTAATAAAGCAATTAGAAGGAGATCTTGTGGACTATGATGTAGAGAAGATGAAAAATATCAAACTTGAATATGATCCGAGGACTGCACATGAATTCATTCAAGGACTTCAGGAGAGTCTCACTATTGCTATAAATAAGAGAAAAGAACTTCATGAGAAGATGCAGAGTGATGATGATGAAAAGGAAACTCTTAATGATCTTGTAAACAAGATGAGGCAAGAAAACATGACTATGAGATTTTGTAAAGACATTGAAGACAGAAAGAAGAATGAAGATGACTCGACTAGGAGCCTCAATAATGTTGGAAATGAAAATCTAAGACTCATTCATGAAAATGATATGTTGAAGACAAATTTGATTCACATGGAACATGATAAAACTGAACATATGAGACAAAAGGGAATTCTGGAAAATGAGTTGGCTACTGCAAATCAACATAAAGAGAAATTCAAGAAAAGTTCAAAAGAACTTGATGATATGCTGAAAAGTCAGAAACCTAATGGAGACACTAATGGACTTGGATTTGAAGTTGGAGAAAGTTCTAGAACTGCAAACAATCTTGATCATAGTAAATCGGTAAGACAACCTAATGCTTACAAATTTAATGGGAAATGCTTTAAATGTAACAAGTTTGGTCATAGAGAAAATCAGTGTAGGTCTAGAAATAATCAGAACATTAATGCACCCACCGGTCAATGTTCCAAATGCAACAAAATTGGCCATAATTCAGAAAATTGCAGAATGAATGTGAGATGTTATGTTTGTGGAAGATTTGGGCTAATCAATGCAGAACACAAACCGACATAGGATATGGAAAGGCTATTCAGAAGAACAATGTAACTTGTTATGCTTGTAACAAGATTGGACATATTGCAAAATTTTGTAGAAGCAAGACTTCACCAGAAAATAATAAAGGACCTAGTTTAAAAGGCAAAGAAAAGGTTGATCAGGTAAAGAAAGAATTTTCAAGACAATGGATTAGAAAGACAGATCATAATGTTGATGAGACTATTCCTTCACCAGTAGAACAGAGTATTACTCTACCAACAGAAGATTCTTCATCCAACTGAGAAGTAACCCTTTGGGGGTATTGCGGCAAGTTGAATATCATGCAAATTACCCTCGGTAGATGGTGAGAAGATATATTTCTTCTTTACCGGCAGATGTGTTAAGTGATTGTGAAATCTGAGTGAAGGAATCCAAGGTGAAGAAGTGAAGTGATTTCTTTCAAGCAATCAACCATTATCAAGCAGCTTAGGGTATTTTTCAATGGCTTCCTCCTCTGCTCTAGAATTTATTGCAAACCCTACTGTTGTGGAAGTTGTGAAATGTCCTAGGCCTATTTTTAAAATCATTCCTGAGATAGCGAAACAAGATGATTCCATAGGTGCTTTTTCAAAAATTCCAAAAGTTGTTGCTTATGCTGAAGACCCTAGAATCTATATTCATTGCCATATTGAGGAATTAGGTTTTGAGGAAATATGGAAAATGTTCAGAATTGTCATCTATGATGAAAATTGAAATGTAAAACCTGAGGACAAAGTAATTGAAACTTTAGGTTTTGTGGAAATCTTGGACAGCCCTGATTTTCCTAAGGAGGTAGTAAGAATTGTCCTTAGCAAAGTTCATGGAGAATTTGTTTGGCTAGAATCAGTTTGCAAAATCACTAAAGAAGAAATTAGGGCAGTGACAGGTTTACCCTCCATCGGTAGTAGGCCAAATAAGACTAAGAAGGCTCCTAATAATACTGTCATGACATTAACAAGAGCAACATATGATAGTAGAACCCTGAGAGTAAATGATGTCAAAGATGAAAATGTCAAATTCATAAGCATGATCCTAGGGTATAAGACCACACATGCAAACTGATTTAACTTAGTTTCCATTCTTTTCATTAAAAGTGCTTATGATATGGTGAAAAATGATGCAATAAAAGATGTATGTGAGTGGTTAAAGGATGAGTTGATAGACAACCTGAAAAATATCAAGGGTGATAAGAAAGGAAATTTTCGTTTTAGAAATCTTCTTGTATGTCTCATGTTATACTTCAGAAAAGAAGTTCTCGTTATTGGAAAGAAAAACTTTGGATATGATATACCGGTAGGCAAAAAATTGCTAGAAACCTTCACCGGTATGGGCACAGACAAAGAAAACAATATAACAGAGTACATCAAAACCTTCAAAGCAAAAATGAAAACAAGAGAGATACTGCCACAAAGTATTGTAGACAAATATAAAAAATAAATATGTCTTGTAATTAAAAAGGATATAGATAAAGGAAAAGGTAAAGTTGGTGGATTACCAAACATAGAAGTAACTAAAAACCTACCACCACCTTTAGTTACTCTAGCAGTACAGACTGATAATATACCAGCTACTGAAAATGTTGACACAAGACATGAGAACACTAACCATGAGTCAGAAATTTTGTACAATATGAACATTGATACTAGGAAGTAAATATTGTAGTGGATAAGGATAACACAGAGGTAAAGAAAGATATTGCTACTGAGCAACCAACATAACATATTGAGGTTGAAACACAAATAGGAAAAGCAAATCAAGCAGAGCATTCAGTGGAACCCTTGGATAGTGGAATGGTTACTGGTAATATTGATGCAAGCATAGAGAAAACCATAGAGATAGTAACAAAGATACCAACAACAGATAGTGCAGAGAAACTAACTGAGAAACTGGTTGATTCACAGGTACACATTGAGGTAGTGCAACCGGCAATCACTAAGAAACCAAAACCATTGCTAGTAGAAATGCAAACACAGAATGATCCACCAGAGGTCGATACAAGAAAATTGGTTACTCCCACTAGACGCACTGAGATTGTAAAGGTAGTTGGTCAGACATTTGGTACTTCACTGACCAAATTAAGACCTACTAATGTGACTGAAGTACTTCTAGGTTCAATAAAGAAAATAACAACTTGTAATGCATTGGCCTATAGGGTGATTGATGATAGAGCACCCATTCTTTAAATTATTGCACCTAAATGCAATGTAGATAATGTAAAGGATTATTTAAGTCAATTAGACACATTGTCTAAATATATTGCTTGTAATATACTAACAGTTGATCAAATTAATAAGGAAACATTCAAGGAGAAAACATTAAAGGAAAAAGGAAAAATCTTTGAGGAAACAATAAACAAGTGCATGGAGCACATCAATATACTTTTACCATCACTAAGTCTAATAATTTTGGAGTATAAGGAACTATATAGAGATACTTGCAAGACAAATCTGTTAACAGTGGACATTGATAAGGAAATAAGAAAAGTTTAAAAGGAGATAAATGATATAGCTGATAATATCGTTGGTTCATCTAAACCTATATCAGTTATTGAACAAGAAATTGATGGATTTGAGGAAAAATTGGAGATGTTAGAGAAAGAGAAAGAAAGGATCAAGGCAAAAGCCAGAGAGCTTAAGCACAAACTTGGTCCTAAGTTAGATAACCTTATCTCTCTGATGAAAGAAATCTCTGAGGCATTAATTCAAGGTCAAAGGTCACCGGAAGAACATGGATCATCTAACTGGTACAATCCAGAGAACTGAGGCAACTATGAAAGACAACAACAGATTTATGCAGAGCTTAAACTTAGTATTAGTAGACATATTCCAGATTGTAACCAACCGATTACAAAGTTCAAGTTGAAATTTTGCACTCATTTGACAATTTTTTACAACCTTTGTCATTGATGTCAAAGGGGGAGTAGTGGACAGAAAAAAATGGCTAACCAGAGGAGATCACCTGCTTAGGGGGAGCACATATTTTTGGTAACTTTTTGGACATCTTTTTTGGAAACAGATTTTTGGATTTTTCTCATGAGTGTTGCCATCAATCCCAAAGGGGGATATTGTTGGTATTATACACTCTACTGAGAAATGATGGTGTTGTCATTGATTGCAACCTACCAGCAACCTATAGGCAACCTTGTGGCATTCATCTGGTAAATCACTAGTAAGAATGTATATCGATACCCTAGCCGATAGGAACAAAATTTTGTTTATTGTATTTAATTATAAATATCTTTTTGTAAAGCCAACATGGCATATTGTAATAGACTCATATATGTATGAGATTTTGTAAATCATTTTGTAATGATGGATACATGATAGTAGAAGTGATGAGCGAATATTAAGGCAGATTTTGTATAAGGTTTGTGGTTATAGTATGAGCTTAAACCGGTACTAAACCTGGCATAGCAGATGTTGAATTGTAGTAGTACATTATATTGGATTTTCATAATCCATTTTTAAGTCAGTGAGACTTCCATTTTGTAGATTGAGCAATGATCTCTAGGTAGTTGGCCTTCCTACATGTGTAGGCCCCTATTGTAAGTAATATTTATACATTGTCCAGTGAGTGAATATTGTGGGTCACAAATCCCATCGAGGTTTTTCCCACACCGGGTTTCCTTGTTAAACATCTTGTGTTATGGTGTGTTTTCTATATTGTCTTTACTATTCCTTTTTACTGCATTAATTCTTGTTTACTGGTACACTATTTTGGAATGTAAAATACTTAATAAGGTTAAATATTCTATTCACCGATTAGATATTAATTCACCCCCCCTCTCAGTATCTTTGGGACTATCATTAATCCCAACAGAGTTTCTTCCCTCAGATGATTTAGACTCCTTGGACACCATAGGATCAGATTGGTCCCCTGCAAAAATTGCTTCTTACTCTAGCCCTTCCCCCATTAAGCATCCCTCCTCTGCAGATACCAAACCTTTGAGCTCTCTTTGTTCTAACTAAAATTGTGCATGACCTGCATGAGGACGTGTAAAGACAAGATGACCTATTAAAATGGCTCTTTGTGTATATTAATGTGGCCATCACAAAGATGAATCAGTGAGAGGCAGCATTGGAGGTGGAGGCCAGGGCTAAGATTTTGGTGAATGATTTGGATGAGGATAGATTTTGAAGAACTACCAATGATCTTGTTGACATCATGGGGTAGTGGGATACTATGTGTGGAAAGAACAATGATATGGACTCCAAGACCAAGATGATAGGGACCAAGGTCGAGCTAGAAGAGGTCAAGAAAACTTAGGAGGTTGTTAAAAACAAAACTGGAGAGGTCAACCTTTCTTGTAGAAATGTGGAAAGTAAGGAAGATGTCTGCCTACAATCTATTCTTGATGAGAAAGAAAGTAAAAGGGAAAACAAAATAAAATGCATGGAGTCCTTGGCCATAGGCTCTTCCCCCACATCATCTTTGGTTAAAACCACCCTTGACTTTGCATTGATCTCCTCTGACTTTAGGATTGGGTCAAGTAAAAAGTTTCTTTTTTTGATAAAGTGATTAGTTTGTGCCAGGAATGGTAGGAAAAGGGTACTCCCATGTAGTAGATCATCTCTTTGTGTCTGTATTGGGTAGTTGTTATGTGTTTTTTATTGTTTCAGTTCTTCTTTGTTTGTTATTTTTTTAGTGTAGTTGATGGCTTCCTTGCCCTGCTAAGTTTTTTTTTGTGTTTTGGTGGGGCGTATTTTTGTTGGTTACACATCCCTCATGTGCTCTTGGTGTCACATTATGGATATATATTGGTATGTTCCTATCCCACTTTTATTAATCAAAACATAAATATTATTGTGAAAATATATATATTTTCTTATGAATATGGTCCTAATTTAATTAAAAAATATATATAATTGTAATTATTAATTTAAGATTATATATTTTTTAATTATATTTATGTATTATTCATTATAATTGATCCTAGTAAAATAACTATTTATAATATTAAAATTATATATTGGAATGTCATAAAAATCAATTAAACTTGGGTTTTTATTGTGAAAATGCCTTTGTGTGCGAAAAAGTGATGCAATGCATCGACATCCTTTTCTAAGTGTTCCTATCCGCCATGGGGAAATTATAGAGGCTCTGCAAATTGTTTCACTATTTTGGATAATAACTCCAGGACTAAGGATCTTGGTAGGGTCATATCATGGACCCGCGATCAAGAGGCCTTCTTTGCAATAACAAAATACTCTTTGGTTAATGTGGTTAGGGCTCCCCCCCCACCTCTTTACAAGGTCTGGGATTGGGATTGGCATTTGGTTAGCCACAAAAATAACAGGGCTTTAGGGAAACCAAATGGCCCCAAATGAAATTCCAATCATTGTCGGAAGGAGGTAGTTTTGTAAAACCTAACCAGTAAAACAGTTCCTCTTCTTGCCATATTTTTCCTCCATGAAAATTTTTCGGTAAATTATCAGAGGATATGGAAACCCCTAGTTGTCACAATTCTAAGGAAGTCAAGCACCCAATGTCAGATCTACCTTCAAATTCCCTAGCTTCTCCTAACAGGTTGGTCATTGAAATTGATAATCATAGCTAGGCCAGATATCAAATGCATTTCAGTGACAAAATGATCTTTGCTTGGTGGAAAGGTTGGGGGATCCCATGTGAAGAAATTGCCAACTGGGTGTCATCTTCCTTCAATAACCAGGTAAAAATTGAAATCCTTCCTGATAATTTCTTACCTATTGAATGTGGTAATCAAAGTCTGAGAAATTCATTGTTAAACGGGGATATATTAACATTTAAGGGTCTAGGGTTTGATTGCTAGGAATGATAACCTCTCTTTCTCCCATCTCAATTCAATTCCTGCATGGTTAGTAGAGCAATTTCACTTGATACATTTCTTGTAGAATTGCAAAATAATGACATTTTGAGAATAATAGGAAACAAAATAGGTAAATTTGTAGAAGTCAACAAATCACCCCTAAGCTTCTTTAACCAACTCTTAATTGTTAAAATGAATATTAACATTAAATCTTTAGAGCCTATAACTCTAAAATGTGATAGATCTTGTTTAACCCTAGAATTACCCTTTTATAATGGTTCTTTTGAAGATTCTATACCAAGGAAGATCCCCTTTGAGAAACCTTTCCCTGAATCATTGCTCATGTCTAATGGCACACCATTCAGATTCATGGAAGGAGGTGGTTTCACCCTAGAGGGCTATAAGATTGATAATAACCCTAATCTCACCTCAGACATATACCCTCATAGCTCCCTTGTTAAGCCCTCATAACTCAGTAATGATGACCACAACAATATCTTGTCAAAGAAATTCTCTGAGGAGGAGGTTAAATCTATCCTTATGAAGATGAATCCGGACAAGGCCCTGGGCCCAGATGGATTCCCCACTAGCTTTTTCCAACAATATTGGGGTTTTATGGGGATAGAGATCACAGATGCCTTAGAAGGTATTAGGAACTCTAGTAAGATTCTCAAAGAAATCAACAATACCTTCTTAGCTCTCATCCCCAAAAAAGAGAATCCTAAAAGCTTTAATGACTTCAAACCAATAGCCCTTTGCAACACTCTGTACAAACTCTTAACCAAAACCCTAGCAACCAGACTCCAGAATCTTCTCCCCATTATCATTAGTGAAGAACAAACCGGCTTCGTAGCAGATAGATCAATCTATGATGTGGTTATTATAGCCCAAGAGGCCATTCATTCAGTCCAGTTCAACAAGGCCCCAAGTATGCTAGTCAAATTAGACATAAGCAAAGATTATGACAAAGTTGATTGGTGCTTCCTATGTAAATGCTTGGAGGTCTTTGGATTTTCCAAATCCTAGATCAACCTAATCTTTGAATGTATATCCACCCCCAAATTCTCTATCTTGGTTATTGGTTCCCCAAAAGATTTCTTCAGCAGCTCAAGAGGGCTCAGGTAAGGAGATCCTATGTCCCCCTTTCTCTTCATCATCATGACTGAAGCCCTAGGTAGATCCATCTCTAGGGCTAAAGAGGAAGGTGGGATCTAAGGAATCCGCATTACCAATGGTCTCCCTTGCTTTACCCACCAGCAATTTGTCGATGACATGATGCTTTTTGGGCAGGGAAGTGTTAGGGAAGCTAGCGCCTTCAAACACATCCTTAATTCCTATATGCTAGCCTCTGGTCAAAAGGTGAATCTGGCTAAGTCTATAGTTTTTATGTTCAACATAGACCCCTCTTTAGGAAAAGTGATCCACAATGTCTTGGAGATCTGTGAAGGAACTCTTCCTAGCAAATACCTAGGCATTCCCCTTGACAAGGGTAGAAGACCCTCAAAATTATGGGACAACTTGGTGGATAAAATCAAGTCTAGGATTAACACTTGGAAAGGAAAATGGCTCTCATCTGCAAGTAGGGAGACCTTGGTTAGATCGGTCTTGTCAGCTATGCCCATTTACCAACTCTCCTGTCAACATTTATCTTCTTCTAAACTTGCAGAGCTCAACAAGCATCTTAGGACTTTATTTTGGCAAGGTGCTAATGACAACCATAAAATATCACTCATATCTTGGGACAAGATATGCAAACCTAAAGAAGAAGGAGGAGTTGGAATTCAAAACCTTCATGATCAAGGCAAAGCCTTGGGTGCCAAGTTGGTATGGAGAATGTTCAGAACCCCCCACTTGAAATGGGCTCAATTACTGCACCACAAATCCCTTAATGGAGGGAATCCTATCCAAATCTTTAGAGAAACCAACCCTCCCAGAGGGTCCTACCTATGGAATTTTATGGTAGACTGCAGGAAGATTATATCTGATAGACTTACTTGGAACCTGGGGTCTAGAGATAAAGCTCTTTTCTGGTCGG